>NC_138101.1:95162310-95697310 GCF_964146895.1 Miniopterus schreibersii | reverse complement strand
TTTAAAGTTCAGGGTCTAGCCAGGTGATGAAAGGATAGCCAACCAATTTCTCCATAAGTCTGCTAATAAATTGAAAGGTCATTTTTGATGAGCCCTATAATCTTCTCTTGCATTAGATTGAATGATTAGATTTTTTTCTCTTTAATTCTTTTAAAGTGATAATTAGCTAAAGAAAGACTATAGAGGACTGAATTTTTATGCAGAATGATTCTATTGGTATTCATAGCCATTCTGGATGAAAATTAAAAACTTTTCAAGCATATATAGAGTTTGGTGCAATATGGTATGTGTGAGTGTGATAGTTTAGCTATCTAGTATGTTATTATAAAATTATTACTTTTGGGCCCTGGCCAGTAGCTCAGTTGGTTAGAGCATTATCTAGATATGCCAAGGTTGTGGGTTTGATACTTGGTCAAGGCACATAAAAGAATCACCCAATGAAGCATAAATAAGTGAAACAACAAATTGAGTTCCCTCTCTCTCTCTCCTCCTTTTTCTCTCTAAAATAAATAAATAAATAAATAAATAAATAAATAAATAAATAAATAAATAATTTAAAAAATTTATTACTTTGGAAGAATAATTTTATATTCTTATGGGTGCACAAGGTGGTCTTTCCAACAAAGAAACAACACAAAATATTAGCTCAGCTTCTTGCTTTGTAAATTGCAGGTTTGAGTATATTGTTAGAATTTTTAAAACAAGGACATTTGAATTTTAAAGAAGCCTTATGAGTTGTGGTTGAATGTGAAACTTAGTTAATTTGGGGAAGTATATTGGCTCCATCTTGTAAGCTAATTATCCAAATCTTATTAAGATTGAATGTATTTCTATCAGATTTCTTCCTTGCCAGTTGGTTTAGAATAGTTCCATACTAGTAGAGGGAAACAGAAAAATTAAAATAATTACCTGAGTACTTCAAGTGAGAAAGAGATTCTCCTTAAATATTAAGCTTAATGAGGCTTTAAAAAGTTGATTTAGGTGACCTCTGAGTCTGTATTCCCTAACTCACCCTCAATAGCCAACTGAACCTACTACAAATAATTTTTTCAAAAAAAGAACTGAGGTCACTTTATAGGGGATAATGGACAAAGAATTAGTGAGAAGTCAATCTTCTAGTTAAGGGTCCAACTACCTATGCTCCCCAATTCCCCACACAAGACTCTAAGGCAGGTTACTCACATGTTCCAAGAGTTCTTCTGTGGGATGAGGCTGCTAGGACTTCAGGGATCTCCCGAGGATTCAACTATTTCCTGGAACCAAGGTTCATCTCTGCTTTGCCCATTCTCTCACCTGCTTTTGTTTGTTAAAATTGGGATGTTTTCATTATTGTACCTCTCCAAATGTCTTATATAAGATCTGGGGCTCATTTCACCATTGACTTTTTAAATTAACAGGTTGTTAAATTAGTATTAAACTAGATGTCAATATATCTGCAAGATACCAAGGTGAGACCTCTCTCTACCACAAAGGTCTGTGGGCACCCAGCAGGGGGCAACTAGACTTGGTATACCCTAGGGCTTTTGCTGAGTGGCCTCAGACCCAGCATTGGCATTGAGTTTGAATCTGTATCAATCTAGTGAACATCACTTGCCCCTACCTGGTGACTCACTGAGAGCCTATCTCATGCAACTCAAGTACTTCCAGAGTCTTTTTAAGTAACTGAGCCTAACAGGCAACCAGCAGGTGGAGACAGACAGAGGTGGACCTTAGTGTCCCTTGGGACTTACTCCTGGGCCCAGTACTGGTAAAAGCCAGACTTTGTGCACAACTCAGTCTTTCCCATGCACACCCAGGCCCAGCAGCAGCAGCCACAGACTGGATCACTTTGTAGCTCCAAACAGGTTATCCAAGGCCAGTCACAGGCAGTGTCTAACATTGACCTGCACCAGAGTGCCTCCCAAGAGGCTCCAGAACACACACACTCTGTGGCCAGCTTTAGACAACATCAGAGCAGGATCCAATTAGCTTTGCAAGCAGCAAATCCAAAAGGAGATCTTGGCAGGCACCAGACTCTGCTGAGGTGAATTTTGCTTTGTGTGGTCTGTACCTGCACAGCAGCTCATATACTGTAGTTTTTGTGGACCCTCAAAGTCAGCCAACCTGAAGGTTGACTCCATGCAGGAAGAGGCCAAAAGCAATCAAGAGTCAATTACAACAACAAGGCTCCTATAAGCCACACAAGGGGTATTCCTGGAGCACCCAGCTCAAGTAATCAAGAAGACTGTGCCACTGGTTCTCACAGGAATCTATTACATAAGGCCACTCTACAAGATTTGGAGTCATAGCCGATCTAGCTAATGCATAGAAACAAACACAAAGAGGCAGCCAAAATGGGGGACAAAGAAACATGACCCAATGACAAAACAGGAGAAATTTTCAGAAAAACAGCTAAATGAAATGGATGCAAGCAATTTACCAGCTATTTCAAAAAATGGTTATAACGTGCTCAAGAGACTTAGTGAGAACTTCAAGAACCTTAGTGAGAACTATAGCAACATGAAAAAGGACCAGTCAGAAATGAAGAATACAATATCTTAAGTGAAGAATACGCTAAAAGGAATAAACAGTAAGATGCATGAAGAAAGAAATTGAATCAGCAATTTGCAAGACAAGGTAGCAGAAAACACCCAATCGGATCAGAAAAATGAAAAAAAAAATTTAAGTAAGGAGAGTTAAAAGACCTCTGGCACAACATCTGCATCCTAGGTGTACCAGAAGGAGAAGAGAGAGCAAGAGATAGACAACATATTTGAAGAAATAATGACTGAAAATGTCCCTAACCTGGTGCAAGAAAAAATCCACAAGTCCAGAAAGCTCAGATTGATGAACTCCAAGGGGCCCACACCAAGATGTATTGTAATTAAAATGGCAAAGTTTAAAGACAAAGAATCTTAAAAGCAGCAAGAGAAACACATTTAGTTACTAACAAGGGAGCTCCCATAAGACTGTCAGCTGATTTCTCAACAGAAACATTTCATAGCAGAAGGGATAGACATAAAATATTCAAACTGGTGAAAAGCAAGGACCTACAACCAAGACTACTTTACCCAGCATGGCTATCATTTAAAATTGAAGGAGAGCCCGGCCAGGCATGGCTCAGTGGTTGAGCATCAACCTAGGATCCAGGCGATTGGGGTTCGATTCCCGGTCAGGGCACATGCCCGGGTTGTGGGCTCGATCAATGACTCTCTCATCATTCATGTTTCTATCTCTGTCTCTCCCTCTCCTTTCCTCTCTCTGAAATCAATAAAGATATATTTTAAAAAAATAAAATAAAATAAAATAAAAATAAAATTGAAGGAGAAATAAAAAGCTTAAAGGAGTTCATTGCCACCAAACCAGCATTACAAGAAATGTTAAAGGGTCTTCTTTAAGAAGAAGGAGGTGAAAAAGAAAAAAAAGAGGAACATAGTTCTAAGGCATAAAATGGCAATAAATACATAGTATACATAATTACTTTACATGTAAATGGCTTAAATGCTCCAATCAAAAGACATAAGGTAGTTGAATGCAAAAGAATAAAAGACCCACATATGTGCTACACACAAGAAACCCACCTTAGACCAAAAGAAGCACAGACTAAAAGTAAAGGGATGGAAAAAGATATTTCATGAGAATGGAAATTAAAAAACACCTGGGGTAGCAATACTTATATCAGACAAAATAGAATTTTAAACAAAGTTTATAGTAAGAGACAAAGAAGGACACTACATAATGATAAAGAAAGTAATCCAATAAGAGGATATAACCTTTGTAAACATTCATGCACACAACATGAGAGAATCTAAATATATAAAGCAAATCTTGATGGATATAAAGGGAGAGATCAACAGTAATATGATCAATTATTATTTGACAAAGGAGGCAAGAACATAAAGACAGTAAATTTAATAAATGTTGGGGAAATTGGACAGATATGTGCAAAAAAAATAAACTAGATAAGCTTTTTGAAAAATGCCTCAATTTGCTAATTATTTTTTATGTTTTTATTGATTTTAGAGAGAGAGGAAGGGATAGGAATGGAGAGATAGAAACATCAGTGAGAGAGAAACACTGATCAGCTGCCTCCTGCACGTCCCCTACTAGGGATCAAACCTGCAACCTGGGCATATGCCCTGACCAGGAAACGAACCAGTGACCTCCTGGTGCATGGGTTGATGCTCAACCACTGAGCCACACCAGCTGATCTAAATTACCTTATGCCATATACAAGAATAATCCCCAAATGGATTAAAGACTTAAAAGTAATACTCAAACCCATAAAAATCCTTGAAGAAAACATAGGCAGTATATCTCTGGCATTTCTCTTAGCAACATATTTTTCTGATATTTTTTCTTTGACGAGGGAAAGAAAGGAAAAAAAAATTAACAAATGGACTACATCAAACTGAAAAGTTTTTGCACAGCAAAAGAAACCATCAACAAAATGAAAAGACAACCCACTGAATGGAATAACATATTAGCCAATGATATATCTCATAAGGGCTTAATATCCAAAATTTATAAAGGACCCAAACAACTCAAAATCAAAAAAGCAAAAATTTTAATTTAAAAATGAACTAAGAACCTAAAAAGACACTTAAGAAACTAAGAACCTAAGAGGACATACTGATGGCCAATAGACATATGAAAAACTGCTCAATGTCACTAATTATCAGAGAAATGCAAATTAAAACCACAATGAGATATCAACTCACACCTGTCAGAATGGCTGTCTTCAATAAATCCACAAATGACAAGTGTTGGAAAGGATGTGGAGAAGAAGGAACCCTCATGTTCTGTTGGTGGGAATATAGATTGGTGTAGCAACTGTGGAAAACAGTATAGGGTTTTGTCAGTAAATTAAAAATTGAACTGCCTTATGACCCAGTGAGTCTACTTCTGGGAATATATGAAGAAACACAATACAGTAATTAAAAAAAAAAAATATGCACCCATATATTCATTGCAGCATTATTTACAATAACCAAGGTTTGGAAGCAGCCCAAGTGCCCATCAGTAGATGAGTGGATAAAAAAGCTGTGGTGTATTGACACAGCGGAATACTGCTCAGCCATAAAAAAGAAGGAAATCTTATGTTCTATGACAACATGGATATACCTGGAGAGTGTTATGCTGAGTTAGATAAGCCAGCCAGAGAATGACAAATAACATATGATTTCACTTATATGTGGAATCTACAGAACAAAATAAATAAACAAACAAAACAAAAACAAACTCATAGATACAGAAAACAGATTGACAGCTAGAGGGGAGGGCAGTTAGGGGGCTGGATAAAAAATTGGGAAGGATTAAGCAAAAAAAAAAATACCTGACACAGACATCCATGTGGTGATTACCAGTGGAGGGAAGTAGAAGTGAGTAAAGAGGGGATAAATGGTGATGGAAAACTTGACTTTAGGTTGTGAACACTGAATACAATATACAATGATGTATTATAGAATTGCACACTTGAAACCTATATTATTTTATTAACCAATGTTACCCCAATAAATTCAATAAAAATTTTAAAAGTTTTAGGGCTACCTCCTGTCTATGGGTGAGGTTATATTTTTATTCTTTTTAATTACATTGGATTATAAATTTCAGGAATGTACAAGCCTGATGTCAGTTGAAAGCTTCATATGCCTTTTATTCCCTACCAAATGCAATCGTCTTGTGAACATACCATATTCCTATGGGCACATAATAATCGCAGGCAACAGCATCAATCACCTAGACTTGGGTTATGTGTAGTTACTGAACTTTTTACCCTCTTGAGAAAGCCGATCAAGGTTCATGAAAATGAAAGTGGTATTATCATAGGGAACACTTTGATTACACTGAAATTTATAAAAATCCAAATCATGCAAATCTCGATACCTTGATCATTTTTAGCAAAAAGTTACTTGCTATAAGCCTCACAATTTTTCTGCGATGCAACATAGTGAATTTAATCTGTCTGTTAGAAGTCTTTTTTGATTTTCACAGGCAAAGCTTAATTTGGTAAATACATCTCTGTTACAGTCTCATCATGCCGCATTTCAATTGTTTGTTTCCTTGTTTGCATCCCCTCTAGTCCCTAAGGGACAGACATAGATTGAACTTTTCATCCTTTCTTGATGAATAGTAGGTATTCAGTAAGTGTTGGTTTCTGAAAGAATGTTAAAATTCAAGAGGGCAAGAAAAATAGATAAAGAAGGATTCATAGTATAGAAAAGGGTTGATTTAGCTTTTGACTGTCAGTTGTTAATTTAATTGCCTTTCAGCTCTGCATGCACCCTTCGGTCTATTCTTTGTGATAATGAAATTCCTTCAAGTATTTCTCCTCTGAAGTGAGTACGATGTTAAACTTTCCTAGCAGAAGATGCTGGATACACATTGTAGGAGGAAGCAGCTCTCTTGTAGTTTCTTATGTGGAACTGGGGATTGGTGGTATGGATGGCAGAACATTGTGTGGCTCCTACTTCAGCCATGTGCACAAAACATAGTTCTTCCATAGTCTTGCAACCTCCGCTTTGCTATCATCTTCCCACAGCCATGTTGTTAAGGCAGCCAGAGCTACTGTGTGTCGTGTGCTCTGTATTTCTTCTGTCCCCAAACAGTGCTCAGACTCCCACTGCACACCTATGTCACTGGTGGCGGTTCACCTACTCTCCCACCTATGCTGTGGAGGTTGCTTATTTCTTGCCCAACAACTCCAGGGCAACTTCTAGCAACTTCAATTCAAACTCCAGTAATTTCAATCAGCTTAGACTTGATTGAACCAGTGAAATTCTCTACTGTCCAGTGGCCAAACCATACCTTCCCCAGGAGTCTGAATGCTTTCCAAGTTTGTCCTTCCTTGAATGCTCTCCTTCAGCTATAGGGTGCCACATAGAGTTTCCTTATATTATACAGTTACTCTTTTATCATTGTTAATAATTCTTTATATTAACCTTCTCCCTTGTAATCTACTGTGTGGTTTCCATCTCCTAATTGTGCTTAGACTACTATGATGTCTGTGCTACATAATGCCTTTTACAGGTTAGCATAAGTGCCATACCTAAAACTAGATACCTGCATTTTAACAAAATATATTGGAATCTAAAGGAAAGTCATAAAGACCTTTCACTATTTCAATTTTGGACACCAAATTTTTGTGTTTATTTTCAACCTGATTAGTATTCCAGAGTAGATACTTAGGTTTTCTGTTTTTGTTTTGCTTAACACTTGGTCTAAATGCTTTGAACTGTCATTCTTCCCTAGCTCATGCCTCTCTTATTTCATTTCTGAAAGTATTCATATAAAAAATGGTAAGTCATCATTCTAAGTATACCATGAATCTGGACTTCAATTTCCCACTGATTTCTTTCCTGCTGCCGACAATGGCCACATCACAAAATCCAGTTTCTTCTGTAATAGGAAGGCTTAAGTTGCTTCATATTGTTTTCAGAAACTGAAGAGCAACCTTAGGATCAACTAACATAGAAAAACTATGTGGAAGTTCAAGGTTATGTAAAATAAAGGTGGGTGGTCTAGAAGAAAATACCAATAACAGAGAACAAAACACTGCAGGTAAAATACAAATCCTTATTAAATGCCCCAGGTCAAAAAATGAGCTTCTTTTTAAATATTAGAAAGCCACATTTTGTGTTTGCTTCTATGGGATCCTTTATGTGTATAGATCTTACTTATTTTGCACTATAGATATTTTAGGAATTCATTTATTCTATACAATTATAAAGCTGTTTAATTAACTCATAGACTTTACAGACACTGTACAGAAATGAATATCAAACTGCAGCTTATGTGGCTCAGTAGCTTCTGCCACTGAGAAACTAGAAGTAAGCACAGGCAACTCTGCTTAGCTCCAGCGAAGAGTCTAAGTTCTGACATCCCCAGTAGTACATGGGAGAACTGAAATCAGTCCTTCCAGTTTACAAGATTCAGGAACTACCAGGATCTTGTTACATTTTAGGCAGGAGACAGAAAGAAAACACAGAATCCATTGCTCAGGGGTAGGAATTAAAGAATAATTAAGGTGCCTTGTCAGATCCCAGCAAGGAAACATTGGTAGGACTTTAAAGGACGGAAAGCCAAATCCTGCTGTGATGCAAAAAGAGTGCTAAATTTTGAGTAATGTTTCAGTCACTTGCTTGCACAACCTATGCTGCTGGCACTTTTGTTGCAGCCTGCAGGAGAATTTGGGAGCCCCGCATAAGGAGGTTTTGGAGAGTGCGATTGGAGTACGTGAGGAGAAACACAAGGATGGGCTCCAGAGTAAGTCATTGTTTGTAGCATAGTAAGGGTAACTACTGCTGATTAGTTTATGACTGTGTTTGTTGATCATGCATTATCTCATTAAGTGATGATAAATACTATGAAAAAGACACTATTAATTATTCCTATTGTCAGAGAAACCAACCTCCCATCACTTTTGAATTTGGAAACATTGGTTGTTGTGGTTTATTTTCAGACCCTCAGGAAAACCTGGGCTGGAACCCAAACTACTTACACAGAGAAAACACAGCTGGTGAGTTCTTTTACAACTTAAAGGAAGAAATTCCATTTCCTCCCCCAAATCTATTATATAAACTAAATGAAAATATAATGCATCCAGGAACATACCCCTGGAAATTAGTTTCCAGATGGTTAACCATTAATTTTTTGTTTGGTTTCTAATAAATTGTTCTTTTACATTTTGACTCGCTTCTATTCTTTACTTCACCTTAATAAAGACCCTAAATTTAGGCTGACTCAAGCTTTGTTTTCTCTAGTCTTATCTAACTTCATTTTCTTCCTCCACTATCTTCATTAAATCTTCGCATTTTTCTATGAGGGCTTCGTTAATAACTTATGTGTCAATAATTTAATGCACACTAAAGGGAGTCTTTTTGGTTACCTAAGATGTATGCATTTCTTGTGGATTAAGTATTCCTGAAAGTCAGGCTTTAAAATAAAATATGTACGTTAAATTTCTTACTAACATTTGAAAAGTGCTTAATTATGTTGCATAGCACAATGCTAACAATTATTAAATTGTTTGACAAATTCCCTTGATATAAGTTCCCAATTGCTCCCTGATATCCAATATTTGGTCTCTTTAGGCATTATATTGCCTTCCTGGATTTTTTTCTGAGTTGGGATCCCTCCAGTGAAGAGCTCAAGGATGGGTGGTGGGAAAATGTGTATCAGGCCTTCCCCACACTATTGTCTGTGTCCATGGGTTATGCATAGATGCATATAAGTTATTTGATTAATCTCTCCCCACCAACTCCCCCCCTTCCCTAATTTTTAAACATCTTAAGAAGAACTTGTGTATAGAGCAATAGGAGAGTGGATTTTTTTTTTTTTTTTTAACATTTTTGACAATCTAATAAGGAGTCACTGTCAACCATGACAGTTATGTCAAGATCTGTGTCAAGACTGAGGTAATGGAGTGTAATGAGAATGACCTTTGGAAGGAGCTGGAATGCCCTAAATCACAAGTATGGACACTTGGATAAGAGCTCCATATGGACACTGATATGAGTGGGACCTCCACCCATTGTGGGCTGTAAGAACACAGAGCTCTGACTATTGAACCTGGAGCTTGGCTGTACCATGCATGGGTCATGCTCAGAGTTCTGCCAGACTTTTACTCTACTAGACATGTGCTGCCACTGTAGCCTCCTGACTTGAGACCATGCCCGTCTTGCCACCTGTGGACGCTGCCAGTGACCAGGACTTCGTGCCAGATGCTTGCTTTGCTTGCTTCTATCTCGTAAACTTCCCCTCCCTTGTGTAACCTGCATGTGACTCTATTGGCTTATTGGGGAGGTCTCCCCTAATAAACCTGGCTTTGTGGAAAGACACAAACGTGTGTGAGTGACTCCCTTCAGGGCTGCTCCCTTGCTCATAACACCTTGACTTCTTAAGAAGGAAGCTGCTTCTTTCCTTCTGTGTTACGTCAAAAGACAGAGTCTGTATAGATTTGAACTTAAGTAGGGCATTTTCATGATACATCTGTGTCATAAGAACAGCCTATGCTGATTGTATACATTTGATCACAGAATACAAATATCTTTATCTCACCAGTAGTCTTTCCTCCTAATCCTTTATCATTGTTTGTGAAATGTAACTTTTCTTTTTAACCAAGGCTGAATAAAATGTTCTGATTTAAAGTTCAATTTCCTCACCACTTTACACATAACACTTAAGTTCAGAGAGGGTGAATATACCCAATTCATGCAGACTGATTGGAAGGTCAGAACTTGAACTGAGGACAATCTGATTCCCAACTGTTAGATGGGCCAGGCATAGAAACCAGGGTATGGAGACTCACCAGGGCAGGAAGACCCAGATGCTTAGCAAGGAGCAAAACTGGGAAAACAGTAATTTTGTCCCCAAGGTAATCTATCCTCCACTAGTGTATCACTGGTCATGCGGTTTAGACCCAGTGAGCTTTCCTCCCTAAAGATAACATCTAACAAATGACATGTGCTGGGGAGGGTGTGGAGAAAGGGGAACCCTAGTACACTGCTGGTGGGAATGCAGACTGGGGCAGCCACTATGGAAAACAGTGTGGAGGTTCCTCAAAAAATTAGAAATGGAGCCTGCCTTTTGACCCTGTGAATCCACTCCTAGGAATGTATCCTAAGAATCCTGAAACATTCATCAGAAAGAATATATGTACCCAGATGTTCATAACAGCACAGTTTACAATAGCTAAGATCTGGAAACAGCCCAAGTGCCCATCAATAGATGAGTGGATAAAAAAGCTGTGGGACATTTATACCATGGAATACGACGCAGATGTAAAGGAGAAGAATCTCATACCCTTTGGGGCAGTGTGGATGGACCCGGAGAATATTATGCTAAGTGAAATAAGCCAGGCAGCGAAAGACAAATATCACATGATTTCGCTTATACGTGGAATCTAAAGAACAATAAACTGATAAACAGAATAGATTCAATGACATGGAAGCATAGATGAGACTGATGAATGTCAGAGGGATGGAGGAGGGCAGGTGGGTGGAGGGGGAGAGAGTAACCAAAGAATTTATACGCGTATATGCACAACCCAAGGAAACAGACAAGGGTGGGGTGAGGGACTGGGGAAGGGGAAGGGACGGGGTGGAATGGGTCATTGGGGAGAAAAAGGGACATCTGTAATATTTTAAACAAAAATAAAATAAAAAATAAAAAGATAACATCTACGCCTCAGTTTTACTTCAGCTCCAGGCCCAGATAAGCAGCGAAATCAGACAAATGGTGCTGTGGCTGCCTCAGGACCAACTACACTGACTAATGACCCCCTGCCCTGGCACTGATCAATCAGTGGAAACCAGGACCCTGAAAGAGCACACCTGGAAAGCTGATGAATATTTTATTAAGGCCCTTCCCTGAGACCTCCCCTAAGATTCCCACCTACAAGATAAATTCGCTCAGGACAAAGGTCCCAGCATGCTTACCTACCAGGGGAGCATCCCAGTGACATCTCCATCCCTTTAAGTCTCATGGTTGCAAGACCCCATGAGACTTGCAACCAGGGGAACAATGGGCAGTGGCAGCTGGTCCCATGATTACTCTCTGAGCCTGTCTCTAAGACACCTCCTTTCTCTCTGGCTTCTCAGTGAGACAAAGCAGCCCAGCCTAGGTTGTCTTGTTGCTTCTTCTATGCTCTTTCTTATTTCACTGTCCCAAGTCTGCCATCATGCATCCAATACCCTTTGGCTCAGTGCTGTGTAGCCCTTCCCTTTGGATATCCCCATCTCCCATCCCCTTTATCTTAAATAAATTTAATTTATTAGTTTCCTTCGATGGTGTCATGTTCACCTGATTCTTGATGATCTGTGTAGTCTTGCACTAGTGTCTTTGCATTTGAAGGAGCAAATACCTCTTTTGTCTTTACAGACTGTTTTCTATATGTAAAGACCTTCTCCTATTGCATCTCCCAACTGATAGTATTGCACTATGAATGAAGTTGAGCAAAGCTTGGAGCTGGGTCATGTGTCTGCTCCTGTCTACAGTAAGGTCCTCACTTTGTGGGACTGTTATGAGGTGCTTAGGTGGGTGTGGATTTTGTCTTGTCTCTGGGTGTATGGGACTCTCTCCAGCAGTTTGTTCTGTAGGGACAGTGCTGGGTTAAGAGCCCACTTCAGAATCCTATTACCAGATGGGTATGGCTCCCACTGGGTCCCTGGGAGGGCTTCTGCTGTCACAGGGTAGGTCCCTGGGGAGGCATAGTTGACCCTGGACTGCAATTGAGAGGGGTTGGAACTGAGTCACTGGGCTGCTGCAGGGTCCACAACCAGAAATGAAATCTGCAGGCCTGCTGAATTATTGTTTCTGAGGGTAGATATGTGTGGGGCTGGTGGCCTCCTATTTTGCCATCTTGCTTACAAGTCTCATTTGGAATTTTTTAGTAGCTTAATATTCCCGTTTAGGCTTAAACTTGAGGATGAGTTGACTTCCTCCTTTGCTTTAGTCAGTAGATGAAGAAAACATTGGCTGATTATAATTACACAACTCACTCCTCATTATGCTCACATTATAGTTCTGCTAAAGAGTTTTGGTCTTAGAGAGTGGGTGTACATTTCAGTTTGCTCTTCTGAGCTGTCACTCTAGCAAGTAAGGTAGGTCAGGGAATTCCATAAATGTAAACTTAACTTTATTATTGTTTTAAATTGGACAACTAGAAAATTTTGCTATATAATGGGTGGAAGTGTTGTGTGTATGGATATTAGACTAATCTCAGCTGTAGCCATTTAATAACTATATTCATTTCCTCATCTGTGGAAGATGGGATAAAGTACCTATTTTAAAGGTTCACTGAGGATTAAAAATAATTTTGTAAAACAATCTATCATAATTCCCAGCATACTAAAGGCAAGTACTGTTACTGATACCTATCATCACCATTATCATCATCATTATCATCATCATAATTGAAATTATATAAAAGAGGTGTGTGTGAGTGTGTGTGTGGTTTCTTAATGCTGCTCAGTAGTCTGGTGGGATTATGTTAAATATTTTAGCTTATAGTACAAAATTGGGTATCTCTTTATAACTGAAAATCATTTTTTTCAGAAATGTTAAAACTAATATAGTTGTAGTAAACTTTGATAGACTCCTCCTAGGTTCTTCCTCCCTCCCCAAATAAGATAGATGACATTATGTACAAATACCCATGTACTGACTTTTCGTTGTTGTGATGGTTCTTCATAGACATAACTTACTTTGACCTTAAATAAATCATTTACTTTTGCCTATCTGGATAACATCAAGTAAAATCTAAGCAGTATTTCAAGGATAACACTTAAATATTAGCTGCAGCTCAACAACTGCGTGCCACTTTCTCCCTTTATTATTTTCACTTGGGCCAGAGAAAATGTTCTTTCTTGCTTTGTTAGGTGATGCAGATCTCCAATTTCTATCCACTGTCTTCTTGCCTCTAAATCAGAGGTTGGCAACTAGGATCTATGAGCCATATCTGTCTTTCCATCTACTTTTGTAAATAAAGCTTTATTGGAACACAGACACTCCCATTTTTTAATGCATTGTCTGTGGCTGCTTTGATGCTGCAATGGCAGAGCCGAGTAGTTGCAAGAGAGACTGTATGAATCATAAAACCTAACATATTTACTATCTGGCCCTTTACAGAAAAAGTTTGCCAATCTTTTCTTTAAATCAATATTTTGGAGTTCTGCTACACCCTTGTGGGCCACATGTTGGCCTGCCTTATCATGACCATTCGTAATCTAGGAGTGTTTTTTCAGAAAGAACATTAAAACAGTTTAAAAATTATTTTTAAAATGAACATTGGCATCACAATGTATTTTGATTATAAAAATAATATTTAAAAATAAATATGAGGCCCTGGTCAGGTGGCTCAGTTGGTTGGAGCATCATCCTATACACCAAAAGGTTGCAGATTTGATTTGTGGGTCAGGGCACATACCCACGTTGTGGGCTAGACCCCTGGTTGAGCATGTATGGGAGGCAACAGATCAATGTTTCTCTCTCTCTCTTTCTCTCTCTCAAATCAATAAAAACATATCATCAGGTGAGGATTAAAAAATAATAATCATGAGTGACATTGCAGTTTTATAGCTTTCCAGATATATATTCTTAAATACTAGCAATGATTTTAAGAAGGGGAGATAGGTAAAAAATGAATATGAATGTGCCTATATTTTGCCAATAAAGATATGAATAATCTACACTTGGAATTTTACTTGCACTTTTTTTCTTATCCTACATAATTTTCAAAGCAAAGGAAAGGCCACTGTTTTCCAAAAAAGGCTTGGTTCCCTCAATTAGTAGTCTATGTTTGCTGTGGAGTGATAAAAAGTTCACTCTGCAAAGTAAGTTCTTGGAGATGTATATTGTAATTGTCATATGATGATGAAACAAAAGCCCACCTAGCATTGTAGATAACTTATCTGGCTAGTGCAATTTTTCTCTTCAGGGAACAGGTTACTAATATTGTGTGAAGCTAGTTATACTGGCTACCTTTGAACTTACAATGAAAGTGAAAAAGCAATTATTGTTGAGGAATGAGGAGAGGGAAGACCAGAAGTTTTATATTAACTTTGATAACAGTCATGGCAGACTAAAGCAGTATACTTTTAAAAATATATATATATCTTTATTGATTTCAGAGAGAGGAAAGGAGAGGGGGAGAGAGAGATAGAAACATCAATGATGAGAGAGTCATTGATCGAGCCCAATACCAGGGCATGTGCTCTGACTGGGAATCGAACCCCGATCGCCTGGATCCTAAGTCGATCGCTGAGCCACGCCCGGCCGGGCTCAAGTGCATTTATTATTTTTATTTTTTTATTTTTTATTTAAGAATATATCTTTATTGATTTCAGAGAGAGGAAAGGAGAGAGAGAGAGAGAGATAGAAACATCAATGATGAGAGTCACTGATCAGCTGCCTCGTGCATGCCCCCTGCTGGGGATCGAGCCTGCAGGGCTTATGCCCTGACAGGGAATTGAGCCTGATCGCCTGTATCCTATGCTGATGCTCAACCGCTGGGCCCGCCCGGCTGGGCTTAAGCAGTATACTTTTATCAGGCAAGTTTCTCTCTCTCTCTCTCTCTCTCTCTCTCTCTCTCTCTCTCTCTCTCTCTCTCTCTCTCTCTCTCCTCTCTCTCTCTCTCTCTCTCTCTGTCTTTCTAGCTCTCTTAAATATATTTTGAAAAGACAAAGCTCAACTCAGGCAGCTAGAAAACACATGCAAACTCTTGATTGCAGTAAATCACCTAGAAGCAGACAGGTGCATAATACAACAGGGGGCTCTAAAGAATGTGAAAATACAGCAGCATAGATGCCAAGAAAAACCGTCTCCCAAAAGCCAGGACCCTGTTTGAGTTTGTGCCAGAGGTTAGAGCTTAAAAGCTTTACAAAAGTTCAGTTTGTTCCCAGTACATCTTTGTGTTTTTAAAGTTCCATCCCTTTTGTATCCATTTGAAATGAATTTTGTATTCTCTGATTCATTTTCTATTTCACAGGCACACTTTCCTTTCTAAATATTAAAACTTTCTTCACCTAGGCCTTTTCAGCATTACTTATATTTTTCACTTCTTCGCTGTATATCATTTTGGTGAGTTTGATTAAAATAAACTTTCCATTTCCTCTTTAATCTAATTCCTCTCAGAAGCTTTTGGGGAAAATATTTTCCCCTAGGAGAGTTATCTGCATTTTAAATGGAAGATTTAATTTCAACATCTATTTATTAAACGCTTATTGCCAAAATACTTTTCCAGCAGTTTTGGGAGATACAGAAAAAGAATAAAGATATAGAAAAAGAATTTCCTGAACTTTCTTACAATTTAATGATATATGAATTTTTCCTAGTTTTAAAACTTGGGAAGAAAGACAAGTGGATGAATAATAATAGAATAAAATAGCATCAGAGTTACAATATATGAGTAGCTCCTAACAATAGTGCAGGCAAATATGCTCTATGGAGTCTTTCGCATGGCTTTGAAAGGCAGGGATCCTTTACATGTGGTTTTGACTCTGTTTTGCTGTATCTTCACATTGGAAAGGGCCAAATATCTTTTACGCTTAGTTATTACTTTGTGTCAGGCTCTCTTGGATTACAGTTATTTTGCCTAGCTCTCTTAGAGTTATAGCATCAGAGTGGATCTACTTCATGCGGTTTTTATCCTTTGTACGAGGAGGCCCATGCCTGAACTGGCCCTAGCACATAACCTATAAGGTCATATGCTAATCTAGCTACTAGCCCTTCCCCGTCCCCATCTTCTCTGCCTTATCTCCTATAAGCAGATGTAGTTGACAAGTCACCTTGTGCCTACTGGAGAGGAAGAATAGAGAAGTGGTTGAGTACACAGTACTCAGTACTCAACCTAACTGCCTGGATTTAAGCCCAGCTCTGCTGCTTACGAAATGAACACTCTGGAGCAAGTTACTTGCCTCACTGTTTTCTGTGTCAAATGGTGATATTAATAGTATTTGAGTGATACTCAGAAGATCAAATGAGGTTATTTCTATAAAGTGTAAGAAGAGTATTAGACATGGAAGGAGCACTCAATAAATGTTAAATTTCATTTTTATTAAAGATGAACAGGCTTGGAAAAAGATTTCCTGCTTCTACTTTTTCAGGATTTCACATCTCTGTGGTCAGTATTTGCTGTGGAAGGCCATGAATAAATGTGGCAAATTGAAATGACTTTTTGAAGCATGAGGAGTTTGGGCTATGGTTTAAGAAAACCATGGCAGAGAGAAGAGGAAAAAAGAGGAGATTTCACAAGTGTGGAGGTGGCAGAGGCCAGTATTGGAGAGTGAGAACCAAGGGTAAGGGGCCCCCAAACCCAAACATGGCTGGAAAGTGATGTACAATTTGTGAGGATGCTGACAATTCAGACTTTTAGGACAGTAATGTTACAAAAGGGAAGGCCACCTTGATTACTGCTATGGAGCTACCTGCTGTCTGCTGATGTGGGCCCAGCTGTCCTGGCAGAGATTGTTCCAGGGCGGAGAGCTTTAAAACACTGTGTGGGTAAATCTTTGATGATTGAACTTTAAAGAGGGGGAAACAGAGTCCACTTTTCCTAAACCTATATAACTTAGCATAGAAAGATAGAGCCAGAGTTTAAAATTCTGGATTATATTTAATTGGAAAGTCTAGATTATTACCTAGGTTCATCTCTTATAAATTTTCTACAACATGTTGATAACTGGTCTGTCTGCCTTAACAATTCTTGAAGTCTAAAGGGTCCCTCTGTTAGACAGCTCTGATTATCAACAAGACATTTAAACATTGAGCTATGGACAGTTTCCTGGTCATATATCCTCATGGTTGTAGAGTCCCTTCCTTTGGCTCCTATAGCAGTTTGTGTGTCTATCCTGGCAATTTAACACAGAATGCTATAACTGAGTCTTTACTTGCTTCCCTCTCCCATTGGACTCTGAGCTCCTTGGGGACAAATGATATGTCTTTCTCTTTGCCCTTCTAGTGCCTAGCATGATGCCAACTAAATGATAGGTGCCAACCAAATGTTAATATACTAGAGTTATACTGGTCAAGTCTAATCCCTTTAACATCTGATGAACCAACAAACCTTTGAGGACAACTATGATTGTAAACAAGTCTCAAGTAATATTTATGAATCTACAAACAATATTATCTGTGAAAATACAGCTTGGTATATATTTTTTAAAAGCCGTTTTTCCTGTCCTTGTAAATGTTTATATTTTATGCTTATTCCAGTTTGTGCACATCTTAAAGGAGTCATGAGAGTGCTGGCTGCAAGTGCTGTTTACCTCAAATCAGAATTTCAAAGCTTCCTGTGGCTTACCAGAGGAAGTCTGGGTGTTTACTCCAAGCAGACTGTGGTTTCTTTAACATCAGGGAGGTATCTTTCTTCTTAGTAGTTCTTATGCTCAGCAACAGTGACTGGCACTTTGTAAAATTATTTAATATAGCCATTGATGCATAGTTAAGCAAACATTCTCACTAAATTATTAAACTCAATAATTTTACTTAGAAAAAAGGAGATTCTATGTCACTTTCACCTTGCCCCAAATATTTAGGAAGCTCCCTGATTCCCCTGAGAATGTAACATTAGTTGGAATCATTATGCCATTAGCATTTCTGCTTATGATTGTTTCTTTCATTGCTTGAGTGCACATTTTGAATTAGTTTCAGAAACTGAGTTTTGGAACCTATGAGCCATCCCCTTAGCCAAGTCATTTAACAGGATGATAATGCTTTCAGAGAGACAGGTGTAGGTGTGTGCGGAGGAAGTCACGCCCCTCTCCCCGCCGAGGAGACCTGCGGACGCTCTTTGTGAGTCCCGAGTGGGCGAGAGCGGCAGCGTCTCCCGCGCCTGCCCAGGCGCAGCCTTCCCCGCAGCTTTGCGGAGCGGGCGCCGCATCCTGAGCATCCCGTTAATTAAGGGCTCGGCCGGGTCTCGTCTCCATCCTGCTCCGTGGCCCGTGCTGTCGGGCTTTGCTCTTCTTCCTCAGTAACGGCGACTGAAATTAGAATTCCGAGGGGAGGCTTCACTCCCGAGGAGGCTGTGAACGCTACACTTTCCCCAGCGCGTTCCTTACGGAGCATCTGCCCGCAATCGCTCGCTCGTCAAAATGCGGAGGCTTCACCATCCTGTCCCTCAGTCAGAAACAGTGCCTGCCCCGGAGCAAGTGGAGTCTTTGGAGTAAGAGGTGTAATAAAAACCCTCATAGTTAATAAACCATCATTTTAATCATACTCTCATGAGCATAAACATTTTTCTCAAGTAGCCTTTCGGTAGATAATTCTAATTTAAAGCCTTTTCGAGAGAAGTCAGGCTAGTAATATCTACCTCACTGGGGTGTTAGGGCTATTAAATAAGCCAGTGTGTCTAAATTGGTTTGCACTATGGCTGAGAGATAAAAAGCAGTCAATAAAACTTAACTATTACTATTACAATTTTCGTAATAAATATATGGGCAACATAAATAAAATTATTTATTTGAATAAGTTTCTGGAGCGCCTAAGGAAGGAGCAGTAATCTTATTACAATTTAGTTCAAAGATTAAAGTCATAAAAGTGCAGATTTAACGTGCATTTTATATTTTATACATTTCTTTTAAATAAATTAAATTGGATACATTGTGAATAGAAAACAAATGTATGACAAGAATGAAGAAACCATAAGATCATCTTAGATGAATGTATATATGTAAAAGGAGTTTGCTGTATCACGGTGAAGATGTAAGCCAACACAACCTGGCGCCTTCCTAAGATGCAGTGTTTTTATTTTCTATTTTAAAACCTAACGGGTTCTGATCCTGGCTTTTAAAGGTCATTTCCGTTCTTGACCTCAGTTTCAGCTTCAATATAAGTTTAAAAGTTTACTGAAGATACACAGAGCTGCTAAGCATATATCTAATGTGACACACCAAATGTACCTCGGCCATTGACCATTTTTTTCTGATTACTACTTTTGCTTTTACTTTATACATCTCCAATTTAATGTGCCAGTGGAGTGATAACTGTTTCTTATAAAGAAATTAACTGACGATTTCACTTAAAATTCTGTTGAAAAAGCTAGAGCAACTTTTTTCCCAAAACTAGATATCAGCAAGTTAGGAAAGACTTTTGTTAAGCTCATGGTACTGCTTTGGAACAGGTAGCACAGCCTAGTTTGTAAACATACTAATTATCTTGGCATTTTTCTGGGCCTGGAACAGTTTCAAAATATATCCACATATTTTCACTGTCATGATCAGAATTTCTTTGCCAAAGCTGACTCAAACAGGCAAAGCTTAGCATGGTTTACAAGGGGATTATTTAAATTTATTTTTAGTAATATGGCTTCAATTCCTCATTTACAATTACAAACTTGCTGGGGCAGATGTAATTTTTCTGGACCTTTTCAAATCTTTGTGTGAGACTGCAAGTATATAATTGAGGGCTATCTCCAATCTCTCACCTGTGTTAACTCTATATTTGTGTTTTTTTTTTAAAAGAAATGAAAAGGGATAGGAATATCGTTCACAAAGCAGAACTGAGTGTAATTTTTGCTATACATATCACAACTAGGGACCACACACATATGCATGCACTGATGCATTTTCAGAGGTGTTTCATAAGAGTTGACCACAAAAATATTGTACAATGCTGCTTTTTTGTTGTTGCAGAAATTTTGTCAAGAGGTAATGGTTTTGCAAAGGTACTGGAAGTGGAAGGATTCTGGATATATTTCAAACATGGAAGCCTTACAATTTCCTGGCAGGTTGGCTGTAGGTTTGTGAGAAACAGAAGAATCCAGAATAAACTTTGATCTAAGCAAATGGAAGGATGGTGTCACCATCCTGTGAGAGAGAAGGCCAAAGATGTTTTCTGAGGAAACTGTTGAATTTTAGAAATGTTAATTTTGAAATGCTTATTACATATAAATGTAGAATATCTTCCATTTGGTGGTCTCTGACTCTTCTCTATTTTGCTCTCTGCACCAGGAGACAGATCTTTTCATTTCGTCCGTGGAATCTCTTTGTCCTGCAGCTTTCAACTGCGTTCAGCCAATGCAGAGCTCAGAGACTGGAGGGAGGAAGGAGGAAGAGATATTGAATTTCTTTTCCTGGCCTCCGCACACAGGTTTTTCTTCAGTTCTCCGTGTTACATGACCGAATGCTGGTGGTCTCATCTGCACAATTCTCTCTTTCCAATTTCTAGTACCTGCCCCTTTCCCTCATCACTTTGGATTTAAGGTCTTAAGAGGTCTGTTGCTAATGACCCAGAGTCACTGCGGTATCTACCATCCATGGTTCCTTCAATCTGCCCACACCATTGTAAATAGTCAATTTGTCAATAAACTTTCCTCAAATATCCTAATTTTAGGGTGCACTCTGTTTTTTATTTGGACCCTGTATGATATAATATCCAAGTAGAGCTGAAAAGTAAGATGTTGATTATATAGCCCTGGAGTTCAGGAGGGGAGTCTGGCTTGGAGATGTAAATTGGTAGTCATTAGTATATATATATGGTATTGAAAGTAATGAATCTGGAATTGCAAGGTTGTTGAGAGAATAAGCATATTATATATAGAAAATAGAGCCCTGGCCAGTGTGACTCAGTTGGTTGGGCGTCATTCCATGCACCGATTCCCAATCAGGGCACATGCCTGGTTGCTGGCTCTATCCCCTGTGGGAGGTGTTCAGGAGGCAGCCAATTGATATTTCACTCTCATATTGATGTTTCTCTCTCTTTCTTTTTCTCTTTCTCTCTCTCTCTATAAACCAATAAAAAATATTTTTTAAAAAAGTAGAAAAGGAAAAAGACCTGGGCAATCCAATAAGAGTGACTAGTGATGTTGAGGGGATCTATGAATGTGGTGTCCTGGCCAAATGAAGAAAGCACAGTAAAGGGAAGAGGGAGATCAGCTATGTGAAATACTCCTAAAATAGCCAAGTAGTATCAAGACAGAGAATTAATTGACCACTGGATTGAGCAACATGATAGAGATAAAAACCTGATTGAAGCAGTTTCAAAAGTGACTGGGTTGTAAGGGATTGGAAACAAAGATTATAGACAATTTTTGAAGTGTTTTGCTGCCATGGGATGCAAAACAATGGGTAGCAGATGGTGAGAGAAGTGGGGTCAAGTTTAAAAGATTGGAGAACTCTCTGTACTTACCCTCTTGGTAATCTCTGCCAGACCCATAACTTTAAATATTATATACATACACACACTTTACTGCAAGTGATATTCCAAGGAATGAAAGTATAATGCACAAAGGTTTAGATATGAGGGAAATCACGGTACATTTAGGGAA
Organism: Miniopterus schreibersii; assembly: GCF_964146895.1. Taxonomy (NCBI): domain Eukaryota; kingdom Metazoa; phylum Chordata; class Mammalia; order Chiroptera; family Miniopteridae; genus Miniopterus; species Miniopterus schreibersii. The sequence continues at coordinate 95,675,568 of NC_138101.1, read as the reverse complement.
CTGAATGACTGCCATCATTAGCTCAATGTGGCTATAGGATGGAGTGGAAGCAGAGATAAGGCCCTTAGTCCAATAGCCTAAGAGCTACTGAGTCCCTTCAACAACCATATCAATGAGCTTGCAAGCTCATCTGCTTCCAGTGAGCCTTGAGCTCATCTGCTTCCAGTGAGCCTTGAGATTTCTGTAGTCCCAGCTACCGTCTTGATAGTAGCTCTGTGAGACGGTCTGAGAGACAAGACCCAGCTGTCACTCGCAGGTTCATGACTCAGTTAAGCCATTCTCAGGTTCACATTACACAGTTTAAATTATTTGGTCTTGGAGTAAATTTTTATGTAGCAAAAGTTAACAAATACACGATTTCAAAAAAATCACAATTTAAATCATTTGGTTTTGGAGTGAATATTTATGTGGCAGTAGTTAACAAATACACTGTTTCAGAAAAATCTCTTCCGATGACACTGAAGTGGCCAAAATAAAGAGGAGCAAGACCAGAAGCACTCACTCCAATAAAGAGGCTGCTTGTAGAAACCCAGGTGAGAAGTAACAGTTGCAGGTTACTGCACTCCCCTGAAACCTTCTGGAATGATCTTTTCCCCTTCTACCTTTCCTCATGGCCATCAGTCCTCAGAGTAGTTACCTTATTCCTCTACGCCAGCCTAATTTCAGTCCTGTATCTCTTACACTGAGCATTTCGCTGTAGTTAAGTCTTTGCACCTATATCATAGGAAATGCCCTGTGGCCCAGAAAATTCTGGAAAGATTTCAACTTTAAGTGCTGTATGTAACTTGAAAGGTAACACATTATACAATTTCCACCTAGCAATATCTTAGTATGGATAGCTTTATCAAAATAACAGCAGCAGGACTCCGAGAGAATAGAACATGAAACAGACAGCAATTTTTGTGCATAAAAGAAAGGAAGGGAAAATCATACTTGCTCCAGTGTCTAGGGCCTGGCACATTGTTGGTGCTCAGTAAATGTTGAATGAATGAACAAACTGGGATATAAAAGCTGGAATGAGGAGACTTAACTCAGAGAAGAATATGAGGGCTTGAGAGGTTTGGAGGAGGCTGGGATAGCAGTGGAAAGAGAAAATGAGACACAGAAAAGGAATATGGGAGAGGTACCATAAATGAACTACTGGCTTCGCAGTTTTATCTAAATCTATCCATGCTTAACTGGTAGGGGGGGAAAAGAGACATGATAAAGCTGAAGATTAATTTATTGTTTAGAGAGTCTGAGGCAGCGCCTTCTATTGCATAGGGATAAAAATAGGTTATATTGTTCCTTAAATATTCAGGCAGTGGCACTAGATATAGTTTCTGGAGAAATATCATTCAACTTACTCTGACAATATCAGGAAAAGTTCAGGTGAAAGAGGCTTCCAGCATGTTCTGTGGTTGAAGGTGAAATTCTATAAAATTTCAGGTCTGTGAAATGAAGAGAAATATTTCTTATTTCTACCTCTTTGGTGGATTTGGAGAGTTTTGGCTGGTTTTACTGAGGTGTCTCTAATGTTATACCGGATAGGCTATATTAGTGGGGACCAGAGGAGATTATAGAATTATTGTAACAAAAAATTCAGCTAATAATGGAATACATTAAGCAACAATGTCAAGAATAATTAAATATTTTTTGTTTTCCATTTCTAATTATACACTTTTCATTTCTGCTTAATTTTAGAATGCATGATTTAACTGTGAGTTTAATTTTACTACTCTCATATTTTGGATATGATAATAAATTAGGATAAAGATAAGGATTTTGTCTATATTTCCTCCAAATTTTATTGTTTTTCATTAGATTTTCACTTTAATGTAAAAAATGATGATATCATTTATTTTAACCTTAAGATTAAACAAATGAGTTGAGCATCATATTATGATGTTAGAATTTAATGTGCTTTTTGTCCTGTTTCTAAATAAAATGGAGAATGTAAAGGTGCCAGGATCACACTTTCTGATGTAAAAAGTTTTTATACTGTGTGCTGTGTTTGAAATGTAGCTTTCAGTAATTTCTGCTTGGTGGAAAAATGAATATGTTAACATTCCACCCTTCACACCACATGCAGTTATTGGTGAAGTCAACATATTGCTTGACTGTCTTCATTATTACTTTATGTCTACTTGTGTTTAACTAATAGCTTTTTTTTTTTATCCTTCCAGTGCACTGAAACTTCCAGATTACTCAATACAGCTGTTCCATATAATGACATTGCCTCGTTAAGTTGATGCATTTGAGCATACATACTAATAAGAACAGTCACAAGGAAAAAATACTTTTTTTGCTTTTCCCTGGTGTTCCTTTTTGAAATAAGAACATTTGCCACTAGTGGATGTTACAGCTTAAATGTAACCAAAGGAAAAATCTCAGCAAAAGACACAGATGGTCTCATTGGACTCTAGAGGAACTTCTTGTCTATATCAGTGGCACTTTCTCCCTGGTTTACCTACCTAACTGTTTGCACAGGATAAAAATTAATTTTTCAGGTAACACTTCCATAGTTGTAATTAACATCAAGGCTGTAATTTCCTAGCACAGGCAAATGAAGAGTTACCCAGCTAAAAAAAGAGCTGCCTGGCAATCTCTAGATACTCTGTGGCCCCCTTCTATTTAGGAGGTTTCCCTGCAACGTGGGGCAGCACCACATGCATTTACATTATTCGTCTGAATTGCTGCTTCAGCCATTGTCATGCATCACAAATTACAAGGTGGGGTCCACCTTTTTCTGAAGAGGAGGAAGTATGTTCCTCTCAGACAAATCCTAATTGGATTTTTGGGACCATAACTGACATTGATGATTTTGTCTGTAATAGACTTGAAAAACAGTTTTCTTTTTCTGCTGTGGAATCTGCCATTTGTTGGAAAGATATGTAAATAGAAGAGTAGAAATTCATGCTCTCCTTTTTGAAATTTAATGTCCATTCAATTTCACTAAACTGTCTTCTGAAGTAGGGTTTCTATGTAGATTACAAAATCTGGAAAGAGGAAAATTTTCAGATGCCAAGCTACAGTTGCAACCAAACACTAACTTTTTAAAGTAGAGTTTCAGTAGCTAGGAAGCAGTTGAAACCTGTTTGGAGATGTGTTTTCATGCTCTGTATATTGGTTCATTAGTAGACTCTGCTAAATTTTATTTCTTTTATTCTTATACTATCAACTCTATTTTAAATTGTCTAATTTTACAGAACAAGCACCCAAAACTTTTAGATATAAAAACTGCAAATAGAGAAATGTAAGACTGAGATAATGACACTAATCAAGAGACTGCAAATCAACAACATTTAGTTAATTTATACCTTTCTTTGATCCTAAAAGGATTTGATGAAAGTTTTAAAGAGATGTAAAATATACTAAAGTTAATAGATGGGGGGGGGGGAATCTAGAAGTAGAGAAGAAATGTGATACTGATTTTCTGGAGTCTTTTAGAAGCTCAATATAATCTATGTTAAAGACGATTGATTATAAAAGAGGTGAAAGAGTGAGACTAATTAATAAACTATTGTGTCAGCTAGAAGGGTTGCTCTGCACAATGGCACATATTCTCTTCTAATCTAGCACAGTTTAGAAAGCTCATTCCTCCTGCTGACTTTACTTAAAACCCACTTGAAAATGTCCTTGTGGTTGTAATTGGCTTTGTGAATCTCTGCACTTACACCATGGCTCAGGGACTGGCATATATCAAGTACTTAGTAAATATTAAATGTTTTATTACGAGAATGTTTCATTCAAATTGTATTGAGCTCTATGATTTCAATAGAGGATGTTATATTCATGAATATTCTGGATTTAATGTGTCCTTAATAAAACTACAGAACATTTTAATCTATCCTTGACAAAAAATAAGAAAAACACTTTATTTCATTATAGATACAATTCTTGGCCAATTAAAATACCCTCCTAAATGTCTTCTAAATGAGCAAGAAAGTGTCGTTTATTCTTGTTTGTTTGTTTTGTTAATCCTCACCAGAAGCTATTTTTTCCACTGATTTTTAGAGAGAGTGGAAGGGAGGGAGAGAGAGAGAAAAACCTCAATGTGAGAGAGATACATGAATTGGTTGCCTTCCACACATACCCCGATCTCTGGGGATGGAACCTGCAACCCAGGTACATGCCCTTGACTGGGAATCGAACCAAAGACCCTTCAGTGTGTGTGCTGGCGCTCTAACCATTGAGCTGCACCTGCCAGGGCAAGTGTCCATTCTTAATACATCTGAATGTGACTAATTAAGAGTTTAGAAATAATGTTTAGAAACAGTATATACTATAAGTAAACAAAGGAGAAGATAATTTGGTCTTTAAACCAGAGGGTACTGGTTCTAACTCCAAAAGGCATATTGAATTTAGTTCTTAGTTCAAAGGCAACTATAAAGCCTTTAATAAGCATTCAAGGGGAGAAAAGGGGTCCACATTAAAAAGAGCTTTTTAAAATGAGCTTTGAAATCTGAAGCCCTGTCTAATCAAACTGATTTCTAGGAACTCATTCCTCATCCCCTTGCACAGCCCACCAGTTCTACCAGGCACTTTGTCCTTGGGGGCTGTTCTCTTACATTCATTAATGCTGGAAAGACACATAAACTGCAAGTAAGTGAGAAATAAATAGTAAAGGGTGGTCCAGATGGCTGTAAAGGGATTACTCATTAGGGATAATGAAGAGTGAGATTCAAAAAAGATCCTTTGGATTAGGAGAGATATTAAAGCAGGGGAGGTAATTAAGGAATCTGGAAGAGAAAATTAAGGAAGCTGAATACCTGTCCAAAAAGGTTATTTGAGAAAAGTGACCATAATTAGATAAGACTGTCTTTCATATTCCATTTATCTATATGGACAAATGTATAATGGTGTTACAGTTTTTATCCAAATTTGATGTATCATCATCATTTAATTCTAGTTAAGAATTCTGTCTGATTCTTTCATCTTGGGTTTTCAGCCTGAAGTTTGTGTTCACAATTTTCTCCCTTTCTCTTTCTTCTTCACTTCCTTCCTACATTTATCTGTATATGCTTATTTAATATATACATATCCATTTAATTTACTCCCAATTATACAAGTAAAACAAGAATACACATTATAAAAATTTTCCAAGTGGTAGCTATCAAGCAGAAGTCCCCTTTCTATTTACCTCCTTGCCTGCAACTACACTGCTCTATCACCAGGGTTAATTCCTGTAACTGGTTTATGCTGGGTATTCTCTGTAATCACTCTATGTTTAGATCTCTTCCTAACACCCTTTTTAAAAAGGTAAAATTTTTCTTTGAGAGCATCAGGAGAAGCAAAGTTGATGAATTGAAATAAATTCTTCCAACACTATGCTCCTTTGTGAATTTATACAAATCTCACTGTTGGCTGATTATGCCCTGAAATTTAATTGGTATAAAGCTTTAGACTATTTTTAGTTATGGTGAGAGAAAAACTTTCTCATATCACATTTTCATACACAACATAAATCTTGGATAAAAATATTCTGATTAATACTGCTTTGACCATTTATATTTATAATACATAAAATACACTCTGACCAAATTTAATTCCATCCATTATTTATTGAGTTTTTTGGAGAAGAATTTTCTCATGATGTGCAAGTTTTATTGAATCCTCTTTAATTTTTATGATTGCTTTGTAAAATAATTATAGTGACTAATGGAATGTGTAATGGACAGGAAGACTGCTGCAGTGAAAAAGATTACTCCTTCTGTGGTGGTGGTGGGCATTGAATGATGAGCCTTCTAATTAGCAGTGGATGCTCACTGTAATGGGATTTTCTCATGATGTTTCAGTTAAATGGAGAGGTTCTTTTGACAACAAGTCATGTGCTCTCCCAATCAAGTGAGCTTCATTTAGAACATAGTCGTGCCTCTCTGCCCTTCATTGTGTATAAAACAATGTGCTCTGAAATAGAACTTATTTCTGCATGCTTTTGTTTATACCCAGTCATCTCTTACAAATAAAAAAAATTAAAGGTACAGGGTAGATGCTTGAAATTCCTTTTCTATGATTTCCAAAATTTACTGACTTGTGCCAATAGCACGCCAAAAGCCAGAAAAGGAATGGTGCTTAGTGGTTTTTTCAGAGAGGGAAGCTCTGTGCAGTTCTGATCTGAACTTGGTTCTAAAGTCTTCAAGTAGGAGGACGTGATGTTATCCTTGTAAAGTCACTCTCACCCACTTGCATTCCAAATTGTTTCTTGTGTGGTAAATAAGTGGGTGGAGCTATAGCCAGAGATTTAGGAGCTGTGCATTCAGGTATTACCTGCAGCCTAATTTACCATAAAAAACCTACCTTAAGCATGAGGTAAGTGACTATAACTGACTATCATTGGTAAAGTGACTGCAAATTATTCTAGTGCTTGTGGGTTGAAAATTTGCATCTATTTCTCTATTCTTTTAAATTTTGACTCATGGAACAAATTTTCTAGTAACTCAGAAAATAAGAAAGAAGAAAAGGTGAATAACATATTCCTATTGCAAGTATAAAGAGGGTTAGAATGAACATCTGGTACAGTCATGATGACCCAGTCAAAAGTAGCCAAGGGGTGTTGCTGATATATGTATCTATTGTTTATAGATACATATACACACATGTATACAGATATGCATATATACACATTTATTTACATAGTTATGTAAATTTGGGGGTTTTCTTAAAATGTAGAGGAAGACTGCCTCATACCATAATGGCCCATGTGTGTATTCACTTTGTGAAAATATCTTCAACTGTGATGGTGTAACCTATGTAGAAGTAGCTTTGCTTTTCTGTGCCACGGAGTGTGCTTTCAGTTAGCCTTTTAACTGTGAGGCTGACCTCACTGTTTCTGCAGCCTAGCCACTGGTCTGCAGCATCGCCTCTTCATGAGCAGTGCTTTCTCCTACATGTCCCAATTAGCATGTTCCACCAAACTGAATATACTCTGTGGCCCCAACAATTAAAACAATTGCTACTGAAGACTTTAGGTAGCAGTTCTGAAGCCCCAGAGAGTTGGAGGGCAGGACAAACTTTTTAAAACTGCCTGGGTTATTGAGAAGGGAAGATTTGTATTTTCTTTTTCAGGGATAGATTGTCACTAAGAATAATCTAATTCTTTCCATCCTCTGTCTTAAGAAATTTGAAATTTGGTTTCCTAATCTCTAGGTTAATAAAGATTGTGTATCAAAATAAAATAAACACAAACAATAACAACAATGCACAAATCCCACTAATTCCTGTATTGATAGTGTGGTTATGTAAAATTAAAATTAGAAAAGGCATCAAAATTACTTTTAAATTCAAATTGAAATCTCACTGTAAGATATTAAGAAATAAATAGAATAGATTCATATGTTAAAACTACTAAATATTACTAAAAAAAATAGACACCATTAGCCAGAAGTTCCCTAGTTTCCCTTATTGGCATCATTTTCATATGTCTTTCCAGAAATATTAGGTTCTATATGTACATACATCCTCTGTTCTCCCTTCTTAATTATAAGGTTTATTTCTTCTAATACTTGGATGTAATAAATTATACAACCTCAGTGCAGTGTAGGTTTTTCTGCCCAGGCTACAATGGATCCTAATGGTCTTGTCAATTAGACTTTTATCAACTCTCTGAGAAGAGTCCATCTGATGGGATTTAGTTTCTTTCCTATCCTTCCATTTTTCTTATGGACAGCTTTATACTCCCCTCAAATTATAAATAATTATCTCTTCGATGATCCATTTAAAATACTTGCTAATTTCTTTTTTGACATATTAATTTTAAACTTGCATTTTTCCAAGGAACATGTCTCATACCTTTTTATTTCACTATTGACCACTGTCATACAATATTATAACTATATTTTGTCATATATATCCATATAGACTGTCTTTAATTGATGTCCCTTCAGGACCTCTGCGGGCAAATAAACTATAAGGGCCAATCCAGAACAAAGGCTTTTGTTCCAAATGGAACTTTGAGAACTTAGGCTGGGCCAGTGGATAGCTCCTTTTGCCTATTTTAGTGACATTAGGAATTGCAAAATACTTTCTTCTTAAAGTGTGAGAAGAGCCAGCATTAACTTGCTGGGGTTTTTTACGGAGGATTTTATGGAGGCAGCAGTTCCTTCGCGCATTCTCAGATCTTCTTACCTCATGTTTATGGGAGAAAGGGTTAGAAGACAGAAACAGAAAGAGGAATGGCTGGACGTTCTCCCAGGAGGGCGACATTCAACCCTATCTCTGCTTCTTAGCTTTTTATAAGCAAATATGTATGAGAAAAATAAAGTCAGCCATTTTTCTGGTTTTTGATTTCCTTAACACAATGAATACCCCACTCATTACTGGAATGGACAAAAAAGTATTTTTGGTTTCGAGTAGCACTCTCCTTCCTTTGGAATGAAATATCCTTGGAGGTAGGTGGTGTAGCAGCATGGAGCAGAATGTGGTTCCTACGCGTGGGCATGGGATTTTGTTAAAAGGTTAAAATTAATCTGGCCTAAAATTGTCCCACTCGCATTGGCCTTTGATATTTTGATCATCTTTTTGTTTCTGAGCAGGAGAGTAATTACTTTAAAAAACAAAAAACAAAACTTTGACCCTCTCCACAGGTGCTCGCTTGTTTATCAACATGTGCAGATTTCTCTTCTGCATTTGTTCCTGTTAATTTTCATAAGAAAATCTCAGTCGGGCCTCTGGGTTGAGGAGCTATTAAAACATCTGGCTTTGCACTTAACTGGAAAAACAGAATCGCTGCACTCCAGGTACTTTTGTCAGTGAATATAATCTTCAACTCACTGCCATTCAACACTTATTAGAAGCTCAGTGGGGAAAAACAATATTTATGGAAGATTGTCTGAAGGCCATGCAGTCTGCCATCCACCTAGCTGCTCTTAAATCTACCTCATCTAAGCGAGGCAGGCAGAAATTCTGGAATGCTGGAATGTTTTTACTAAATTGTAGAGTGGCATTTGCAATAAGCTTATGCTGGGTGATGTCAGAAGGAACAGATCTTTGAAACCCACTGTGTTTACCGTGAGGCTGTTGCTAATGGTTCTTCACTACGTTCCCCCTTTTCCTCTCAGTGAGGGACCAAAGGAGAAACCTCGCTCATGTCAGTACTAGCCATAGGTGGTTCACCTTTGCAACCCGCTTGTTTAGAAGCACATAAACAGTGAATCATAACTGATTGTGCTTCTGCCTTTGAATTATTTGCTAGCAAGTGTAAAGCCAAAGTGAAAACCCATTTCCGAAAAGCATGCAAAGGTCCTAACATACTCAGAGGCCTGATTTTATGTCTGCCCTCACCTTATTTGATTTTATTTACTTTACCCTTTGTTGTGGGTAAGATAGAGAAGGGCAGGGAAGGTCTTCAAGGAAGACCTGATTAGTGGACTCCAGAAGGGCAGTGGTTCCTGGGTGAAGTAGAGCAAAATGCTTTGGTCCACAGGTAAGTCCACACATAAATAACGTTTCAGAGAAACCTCGGTCATATTACTAAGTCTCACTGATGTGCCACTGTCAGGCAGGCACTCAAACATTCTACCTCCAGTGATCGACTTCTTCTTTCTTCTGGTCCTTTCTGAGGAAAAGGCCTGTCTGGGAATCGAAAGGAGAGGGTTTGGCAATGAGGTGGATGAGGAGGACTTGGAGTCCAGGAATGATAAGGAGAGAGAATACACAGGAATGACACTGTTTTCAGAGTCTCATTCAGGAATTAAGTAGAAACATTTGCATCTGAAGCTAACCTTCCAGATAAAATACTGGCACTCCGCCACCACGTGAATGTGCTTGCCAGGCCATTAGTCACACAGATGCCTCTTTTACAGCTTGCGTCAAAATCTGTCACTGATTTTGGCAGAGGCAGGTAAGTCACTCTTTCAGGGACATAAGTGCATGCTGCAGACATTATAAACCTTAATTTTCACCAAATGTTAGAAGACCTTTTTTCTTTTTCTAAAGTAACAGGTAAAAGAGTATTTTCCAAACTCTGATCTGTGGAGGAAGAAAAGCATTTTCTACCATCAGCCTCTGATGTAATGAGAATGCGATGTGAGGGTAATGCGGGGAGTTTTTCATAAAGCTACAGTTATTTCATTTAAAAGTCTCTGTTACAGCCCTGGCCAATGTGGCTCAGTTGGTTGGAGAGTCATCCGGTGTACTGAAGGGTCGCAGTTTGATTTTTGGTCACATACACAGGTTGCTGACTCTATACCCAATTGGGGCATGTATGGGAGGCGACCAAGCAATGCAATGTTCTCTCTCTCGCTCGCTCTCTCTCTTCTCCCCTTTCTCTCTCTCTCTCTCCCCCAACTATCTATCATCTATCATCTATCATCTATATCTATCTATCATCTATCACCATTTATCTATCATCTATCTATCTATGTCTGTATTACATTCTGCAGTTATGTACTTTGTACTTTTAGGTGTTCATATGTTCTTTCTTTTATGACACTATGATAATAGATTTTAAAAATACATGCCTCCTATGATTAAATAATAACAATAATAATAATAATAATGATAAATAACCTAAGTTAGTCTCTAGGGCTGCCAAGTATGGTTGTTCAGGTAGCTTACAGCATAAGACAGTAAAATTACATGCGAATTACATGTTTGGTGATTATCTAAATTCTAGAAAACACTGACTGAAAGGATATGGGCTGTCCATGTATTAGATATATCCTTTCCCCCTATAGTTACAAAGTTTATGTGTTATTTCCCACTAAATACTGTCACTTCATAAGTGATTTCTATGAACACCTTGTGGAGACGAGAAGATAATTACCCAAAGATCTGTTAAAAAATATGGAACAGATTAGTATGATTCACTGATATGAGGAAGATAACAACTGGAACCCTTTAAAAGACAGCTTCTGAAACTCAGGGACCCAAAGTTTCCAGGTGTCAATGGCAACACCTCTTTCTCAGGTTATTGATTAATGTTGAAAGGCACTTGTTAGCTCCTAGAATTCATTTAATATGCCACAGTAGAGTGCAAGACAGGAGGATTTTCATGCATTGTCTGTTGCCCTACTATGTCTTCAGGAAACAAGTTTAGATGATTTTCTCTTAGGTCTCTGATCTTTTTTATAGACATGTATTGAAGATGACCTCCTCACACGTGCACTCTCACACACACAATCTTTGCCATAACCCAGATCCATTAGGTACAACTGAAATGGAATGGGATCAGAGTTACTGAAGGGCAAGGAAACTAAGTGCACTGGACACAAAACCAGTGTTTGTCAAGTTTAGAAATTAGGTTATCAAGTTCATACAAATAACACAGCTACATGTCACTTCATGATTGCTATAAGGAAGAGGAAACGTGCTTTTTTTTGTGTCACTGCAATTTTTATAGAATTCCTAATCTTAACTCAATGCACTATGTGGAAAAGCTGGATAAATACATTTCATCCAGGAATTAGTTTTTTGAGGTTTAGTGAGTGCAGGTGATATTTGAAGCAAAAATATTTTTCATTCCTTCTTTACTAGAATATCAAAAATTTACCCACTGAGGTTAAATATGCTCTAGACAGTGTCTTTCTTATAGAAATGCAATTTTCTTGTCATATTTCTATAAGGGATAATTTTTATAAATAGTCATTTTCTGGATGATTCTTATATGACTGGATTTGTGGATAACTTCTAATATGTGAGCTTAAAAAATTAACTTGTAGCAACTAATTTTGTTGAGAACATTAATAAGGCATTAAGGTTTGGTTTACCTTCCTCCAAGAACATCACATACTAAACTACTTCATCAGTGTGCAACTGGACTTCAAAACAATTTAGATATTTTATAAAAGTGCGCCTTACAATGGTTTTGAAAAAACATTTTTAGATATGATGAAATATAATTCTAGTTTTATTTGAAATGTTAGTAATGATCTTAATAGGTTATTTTTACCTAAAAATATTAAGCATTTGGTAATACTAAATATTCTTGTCCTATTAAAGCTTTTAGGAAAAAGGTAGGGAATAAAATGTTAAGATTAAATTCTGTTAGTTTTCATAACAATGCATGTCTTTGTCCATGTGCTCTCATTTCCCTTCTGACACTTCTCTGCTTTAAATTCTTACCAAAGACTTCTTTCACTTTTCTCTCTTCTTTGAATATTCTTTTCACCCAGTCCCTCAGATCTCTTTGACTATCAAGTCTGTGTTCTTCCCCCGTACAGCACTGATTGATTGCAAGGGAGTTTGTTGATAAGGTGAAATATCTATTTCTGGAAACAACTGAGCCTGAATTTTAAAGAAATCTAAAAAAAATGAATGTTACCTCAAAGGAAAGAGATAACTGTGACTTCCTCATGGAAGCCCTTCTAATATGATGATTTCACATTCCATCCAAAAAAGTCTCATTCATGAAAACACATCCATAGAATCTGTATAATTTCAAAACAAATGATAGTAGGTAAGGTAAAATTAAAATGGACCATATACCTTTCCTCCTTCCAAGAACAGAAACAAAAGATTGTACTATTATCTTTGACAAATTTTTTTACTAATTTTTTTTACTATTTTTTACTTTTGTAATAACATTTAGATTGGGTTTCTTCTAGAGTATTTTAGAATCTTAAAGACTAGTAAAGGCAGCTTATCATTTTTTTTTTAGCAGGCTGAGAAATTAAAATTTTCAGTTTTATTTCATCACTGGAATTGTCCAACCTTCTATAATGTTTATTTCCTCATCTCTCTTTGAGCTCATTATTTTATCATTCTTATGTTATTTATTTTATAAGCTATCAGAAAAAAAAAAGTTTTTTCTGTAAACTTTAAGTGAAGGGCTTTTAGAATTGGCCAAATCAAATGAAAAGAAAAAAGCACAATATCTCTACACGACAAAATAAAATAACCTTTAAAATAGCTACAATATCTTAAATGTAGTCTAAAGTGGTAAATATGAGTTTAGAGCACAGAAAGGTCTTTCTTTAAATAAGTTGCCAAAAGACAAAGTTAGCACAACCTTATCAATAATGCTGTTTTAAAATAAGAATCTTTGAAACAGACTTTATAGATGGGTAAATAAGTTTTCTTCTCAGCACTTTTTAATAAAAATAATTTTTCCTTTTCAGCTGTAGTAAAGTAAAATAGCCAATACCAAAATCATTATTTTTTTTTTTCTTATTTTAAAACTTGCTTACCTGGGTTAATATGCTAACATCAATCAAGATTTGCTCAGAAGGAACTTAATAGCTATAAACTCTCCCACATGTTTACTCCTTGCAGCAGCATAGAAAATGTGAGCTCATTTCTGACTGTATTTCAGAGTTATGACCTGGTTTATAGAGGAACTGGAGAGTGAGAGTGTTTTTATATTCGTATCATTACATGTTCTTTAGTTCGAATGCAGTTAACCACACTATTCAGTATGATTCTATCACAATGTCTTCTGAAGTGGGACCTATGAACAACCAGATTTCTTTAGGACTCCTATAGAATGGTCTAAAATGCAAGAATCAGACAATATCTATTTGAAATTCCCAGTCTATATGGACAGAAAATGAATTAGAAGTGGAGCAGTGATAGATTTTTGTCTCATTGCACCAGTTGATTGCCCTAGTTCCCTGGACCTCATATGTCTTCTTCCACACCACATACCCTTCCTGCCATCCCACTTCTCTGTGAAATGCAAATGACAAAGAATGAGAGTGCTCTGCTGTCTTGGAGAGCTTATTTTAAAGGATGAACTTTGTAAGAACTCTTTTGCTAATGCAAAGGTTGGTGGCATTTTGGAGAAATTTGATTTCTAAAAATGGCATCTGTTAATGTATTAACTCATATTGGAGTTTAAACTATGTGGTAGTATTTTGTAAACTAAAGTACATTTACTTTGTAAAGTATTAGTTGTTTACTTGATATTAAGAATAGTTTGATTAATAAATATATATATCCATCCATAATAATGACTACTTATTTAGTCATTAATTTGGCTGGTTAGTTCAATTTCAATAGCTCATTAAAGTAACTTTTGTGCATTCTCTAACATTTCATTGAAGAGAGTTTAATTTTTAAAAAATTTGTCTTTATTGTTGAAAGTATTACAAGTCTCAAGGGAGGGAAGTTGGCTGCACTCTGATAAGAAGCAGATTGCCCTTACTTCCAGCCATGGACTGGATTTACAGTTAAAATACTGCGTAGCCAGCTTGTAAAAACAAGAAAAATATACCTGAGTGGACATATTAAGAGTAAGGAGCACTGAAGAAACATCACAGAGTCTGGTAAAAGGGGCGTCTAGAAAGGGGGAGTCCCCTCTAAAGCCAGTGCTGGACTGCAAAGCTCCCTCCCACTGGGAGTGTGGAGCGGCATCCAAAAGCTGGGGTCTCAAACCTGGAGCAGAGGAGAAATAAAGGAGTAGCACATGCATGGCAGGCAAAGGGGGCAAGGGGAACAGTATGCCTGTAAGGAGCGGACCACGCCTTCCCAGTGAAACAACATGCTAATTAATGGTGGTAGCCAGGGCAGGAGAAATTCACCCCTGGTACTGATCATGGGAAAGGCTGTCCGGCAGGATGAGGCTTCTGAATAGAAAGGGGTCAGAGTGCTGTGCTCAGCAGCCACCTACAGGGACTATCTGCTTTCCTGTAAGGCATTGTGTAGAACCCCAGAAAACATTTGAACTGTGTGGCATGGGGAAGGGGAAGAGAGCCCACCCGTTGCCAGAGAGGTACTGGAGCCCCCAAGGGAGTGGATCAGGAATCCAGCCACCTGAGCAGATGGGGTGAATCAGAGATTTTTGACCTGCTTTGAGGGGAGCCAGGATAGCACACAAGGAGCTGCCCTAGCTTTACGGAGATCAGCTGGGCAGGAGACCTGTATAGGGCTGACTTTGTGACCCCTCCTGCTTGGTTCTGAGGGACAAGGGCACTGGGACCTTACTGGGTGGGTTCTCTGCCTGTTTGTTGCTTTGTGCAGTTTTGGTTGCTGAATGGGCGTCTACAGCTTCTGGCTTGCATTGGGGAGACAGACCAGCAAAAGCTGGAATTTATGTCTGCATTTTGCTGAGTTTGAACTGAGTGCTCTGTGAGGTCAGGCAACCAGAACTAGGAAAGGAGGGGTGGAGCACTCCTACCCCCCCTGCAGGCTAGGAGCACCACTCCCAATAAGAAAGTGGATGGTTCAGCTCACGGAAGCCCCAGATATCCCTCACAGGGCACAGTTCTGAGGGAAAAGGGAGAACAGCTCACAGGACATGAGAAGAATAAGACTCTCAGGGACTATTGTTTGGGAACTGGAGGAAAGAGTTAAACCCTTCTGGGTGCTAGACAGACAATGTGCTCACCAGAGTCTTTTTCTAGATATTTATTTATTTATTTATTTATTTATTTATTTAATTTTTGTTCAAAATATTATGGATGTCCTTTTTTCTTCCCATTGAACTATTCTACCCCGCCCCACCTCCTTCCCCAGTCCCTCTCCACACCATTGTCTATGTCCCTGGGTTGTGCATATATGCATATAAGTTTTTTGGTTACTATCTCCCCATCCACTCCCCCCCATCCCTCTGAGGGTCATCAGCCTGATCCATGCTTCCATGTCATTAAACCATTTCTGTTGATCAGTTTATTGTTCTTTAGATTCCACATATAAGTGAGATAGTGTGATATCTGTCTTTCTCTTCCTGGCTTATTTCTCTTAGCATAATATTTCCCAGGTCTTTCCACACTGTCCCAAATAGTATGAGATCCTTCTTTACAGCTGCATAGTATTCCATGATATAAATGTCCTACAGCTTTTTTATCCACTTATCTACTGATGGGCACTTGGGCTGTTTCCAGATCTTAGCTATTGTAAATTGTGCTGCTATTAACATAGGGGTTCATATATTCTTT
Source organism: Miniopterus schreibersii (assembly GCF_964146895.1). Classification (NCBI taxonomy): domain Eukaryota; kingdom Metazoa; phylum Chordata; class Mammalia; order Chiroptera; family Miniopteridae; genus Miniopterus; species Miniopterus schreibersii. The sequence goes on along the minus strand of NC_138101.1, from coordinate 95,659,774 downwards.
CTGATTAGTGTTTCAGGATTCTTAGAGTATATTCCTAGAAGTGGGATCACTGAGTCAAAAGGCAGCTACATATTTATTTTTTTGAGGAATCTCCATACTGTTTTCCATAGTGTTTGCACCAGTCTGCAGTCCCACCAGCAGTGTACTAGGGTTCCCCTTTCTCCACATCCTTGCCAGCATGTGTCATTTGTTGATTTGTTGATGGTAGCCATTCTTACAGGTGTGAAGTGATATCACATTGTGGTTTTAACTTGCATCTCTCTGATGATTAGCGAAGTTGAGCACTTTTTCATATATCTCTAGGCCATCTGTATGTCCTCTTTGGAGAAGTATCTATTCAAGTCCTTTACCCATTTTTTAACTGGATTGTTTGTCTTCTTCTTGATGAGTAGTATGAGTTCTTTATACACTTTGGAAATTAGCCCCTTATCAGATATGTTCTTGACAAATATGTTTTCCCAGACTGTGGGGTTTCTTTGTAATAAGAGTATTTTTAATCAAACCCACTGAGCCCAGTCCACTAAAACTGCCCATACAGAAAAGGCAACAGACTGAATTCAACCTGAACCTGCAGCAGGCCATTGTTTGGAGAACTATAACTGGAAGATATGGTAGAGACTGAAGAGTTGTCTTTGAAGCAAATATTAACTTCCCTACAGTGAGTGCCTGACGGTAAGACCACTAAGTAAGGGGAGCAATATCCTGAGCTTGCACTAGCCAGCCTACATCATAAAGACCCTCTTCAGAAGACTCTGGAGGAAGGTCAGGAAACCACAAGGGGGAGGCAAAATAGCTGACTTGTGGAGGTGGTCCACTAGCCAACTACTTAAGGACATCAGAGCCAAACCTAGAGAGCACCTGACATTGGCTGACACACAAGTACCTCCGAGGAGACCCAAAATCAACATGCAAAACAGTGAGCCTCAGACAAAATAAGCTGCCCAGATGAAACTCACCTGATTAACTTTTAAAAAAATTGTCTTTAAGTTTTTAATTAATCTTTTAAAAATTTATTTTTTTTTGTTTTGTTGTTTTGCTTTGTTGTGTTTTGTTTTTTGTTCTATGATCAAGATTTTATTGCTATTCTCTCTTTTATTGCTGGAATATTATCATTATAACCAATAAGTTTATTGTTTTTCTCTATTGTTCCCCCCATATCTCTTATTGGTCTCCTTCCCTGCACTTGCTTTACCTCTCACTTTTTCTTTTTGTTCCATTGGCATAACTTTTTTTTTTTTTATCTCACCTTTTTTCTATGTCCTCCTGTCTTTTTGTTTGTGTTTGTCTCTTTTTAATTTTTTAACCATTTTTTTATTCTTACTCTCTACCCTTATTTTTTTGCTCTCCCTTCTTTCCTTTCAGAATCTTTTCTCCATCCCTTTTACCTCTGAGTAACATTTCTATTTTTTACTTTTTGTTTTATTATTATTTTTTAAATTTATTTTTTACTATTAGAAATAATATTCTTCTCTCTCTCTCTCTCTCTCTCTCTCTCTCTCTCTTTCTCTCTCACTTTAGCATTTTTGTTCTCCCTTCACTCTCCCAATTCTACTTTGCCTTGGGATGTTTTCATTGTGATTGTCAGGATATTTTGTAAGTTACTGTTTATTTCCTGGCAGTTTGGTTGTGTTTTGTTTTGCCCTGTCAGCACCTGTACAATGCTCACATAATGTGGTTGTGTCTGAGCCTCACAGTTAGTCAACCTGGGAGGAGACACCTCCCAAGAGTGGGTCAACAACAATATAGACACAATCACAACAGGAGAGCCCCCAAAAACCACAAAAGGGACACCCAAAAAAGGGACATACCTAAAGAACATAGCTCAGAAGTATAAGAAAAACACATCTATCGGTCCCACTGGACATACACTACAAAATCTCACAGCACAAGACTGAGAGACAGCAAATATATCTAATATACAGATAAAAACACTAAGAGTCACTAAAATGGGCATACAAAAACACAACCCCCAAACTAAAGAAAAAGAAAATCATTAGAAAGCAAGTTATCATAAATAGAGTTGAGAATAATGGTTATAAAGATGCTCAAGAAAATTAATGAGAAGCACAAGATACTTAGTGAAAGCTTCATCAGCATGAAAAAGAAGCTAGATAGGAAAATAAGAACTAAGCAGAAATAAAGAATGCTGTATCTGATATCAAGAATACACTGGAAGGAATTAAAAGCAGGCTAAAGGAAATGGAAGATAGAATAAGTGACTTAGAAGATAAAGTAGAAAAAAACAATCAGAGCAGCAGAAAGAAAAACACTTAAAAAGCATGAGGACAGTTTAAGGGAAGTTTGGGACAATCTGAAGCAAAACAACATTCACATCATAGGGTGCCAGAGGGGGAGGAAAGAGAGCAAAGGATAGAGAACTTGGAGGAGGAAATAATGATAGAAAACTTCATTAGGCTGGTAAGAGAGAAAGCTACACAAGTTCAGGAAGCACAGAGGGTTCTGAACAAGAGGACCCCAAAGAGACCCACTCCAAGACACATCATAATTAAAATGGCAAATGTAAGGACAAAGAGAAAATATTAAGGGCTGCAAGAGAGATAGACAAGTAACGACCTACATGGAAGCTTCCATAAGGCTGACAGCAGATTTCTCAACAGAAACACTTCAGGCCAGAAGGGACTGGCATGAAGTTCTCCAAGTAATGAAAAGCAAGAGCATGCAACCAAGATTGCTTTATCCAGCAAGGCTATTATTTCAAATTGAAGGTGAAATAAAGAGCATCCCAGACAAAAGAAGGCTAAAGGAGTTCAGTACCACCAAACTCGCATTGCAAGAAATGCTAAAAGGACTGCTCTAAGAAAAAGAAAGGATATTGAGTTAAAGGTACATCAGCATAAAGGGAAAAAATGACATTAAATAAGTATATATCCATAAAAACTTTAAATTTGAACAGATTAAATGCTCCAATCAAAAGACATAGGGTAGCTGAATGGATAAGAAAACAGAACCCATATATATGCTATCTACAAGAGACCCAAAAGAGAGCAAAAGATTCACACAGGCTGAAAGTGAAAGAATGGAAAAATATATTCCATGCAACTGGAAATGAAAAAAAGCTGGAGTAACAATACTGATTTCTAACAAAACAGACTTCAAAATAAAGACCATAACAAGAGACAAAGGTCACTACATAATACTAAAGGGATCAATCCAACAGGAAGAAATAACCCTGATAAATATATATGCACCCAATATAGGAGCACCAAAATTTATAAAAAATTTCTTGGTGGACTTTAAAGGGGAGATTAATGTTCCCCACAATCATAGTGGGGAACATTAACACCCCACTGCCATCAGTGGTCAGGTCATCAAGAAAAAAATTGACAGGGAAACAGAGACCTTAAATGACACACTAGATCTATGTGATTTAACTGACATTTACAGAACATTTCATCCCAAAGCAGCAGAATACACATTCTTCTTAAGTGCACATAGACCATTCTCAAAAATTGATGACATGTTAGGGAACAAAACAAGTCTCTACAACTTCAAGAAGATTGAAATCATATCAAGCGTCTTCTCAGATCACAATGGCTGAATCTACAAATAAACCACATAAAAAAACTCAAAAATATTCAAACACATGGAAGCTAAATAGCATGTTATTAAGCAATGAATGAGTTACCAGTGAGATTAAGGAAAAAAATCAAAAACTTCCAGGAAAAAAATTAAAAATGAACAGACGGCAACCCCAAATCTATGCTTCATGACAAAAGCAGTCCTGATAGGAAAGTTTGTAGCAGTATAGGCATACCTTAAAAAAAAGAAAAAGCTCTACTAAACGATGTAATAAAACAACTAAAAGAATTAGAAATAAAATGGCAAAAAAAAAAAAGCCCGGAGGAAGTAGAAGGAAGGAAATAATAAAGATCAGAGCAGAAATGAATGACATAGAGGATAATAAAAAAATACAAAAGATCAATGAAACCAACAGTTGCTTCTTTGAAAAGATAAATAAGATTGATGAACCTTTAGCCAGACTCTTCAAGAAAGAAAGAGAGAAGACCCAAATAAATAAAATGAGAAATGAAAGAGGAGATATAAATGACCCCAACAGAAATACAAAGGATAGTAAGAAAATACCATGAGCAACTGTATACCAAAACATTGGACAATTTGCGTGAAATGGACAAATTCCAAGAAAAATACAATCTTCAAGAGCTGAATCATGAGGTATCAGAAAGCCTGAATAGCTGATAACAACTAATGAAATTGAAGCAGTAATCAAAAAACTTCCACAAACAAACATCTTGGACCAGATGGATTTACAGGCAAGTTTTACCAAACGGTCAAAGAAGTAACACCTGTTCTCCTCAGACTATTCCAGAAAATCCAAGGTGAGGAAAAACTCCAAAACTCTTTTTATGAGGCCAGCATCATCGTAATTCCAAATCCAGATAAAGACACTAAAAAGAAAGAAAATTGCATGCCAATATCCCCTATGAACATAGTTGCTAAATTCCTCAATAAAATACTAGCAAACCAGATGAAGCAATACATTAAAAAGATTATACACCAGAACCAAGTGAGACTTATTTTGAGCATTCAAGGATGTTATAATATTCACAAATCAATAAATGTGATACATCACATAAACAAAATGAAGGACAAAAATCACATGATCATATAAATAAATGCAGAAAAAGCATTTGATAAAATCCAGCACCCATTTTTTGTTAAAAACTCTAAGCAAAGTGAGAATAGAGGGATCATACCTCAACATAATAAAGGCCATATATGACAAACCTACAGCCAACATCATGATCAATGGTCAAAAATTAAAACAATTTCTCTTATAAACAGGAACAAGACAGGGATGTCTACTTTCACCACTCTTATTCAACATGGTACTGGCAGTCCCTGCCACAGCCATCAGACAGGAATAAAACATAAAAGGTATCCAAATTGGAAAGGAGGAAGTAAAACTGTCATTATTTGTGGATGACATGTAACTGTACATAGAAGACCCTAAAGTCTCCATCAAAGTACTACTGGACTCGATAAATGAATTGGGCAAGGTAGCTGGATACAAAATTAACATCTGAAAATTTATGGCATTTTTATACAGCAACAATGAACTCTCAGAAAGAGAAACTAAAAAAGTACCATTTACCATCACAAATAAATAAATAAGATACTTTGGAATAAACTTAACCAAGGTTGGAAAACTACAGGACACTGAAACAAGAAATAGAGAAAGATATAAAAAAGTGGAAAAATATACCATGTTCATGGATTGGAAGAACTGATATCATTAAAATCTCCATGTTACCCAAAACAACCTATAGATTCAATGTAATTTCTATTAAAAGACCAACAACATTTCACAGAGCTAGAACAAATGTATATGGAGCCAAAAAAGAACTTGAATAGCCACAGCAATCTTGAGAAAGAAGAACAGAGTTGGAGGGATCACATTATCAGATATCAAAGTATACTACAAAGCCATTGTGATTAAAACAGCCTGGTATTGGCACAACAATTGACATATATATCAATGGAATAGAACAGACCCCAGAAAGTGACCCAGGCCATTATGGCCAGTTAATATTTAACAAAGGTGGCAAGACCATACCATGGAGTAGTCTCTTCAATAAATGGTGTTGGGAAAATTGGACAGGTACATAGAAAAAGATGAAACTAGATTACCAACTTACTCCATACACAAGAATAAAATCAAAATGGATAAAAGACTTAAACGTAAGTCATGAAACCATAAAAGTCCTGGAAGAAAACAAGCAGTAAAGTCACAGACATCTCACATAGTGGACTTTTCACTGATACATCTCCTAGGGCAAGAGAAGCAAAGGAAAAAATAAACAAATGAGGCTACATCAAACTAAAAAGCTTCTACACAGCAAAAGAAATCAGCCTCAAAATACAAAGAAACCCCAAAGTATGGGAGAACATATTTGCCAAGGATGTATCTGATAAGGGGCTAATATCCATAGTGTACAAAGAACTCATACAACTCAACAAGAGGAAGACAAGCAATCCAATTAAGAAATGGGCAAAGGACTTGAATAGACACTTCTAGAAAGGGGACATACTGAAGGCCAAGAGTCATATGAAAAAATGCTCAATGTTGCTAATCATCAGAGAGATGCAAATTAAAACCACAATGAGATGTCACTTCACACCTGTCAGAATGGCTACCGTCAACAAATCAACAAATGGCATGTGTTGGCAAGGCTGTGGAGAAAGCAGAACCCTGGTATACTGGTGTTAGGAATGCAGACTGGTACCACCACTATGGAACACAGTACTGAGGTTCCTCAAAAAATAAAAAATTGAACTGCCTTTTGACCCAGTGATCCCACTTCTAGAAATATATGCTAAGAATCCTGAAACACTAATCAGAAAGAATATATGCTCCCCTATGTTCATAGCAGCACAACATACAATAGCTAAGATCTGGAAACAACCCAAATGCCCATCAGTAGATGAGTGGGACATGATCTCACTTATATGTGGAATATAATAAACAAAATAAACTGATGAACAAAGTGGATCCAGAGACATAGAAGCATGGAACAGACTGAGGGATCTCAGAGGGAAGGCAGGGAGGGGGGAGTGGGTGGGAGAGATTAATCAAACAACTTATAAGTTTATAAGCATAACCCATGGACACAGACATTGGTATGGGGAAAGCCTGGGGGTGGGATGGATACAGGGTGGAGGGGATCAATGGGGATAAAAAGAGGACACCTGTAATATCCTCAACAATAAGATAAAGAAACTTAAAATAAAATGGAAAAAAAAAAGCTGTGGGACATTTATACCATGGAATACTATGCAGCTGTAAAGAAGAAGGTTATTTTACCCTTTGGGACAGTGTGGATGGACTTGAAGAGTATTATGCTAAGTGAAATAAGCCAGGAAGAGAAAGACAAACATCACATGATCTCATATGTGGAACATCAAGAACATAATAAAGTGATAAACAAAATAGATTAAGTGCTATGGAAGCATGGAATGGACTGACTGAATCTCAGAGGGAAGGTGTGTGTGTGGGTGTGGTTGGGGATAGATTAACCAAAGAACTAATATGCATATATACATAACACATGGACACAGACAATATTGTGGTGAAGGCCTGGGGAAGGGAGTCTATGTGGAGTTGAAGGGGTCAATGGAGAAAAAAGGGGACATCTGTCATATTTTGAGAAATAATATAAAATAAATTACTTAATTAAAAAAAAAGACGGTATTACAGATGTCTGTCCCCTTTAATTACTTTGTGTATGGCTGAAAATAAAAGTTTATGTGACAAATTCATTGATTCCTCAACAGACTATTCTAGGATTTGTGCGATTGTGTACAGACTGTGTGTGTGTGTGTTGTTGTTGTTTAGTTTTTACTGATTTGAGAGAGAGAGAATAAGAGAGCTTGATTTGTTGTTCCATTTATTTATACATTCATTGGTTGATTCTTTTATGTGCCCTACCTGGGGATAAAAACCACAGCCTTGGTGTATTTGGACGACACTCTAACCAACTGAGGTACCCAGCCAGGACCTGTACGGACCTTTTTTAACTTTGCAGTCCAGCCTTCCTGTTCACTGCTTCATTTGTCAGCTGCTCCAATTGCTCTGAATCAATGCTGCTGTTCTCAGAAGTTCCCATATAGCCAAGCTATCTGACTTTGTGCTTCCAGTTCCAAGTCCATGTGATTACGAATCAACTGGTCAAACTTGTGTTGTTTTAAAGTTGTTTATATATTGACTCTAACAACTATATTTGAGAAACTATGGCTCAGAAAAAGGGGCATTCAAAAAGTGCACTGGATTCTCTGCCAATATTTTTAACACAAAGAAATTTTTAAATTAAAATACAGCTATTTTAATCTCCTCACTTAATGTATTTTGTAAGTGTGATCCTACTTTTCTCTTTGTTCTTGAGCAAGAGTCAACTACTAATATCTCTATCAAAATTCTTAGTTCTCCTTACTGGTAGCATTCACTATAAACTGAGGAAAGCCTAATTTTTTAAGTGTTTTGTGCAAATTTTTAAGAATACCACATTTTTTCTCCTATAAATGAACCATAGAATATTCAGGGATTGTCCATAGGAGAGTGATAATCATTAAATACCTATTGTTCAAAGGTATTGTATGTTTCTAATAAATATTAAACACAATGCTAATAATACAAACCAAGAAAAAAGTTGGAAAAAAAAAGCAAACAAAAACTTATAGACAGAGACTAACAACAGTAGGGTGATTACCGGAGGGAAGAGGGGTGGGGGAAGTAAACAGTAAAGGGGGTCAAATATATGGTGATGGAAGATGATTTAACTTTGGGTGGTGGGCACACAATGCAATATGAAGATAATGTATCATAGACATGTACACTTTAAACCTATATAATCGTATTAACCAATGTCACCCCAATAAAGCTAATTAAAAGGAAGAAAACTTCAAGCCCAAACAAGCACTTATTTAAATAACTACCTCTTAAGTTACTATTTGATTTTTTGATTATAAGCTGATAATTCATAGCATAGGCAATAAAGATAGATGTATGGGGGTGAATTTCAACAAGGCTAAGATGGGCAGTTGGAGGCAACAGGGAAGGTAGAGCAGGAGCTGAGATGGAGCTTCCTCCTAAATCAGGTCTTATTCTAGTATTTGAATTAAAGAAGGAACTTACATAACAAATGGGAAAATAAGCATTAATTACAAACATAGTCACATTTTGTTTGCATTTTATAAATAATTGATGTTGATATTTAGTGTTGTTGAAAGATGATATTATTTTACACTCAGATTATGTCTCTTAAAAAGTAAGCATGTCTCTAAAATAATGGATGTAATTTTAACTAAACAATTTTACATTTAATGGATTTTGTAATATGTTTAAGACTTTCAATTGTGATATGGTTTGACTGTCTGCTGTTTTCCAATTGTCTTATATTCTGGTTGTCAATACTTTACTTAACAAATACCATGGTGATGACTGTGCATTCTTTCATTCATCATTCAATACAGATAGGTTGAGAACTTCTATGTGTCAGGCACTGTTCTAAACCTGCTGGGCATATAGCCATGAAAACAAGAGATAAATTCCCCACCCTTGTGCAGTTTATCTTCTAGCAAAAGAGATAGAACATACATAAATAAACAAGCTAACATAATAAATATTGCCAAATGATGTATTATCAGGAAAATAATGGAAGGGGGTACAAAATTAAGTGATGGAGTATCCTTTTTTAGAGAGGGAGCAGGGGATCTTATAAACAAAATCCTAGAAGGAGCTGAGGGAGTGAGCCAAGCAACTGAAGAAAAAATGTAAATGAAGGATTAGAAGTAAGATGATAAAGTGATTAAATATAGATATGATGGCACTGAAGTTCTAAGTCACTAATTTAATTCTCAGATAAATCACATTATTTTCAGAAGCATATTTTGTAGCTTCTTTTCACATGATGGAAACAAGTGCAGTACTGCAAACCAGAAACATAGTTTTCATTGAAAAACATTTTTTTCCCATCCTTTAGGCAATTTCAGGTTGACTTTCTAAAATGAACTAAGATTTAATTTTATCATGATTATATTAAATATGTTAAACTTTGTAGCTCATTTAGATTTATGAAGAGAAAGCCACATAATGAATTCAGATATGATTTCAGCTAAATTTGGAAGTCTGTTTTTCAAGAAATGAGGAAGTGTGTTACATTACTTAGCAGGGATCACACAGAATCAGCTGGTTTCTCCAAGAACAGGTGATGCCAAACTAGCTCCATTTTCTGTTTTAGACAGAATTGCTAGGCCAGTAGATCACAGGAAGGGTAGATATAAAGCTTATCTGGATTTTATTAAAGTAATTGAAAGTTTCTTTAAGCTTGTGACGAGATTATGGGACTGGTGTTAGTGTAGCTATGTTTCTTGGTAACTGATTGATAAGGTATATCCCAATTTGCTACTTAACAGATAAACTTTGGCTTGAAGAAAGTTTCTGGTAATGTGGCTTAGGGGTCTGTCCTTGCCCTGTACATTTTCCTAATTTTACTAGTGACTTAAATGAATGAATTAGGTCCATGTCACATTCCATTAGCTAGAATGATGTGGCAAAGCAACAAAATAAAGTTTCTCAGGAATAAACATTAAAGTTTTATCCTTGGATAGAAAAAAGTCAGCTGCAACAAGGACAAAAGAAGATATAGCTTAGGAAAAGCATGTGTCGAAACTAAGATTTTCATTTAATGTGGGTAAACATTTTATGTGGCTGCCAAAATTGCCACCTTGGGCTGTGCCATTTGAATCGTGTCTGGAACCAGAGTGATTCATCCTTTGCTCTCCTTTGCATTAGCCAGACCAGGCTAAATTTAGGAATATATTAGTAGAAAAGAAAGGACTTGAAAGAATATCACATGAAGAAACATTGTTAAGACACGAGGATACTTTGCTTATTAATGAGATGTGAAAAATATGAAGAGTGGAAAAAGACAAAATGTAAATGGAAACCAGATGGAATCAGATTTAAGCTTAAAATAACTGTAACTGTAACCTAAGGATAAATTGGTCCAGAGAATGACCGTATTCGTTTCTTTGGGTTGCCATAACCAAATACCACAAATTCAGTGGCTTAAACAACAGAACTTTGTTGTCTCAGTTCTGGAGACCAGAAGTCTGAGACCAAGGTATTAGCAGAATTGGAGGTGTCTGAGGGCTACAGGGGAGAATTTGTTCCACGCCTCTCTCCCAGCCTCTGGTGGTTTGCTTGCAATCTTCTTGTCTTATAGAGGCATCACCTCCATCTCTGCCTTCCTGTTCACATGGTGTTCTCCCTGTGGGTGTGTTTGTCTCCAAATTTTCCTCCTTTTTTATGAGGACACGGGTCATATTGGATTAGAGTCTCACCCTATTTCACCCTATAACCTCGTTTTAACTAATTACATCTGCAATGACTCTATTTCCAAATAAAGTCACATTCCGAGGGCCTGGGGTTTAGAACTTCAACATATGAGTTTTTGGGGATACATTTCAACCCATCACAGTGACTGACAGCTGAATGGCCTCCTAGACATAAAGACATGCGATTTTGCCTTGTATTTTTTTTCTTTAAACACTAGAAATGAAGAGATAAGATAGACTGCCTAAAAAAGACATTTAAAAAATATTTTCTATTATTATGAAGAAGATGGTAAATATTTTTAAAAAATCTATAGAATATTATTTATGGTAAAATCTCTCATATTCAACTTCCATTTACTCACCTGCTAGAATAAAACTAAACTCTCCATTATCTGTATGAAATATTCTGATGATAAATGGGTGTGTTGAATCAGCAGTTATGGGGCTCAGTTCAAATACGGCTGTTCACTTTTCGTCCTCCTATATGAGATTTTTTTTGTTTGACAAGATTTAATTGTATTTGCTTCCAATATATTCCTATATGTTGATATAATTATGTGATTTAACTAAATATTACCTAAACTTATAATATTTAAGTGGGGGAAAATGAAGTTATTTCTATAAAAATGAGGTTCACATTCTGGAAATACACCATGAAGGCAAATTTTATTTTGTTTTTTAAATTGTCAAATTAGATATAGGAACACAATTGCAAAAGCCTGGAAAAAATTGTCAAATTTTGAAAAGATGTAAATTCATTGCTTCCCAAGTATCTTCTTTCCTCCTAAAAAAATTAAAGCTGCAAATTTTAGAAGATGAATTATGAGTGCAAATTTTTCAAGAAAGATAATGGAGGATTACAATCAATAGAGACATTCAAAAAAGGATTTTATCACTGTATCAAGACAGGATAATATGTATACCCTTATTTTAAATTAAAATAAAATGTTTATAATGCGTATTTTGTATTATTTAAAAACTGGAATTGAGTTACTAAGGCAGGAGGGGAGAATGGGTGTTGGATAAAGAACTAGTGAGTCTGTAACTGGTTGGAGCATTTTCTTTTATATGGTGTGTGAACACTGAGCTTCTTAGTTTCAGTAGTTACCAGCAAGAAGCACTGAATTATGAAGCATAAACTACATATAGAGCATTCCTATCATGTTCTCCTAAAAACAAATGTCAGGATTCTAGCAAATTGTCTTTTGGTGCTTGCTTTTTAGAATGATGAGCATGGAATCTGTCTTAATTGCCTTTAGCTTTTATGACTGCTTTTTACTGCATCAAATGTTTGACCAGGCAAAGCACATTTCAGTGGACAGCTTCACTCCCTTTTAAAAGAAAAAGAGCCCTAGCCGATGTGGCTCAGTTGTTTGAGTGTTATCCCACACACTGAAACGTTGCTGGTTTGATTCCTGGTCAGGGAACATGCCCAAGCTGTGGGCTCAATCCCTGGTAGGGGGCTTGCAGAAGGCAGCTTCTTTCATTGATGTTTCTATTTCTCTTATCCCTCACTATACCTTCCTCTCTCTCCAAAAGTCAATTAAAATAATTATTTTAAAAAATAAAAAAATAAACTTAAAGTCCTGCTGAAACTCTTCATCAAGTGAGCTGGGATCACAGTGTTCATTTTGGATGAGGCAGTGTCTTCCTTTATGAGGTCAGTCCAATTTGACATTTCTAGGTTGGGGTATTGCCCTTCAGAGTTACACAATAAGGTGGAATAAAATTTTCCTCCTTGCTTTTGCTAAAACTGATCAAAAGAGCCCTAAGAGTAATCACTACTTACAATCATATTTAACAAAAATTTTCCATTTATCCAATCTCTAAGGAGAATTTAGGCTATTTGTCTAGTGAAATTCATTTGATACCATGATTTGTTATATCCCATCTGCAATCTATCAACTGCTCCTAATATAATGAAAGAGACAAAGAAGAATAATGCTAACACTTAAAAAGTACCCACTACTTCTAGAAACTGTTATAGTGCTTTATTGCCTCACTTAATCTTCCTTACCACTCTAAGAGGTAGGTACCATTATTTTTTTTAAATATGTTTTTATTAATTTCAGAGAAAGGAAGGGAGAGGAAGAGAGAGAAACATCAATGATCAAAGAGAGTCATTGATCAGTTGCCTCCTGCACGCCCCCTACTGGGGTTCAAGCCCGAAACCCCAGGCATGTGCGTTCACCTAGTTCATAGGTCGAAGGTCAGCCACTGAGCTATGCCAGCTGGGTGGTAGGTACCATTATAATTCCTATTTTTGTATATGAGGAAATTGAGGCGCAAAGGACAAATAACTTGTGCAAGATTGTACAGCTGGCAAGTAGTGGAGCTGGGACTATTAATATCATAACTTCATAAGTTAGTTTTCATAATATGCGGACTTAAAAAAAGTCTGAAAGTTTGGTTTAAAAATGACTACCACCTTATTCAGAAATTGTATAAATGAGTATCACTGATAGGTTTATTTTCAAACTTACTAAGCTTTATTCACCTTGGATAAGAAAACATGAATGTGCTTTAATTTATTAAATATTTCTGTGCTGATTCAGTGATGGAGGAGCTGATAAAAAATGGTCTGGAGGTCTTTTCAAGCTAAAAACCTTGTTGTTGACCCCTTACCCCCATTCTATATGCATCTTTCCTCACATGTAGATTTTACTAGTGTGGTGAATCAAATGCCTTGGTGATAGTGTGCTGTATCCCTCAGGTGTATTTAGCTGAGGAAGATGGAAAGCCACTGAAATGTATTGTTCTATGTTATTTTTTAAAATAATCATTTGTTGACTGTTCATTTACATATTACTTAGTGACATTATATTTAAAGCATTGTTTATGAAGTTGTAATTTTAATCTTTTAATCCATACATATACAATGGAGCCTTGTAAGAACTGGCGATGAAGAAGACTTTATAAAACATTGAATTCATGATTATTACAGTTCTGGTTTTCTATGTAACAACCACTCCCTAAAATAGTGACTTAAAATAACAATTTATTACTATTTCCCGTGATTCTGTGGTTAACTGGGCTTAAGTGGTAGGTTCTCACTCTTAGGGTCTCTTGTGTGCTTGCATTCAGATAGCACCTGGCACCTAAGTAATCTGAAAGCTCCACTGGTGGACTGTTCAGCGTGGCTTTTTCTCTTGCACATACCTAGTGCTTTTGAGCTCCCTGGTTTTTCTCTCTTCACACTGTATCTCTCCATGTGGCTTGGCCTTGTTGTTGCATGATGGTACAAGGTGCTCACATTTCTAAGACAGTGGCTGGCTTTCAGGACATTCGAGGACTATACTGAAATTGGTATAGTAGAACTTCCACTGTATTCTATTGGTTAAAACAGTTTAGGGCCTGATCATATTCAAGGAGGTGGAGAAATAGATTCCACATCTTTTTTTTTTATATAATTTTTTTTAGTTTTCACCTGAGGATATGTTTTTATCAATTCTAGAGACAGAGGAAGGAAGAGAGAGAAAGAAATGATGTAAGAGAGAAACATTGATACATTGCCTCCTCTACATGCCCAGACTGGGGATCAAACCACAATGTAGGCAGGTTCCCTGACAGAATTGAACCCACACCTTTTGGTGTACAGGATGACACTCCAATCAACCGAGCCACCTGGCCAGGGGGGATTCCACATCTTAATGGGAGAGTGCCAAGGTTATATTTCATAAGAGCTTGTGGAATGTGAGGTATTGTTTTAGCTATAGTTCTTGTTGCAGATCATACATATTTCTTACCTATTTCTAATAACACATGCTTTATATGTAATAACAGGGAGAAAATAATACAGATATGTGCCTGCTACAAAGATGCCTGAACTTCACTTACCAGCTAAGTGACTTGCTTACATTCAAGGTCATAGATCTTTGGGAGTCTAAAAAGAGTGATGAAAAATTCCTGATTAGTCTTCTTTTATCCAATCCTTCCTTCTCTGAGAAGACTGGGCAAAGGATCTGGAATGGATATCTTTTGGAGTCTATCGATAATGGACAAAAAATTTTTAATTGGCCTGCTTCCCTAATCCTTCCCTCTTAGAAGAGGCTGGGTGTATGGTGGAGAGTTAGTATCTAGGTATAGAATTCAAATAAAACCCATAGGGTCTAAGTCAAGCAAATTAAAGGGAAAAATTCATAGAAGCACAGAAAACCATGCAGGACAGTAAGAACTAAAATTCAAGGGTAGGCTGGAAAGTCTAATAATTTTTGAGTTACAAGATTAATAGACCAATAACATTATATTAAATTTTAGAATATTAAGATAGAACTTATTTTGCTTAAGATCAGAATTGGGTCACAATGTTGGATTGGGGTTGAGATAGAAGGTGGGAGATTGGTAGCCCCAGCTAGAAGTAGAGACAAGAGAGGATACCAGGGAAAAAATGATGTCTTTCAAATACTGATTTTTCTGCCTTACAACATTCATTTATAGCCAAGATGACTGATTTGTTCGGATCAAAGAAAGATTCAAAACAACTACCATTTATTTTAAGTAACTAAAACATAGTTTCATCGGATGTTTTATAGATGGTATCATATAATTTTGATAGGTAAAACAGTAGAATGTAAAAGTATAAATACATTTTGTTTGTTTTACTTATACATTCTTTAGTTTCAAGTAAACTGAATTTTCTAATAACTAAGTTTTACATGTGAATAACATACACATTAGTGAATATCCTTGATTATGTTATTTTTACTACTATTGTTTATAATAGTACAGTCTATATTATATTTAAAAATTGAATGTAAGTGTAGTTGATTTAGTTTTGATGATTTTGTCATCTTGCTAAATGATATGATAAATCATTATAGTCTGGTTGATTTTTATATGATTGTTTGAGAGACTAATCAGGAGAAATACAAGGGAAATTTAGTTTTTTAGTTTAAACTCAAGCCAAAGCATCAAATTTCTACAGAGGATATGCTTCCTAAGCTTGCCTGAATAAGACTGGAATTGTTCTAGCCAAAGAGAGGTGTTGAATAATGTAGTATTTCTTAACCTCAGCTAATCTATTTTTAGGTATAACATAGTGAGTGAGAATCAAATTATGCCTTCTGAGAAAAATGGCAATAGCAATAAGGGGCTATATGCTCTTACAGAGTAGCAGTTGCATTTGGATAGAACTTTTTTTTCAATCATGTGAACCATTAGTTAATATTTAATTTAAGTAATTAGAATATGCTCTGATTTCAAAACCTAAGAGCAGAGACCCAAATCCAACCTTCTCCCTACTAAACATTTTGTAGAAGAAACAACACAAAGTAATTAAATATAATGTGATTCATGAAATAATTATAGAATGTTTCTTACTTTATGAAAAAACAATAAAATAACTTATTTAGGTATTGAGTCTATTTAGGTATTGCGTCTATTTATGCCAAAGAAATAAATCCAAGTATGGTTAACTCAATTATAAAAAATGATCCTCAAATATCAAGAGAATATGTGTATATTTACATATATGTTATATATAAAATATATTACATATAATAGTAGAATTAATAAACTTTAACAAAATTTATGGTTAAAATAATAATATGTAGACCTTATTGTGACTTTGAAAAAGTACTTGAAAACATATTGATTTTGCTTATTCATAATATTTTTATTAATGAATATATAATTATACATGAACACTATTACTATTTTTCATTTTGTAGGTTTCTTTAAATATACTGTTTATTAGAGCAGTTTATATTTTCTAGTTTTTAGAAAAATGTTCTCTATTTTATAAAATTTTAACTAAAAAGATTACATTTGGGTCACCAGAGAAATTCTTAAAAGTTTCTCAGGTTTTACAGCTTTTCTTTTATCTTCATTACTTAGAATTTGCATCCTGCCTATTTCTGAAAAGATTTGAAGTGGCTTATGAGATTAGGCATAATGCAAAATAAGGCAATTAAGGATAGAATGAAAATATATCATCTAAATATAGCAGAGGGAATGAGGGAAACAGACATCCAAGATAGGTAATTGTTAGAATTGGGGCACCTATCTTGGTTGTAACTTTCTGTGACAGGACAAAAAGGGAACATCTCATGGAAGTAGAGAATTTAAATTTCTGACTAAAGAAAACATTTAGCTATTAGGATTTTTTTAATTGATCCTAAACTCAGGTTCTATTTTGATAACTTGCTTAAAAGACATTGTATAAGAAACAGAACACAGAATGTTTCATTTAAGACAAACACACTCATTCTGTTCAAATACAGTCATAAAATCCCATACCTCCATTTAATGTTTATTTGAAGAGTAATGCATATGCCTAGAAAAAAATTTTAATCTTTTGAAAATGTCATAAAATTAAAATCTAAAGTATCTTTAGTATCTTTACTTTCTCTTACCGCCTCTCTTTCTCAGAAGTAGCAACTTTTGACATTCTGCTTTAAGCTCTTGCAGTGGTTGTCTCTGTAACTTTAAATAATATAGTTACACTTTACTTCTTGATTGTCAAATTAAGCAGTAGTGATAGACTTCCTACTATTGATAAAAAATGGAGCTCATTTACTCTGCCAACATTTTTTCTCCTCACTCTTTCTCCATTTTTATTAGTCATTTTATTTTATAATTCTCTTATTGAGTACAATTAAAACTTAAAATCACACTTAAATTTGTATTTCCTAAGCCATAGACTTGTGGTAGCGTCTCTTGACTCCTCCCAAGCAAGAAATTAGTGCTCTTACACTTCCCTCCTCCTCTTTTCCCAGTTTTGCCAGCTCTAGCCTACTTTTCCATAATTGTTATAGGTCCAAAGTCTATGTCCCTGATGCTTCAAAATATTAGAGTTTGAAGTAAGGAAAGGCTTATTGATAGAGAAGGTGCTGACCAAGAAGATGGGAGCCCTAGTGGTGTCTCAAATCCATTTTAAGAAAGTACCAAGTTCAGGCTTCTTTTTTGTCAAGGAAAGGGAAAATGGGGAGGGCTGGTTTTGTAAAACTCAAGCCACAAGCAGAATTCCTTTAACTATTAGCATGTCTCTATGCAACACTAAGCAGGAGCTATCGACCTGAAGGCCATGGGAACGATGAAGTCTTCAATAACTATGTGGGGTGCTTCAGGTCTCAGTTCTCCCCTTGTCTTCTGGTTCCCCAAGTGTATCTCACATGTTCTTATGGCTTTCAATAACAAGCATGCAATACCATTCCATTGTTTAAAATCTTTCAGTAGTTTCACATTACATTTAGAATAAAGCTAAACTCTTCTCTGACTCACATTATCTGGCTCTTGCTTTCCTTTTTGTCTGATACCTCTCTTCTGCTCATCTGGTATGTTCTAGGCACAGCAGCCTCTCCCTGTTACTTAAGCATGTCCATCTGATTCCTGCTCTAGGAATCTAGGCAACAAGGTAATCTAAGTCCTGCCACTTCTGCTTAGCATGTGCTCCTTTTTTCATACCCTAGTAATTCAGGCCTCAGTTTTGGTGCCAAAGCTTTTGGTGACTCTTTTTTCAGAGATCATTTTTAAATACCTCATATAAGATGGCTTCCAAGAACCTTACACTCACAGGGTAATTCTCTATGTGGCACCTATTGTAATTCTAATATTTTTTCTATTCATTTTTAAATGTCTGTATGTTTTATGACTGAATAAAAGCTCTGTGAGAGATCCAAATTGTCCTCTATTGTGCCTGTAGTCCTTAGAACAGGTTTTGAAATGATAGTGGATATTCCATAAATAATTAGTTTCCCCAACAGTGTTTAGTACATTTGTATATTTCTTCTCTCTTGTGCCTTGTTATTATAATAAGGTTAAAGGCACTAGGAAGAGAAATAGATCTGTTTGCTCAGATGCCATCTTGAACCACAGGAGCCATTAAATGATGTTTGAAGTTTTAAAAAGTGACAAAAAATAAATAGTAATTTTAGAAGAAAAATTCTTCTTTAAAAGATTGTTTTTCATCATCACATAATATTTTTCTGTGAGCCATGATTCTGTTTTTTGTTCTCTAAATAACATAGAAGGTAACTGTAGAGGTCACTTAAAATTTTTTTTCATAGTCAAATGTTCAGGAAAGATAGTTTTGAAAAGATAAGTAAAAAATGGTTATTTATTGGATAATAATGAGAAAATTTTGCTCTCAGATTCTCCAAAGTGATTTTTATAAAAGTTGTCTTTGTTGCCCGGCCGGGCGTGGCTCAGCCGTTGAGCGTCAACCAAGGATCCAGAGATCGGGGTTCGATTCCGGGTCAGGGCACATGCCTGGTTGCAGGCTTGATCAGTGACTCTCTCATCATTGATGTTTCCCTCTCTCTCTCCCCTTCTCCTTTCCTCTCTCTGAAATCAATAAAGATATATTAAAAAAAAAAAAAGTTGTCTTTGTTAATTAAATCTGTTTATTTTCTTAGAATTCTTTTGGAGAATTTTTCAATAATGAATAAAAATCAGTGAGAAGACAATTTTTACCCCCAAATTTCCAAATGAGATATTAAATTCTACCAATTTGCATGGTATTTGGTGTTTTTCCTTGAAATCATTTCGAAAGCTCTTATACTTTAAGAGTTTCATTAAGTCAAGTGAAGATAATTTTTTTTAGCATTAATTTGCTGTATGCATAACTGACTTTGATGATGAATACTTGAAGTAAATTATATTGAGAAATGATGCGGGTAGTCACTTCTTAAAGTTCAATAAGTATATGTATTCAGTTTCTTCTGGGTGTTCCAAATATTGGGTAAATCTGTCCTTCAGTTCTTTAATTCAATGAAAGGAATTTTCCTTTAACAACCATGGAAATTTAGTATAAAAATAGAATAGAATTTCATTGTTGGCATTAACATCTTTATTTACAAACAAAAAAATATAGTACTTATATTGATTTCCATATAATTAACTGAAAGCAAAATTGATGTCTTCTTGAGGCAGGATAGTGAGAAGCTAGGACAATTCTTTTGCAAGTGGAATGAGGAAACAGATAGTTGAATAGCTGAGCAATTTTACAGCCAGATAATAAATAGCAAGGTCTCATCTTTTCTTATCAAGGACACTTAAAAGCAAATGGTTTACACATTCCAAACTGTGCCAGGGGCAGACCTCTCAGGTCCAATCCCTCTTCTGTGAAGTTCTTTGAAGGTGAAGCTGATGAGAATGACCCTGACATGCTCATTTTGATGAATCAGCATATTAAAGAACACATCAGAAAAGCTGATGAATATTCTATTGAGATCCTCGCTTGAGACCTCCCCTAAAATTCCTGCCTTTAGAAAACAGATAAAAAGCTTAAGACAAAGGACCCAGTGTGCTGCTCTCTCTTGAGCATGTCTGCACCTCCCCACCTTCTTTCCTCACCCTTGTATTTTTGCTTTCTTTCTCCTGAAGTTCCCCACCAGACTTGCAGCCGGGGGAACAGAAGGCAGTGGCTGCTCCTCCTGGGCTAACCTCCTGAACCTGCCTTTGAGGGCCCTCTTTTTTCCTCCATAACTTGTTTTCTGAGTCCATGCAACCCAGCTGGTTTCCTTCTCTCTTTCTCTCTTACTTTCTTTCTAAAGGTTTAAGGCAGCCTCACCTAGGATCATACCTGTTGCTATGATCTTTCTTCTTCTATCTTAAGCCTTTGTTTGTTTCACTGTACTCAGCTTTAATAATTTTACTCTCAAAATCACCTGGGCTTGTGTTGTGAAATCTTTCCTGTAGGAAGTCAAGAATCCACACATTCCAACCATGCTGGGGCAGATCTGCCTCAGTCAGTCCCAGTCCCTTTCCAGTAACATTCTTGTAGATTTCTGAGAAGGGTTTTGAAAGTCCATATTTTTCTGTGAGGTTTATTTCAATAACAGATTTTTGATTTGTTTTCCTCATATATATATATGGTCTAAAATTTTGATTTTACATATAATAGGGCTGGAGTTTTATAGTACACCATTTATTCTATACCATTCTTCCTTTCTTTTAATTCAGGTCATTTTCTTCAGTTTTGACCCATTTCTTCAAGTAACTTAGTTTAGTGGAGATCTCCCAAGTCTTGAGAACATATTTCTTCCATATATGAATTGTTTCTTGTATCTCGTTTTCTTGCATACTTTCCTTTTCTTGTGTACTGTGTACACTGTTGTTGTTCCACCCCATTTTTGTCTTTACTTCTGTTCCTATTAATGTTTTGCTTCCTAATAGGTGTCATAGGCAAGAAAATATTTATTTTCCCATGTAGTGCCATTTTATTTATTTAAACAGGAAAGTACTGCCATCCTAGCAGAGAGGAAAGAGGAAAACAATGCCCCCCAAAACTCCAATAATTGTATTCTATGGTGATCCTTTTTCTATCTTAAATATCTTTTTAAATCCAGCAAATTTATTTTATTCTAAAAGCTATTAGTTGCCTAGTTCTTGGCCTCAAGACTTTTGCTTTTGAAGTTTTTGTTGTTACTGTTTGTTTTTTCTCTATATATGTTGCAGGTGAATAGATATGATATTCCAAAGCTTCTGGGAAGAAGCTTTAAAAAGTGACACACATTTTTTTGTCACTTCTTTTGCTCTTACCCTCTGCAGTAAGAGTGACATGTCTAAGAGAGGGTACAGGAATGAGAACACCCATTTAGCAGAGCCACAGTTGATTACAACTTACATGCGATCTGGGTAAAAAATAAATATTGTTGGAAACCACTGAGATTTGAGGGTTGTTGTTTGCTATTTAAGAAAAGATGACTAATAAAGGGCTCATATTTAGACCTCAACCATTAAAGGTATCTGGGCAAGGAAGACATACTTGTTATTAATGGCAGATGCCCAATTATTATATAAGTTTCTCAACTAGTCTCTGAATATCTGAGAAAGAAGAGAAAAGCTAAAAAGGGATCCTCCCAAAATAATTCATCACATTCATTAAATCTTTCTGATGTAAATTGTAAGATTTTACCCATTATTAATTTTCATTATGTATGGTGATTTAATAATCTTCACTGTAAGGGATAATTATGCATTTTATTTTCTTGATGCGGCAAATCCTTTCAATTTCACTTTTAAATTATTTTTAATTCATTTGTTTTTTATTGAGAACAATTTCACTTTTGATTTTATAGTCTGCAACTGAAACTAACCAACAGTATAATAAATTTTGATCCTAGTTTATAAAAGAGTGAAAATGCATAACAAAATTAGAATGTCAATGCAATAGCAAGATAAGATTTTCTCATGTTTTTTAAAAGGTAATTTTGGCAATGTTTACAAATTTTTATAATCTCATGGCTGTTATGTAGATTCTTATACTGTATGAGAAAAACATAATTTTTGTGTTTCTATGAAACAAAATTTTTAATAAGGATTTTGTTTTAATTTTTATTTTTTTAAAACATATTTTTATTGATTTCAGAGAGAAGGGAGAGGGACAGAGAGAAATAGAAACATCAATGATAAGAGAGAGTCATTGATCGGTTGCCTCCTGCATGCCCCTCCTGCAGACTGAGCCCGCAACCCCAAGCATATGCCTTGACCAAGAATCGAACCTCTATCTCCTGCATCTTAGGTCAATGTTCAACAGCTGAGCGACACCAGCAAGGCTTGTTTTAATTTTTATAATTTAGTTTTAAACTATAACAATAATAATTTCAGAGTTGTTGTTTGTTTCTCCCAATGTTTTATAGGTACTTATTATATTAAATAAAGGAAAAATGTGTATTGGCAAAGTAAAAGTTGAGATAACATGGGCCCATGATGCAGTATGCTGATAATGTTTTATTGAGTTGTACACTGAAAACCCTGTATGAGTTTGTGAACCAATGTCACCTCAATAAATTCAGTAATAAATACTGAGCATGCATCTACCATATGATCCAGCAAAGTTGCATTCCCTGGCATTTATATCAAATAAATAAAAACTTATGGTCACACAAGAACTTGTACATGAATGTTCATTGGTTTATTCGTAATAACTCCAAGCTGGAGAAAACCTAAATGTCCTTATACTGGTGAATGGCTAAACAAACTATGGTATATCCACGATATGGAATTACTACTCAACAATAAAAAAAACCCCACAACTATTGATACACTCTACAACCTGGATGAATCTCCAGAAAATTCTGCTGAGAAAAAAAAGTTATGTAAGCAAAAGTTTATATACTGTATGATTCCATTTACATAACATTGTTGAAATGGCAGCATTTATGAAAATGAAGAACATATTACTGACTGCCAGGGGTTAAGGAATAGTGGGAGAGTAGAAATGGGTGTGGCTATGTACAAGCCGTATAAAAGATCCTTGTGATGAAAATGTTCTGTCTCTTGACTATAGCAATGTCAGTAACCTGGCTGTGATATTGTACTATATTTGTAAAATGTTGCCATTGAGGGAAACTGTGTCAAAGGTACACCAGATCTTTCTGTATTATGTCTTGCAATTGCATAAGAATCTACAATTATCTCAAAATAAAGAGTTTAATTTTAGTTTAAAAACAAAAGGAGCCCAGTCAACATGGTTCAGTAGTTGATCGTCGACCTATGAACCAGGAGGAGAAGATCATGGTTTGATTTCCCGGTCAGGGCACATGCTCAGGTTGTGGGCTCCATCCCCAGTAGGGGGCGTGCAGAAGGCAGCCGATCAATGACTCTCATCATTGATGTTTCTATCTCTTCCTCTCCCTTCTTTTCTCTGAAATCAATAAAAAAAATCTTTTTTAAAAAAAGAAAAGGAAAGAAAAAGAATAATTAAAGTATTTTTCTTCTTTTGTTTATCTAAATATTAATGTCATTGACCTTACCTGAGAAATTGTGACCCAAGTTTAATCCGTGAATAAAATATATTTTATTTTCTTTCTAAAATTTATATTAATATAAAGTTGTAGTTAAGATGCATTTATGATGGTTTGTTGCCAGTAACAAGGAATTTGATATTTGATTTTTAATAAAAATAAGAACAAATTTTAAATTAACAGTAACTTTTTTTGCCAATATCTCTAAAGGATATTTTAGCTCACCATAAAACATGTCAAAGGCACAGCAAACTTTAACAAATGTTATTGTGAACATCTATACACTCATGACCAAAATTCTTTCATCAGTACTTTATTAATACTTGCTTTATCATATACCTATCTATCTATCTATTGCTGTAAACATCCACTAATTTATTTTATTTATTGGGTACATTTCAAAGTAAATTGCAGGTATCAATATACTTTTCCCTAAATTCTTTAGCATGCATATAATGAAATATAACTTACTATTTGCTTATAGTATTTCTTTGATGCAAAATTTATGTAAAATATAATGCACAAGTTTTAATTGCACATTAGATAAGTTGTGACAAATGAATATACCTATGTAACCCAAAACCCTAATAAGGTATAGAACATTACCTTTACCTGAGAAAGTTCTCTCATGCCCTTTCCAGTCAATCTTCACCTTCACTGACTAGAGAGTAATATTTGCTCTTTTTTGCACCATTGAATAATGTTTTGCCTGGTCCGAGACTGTATTATAAATGAAATCAGAGAGTGTGTACTCTTTTGTGTAATGCTTCATTCACACAGCATTATGTTTTGATATTCACCCATATTATCAGGGTATTAGAAAATTGTTTCTTTTTTGACTAACATTTCACTGTATGAAAATATAGGAATTTTTAAATTCTTTCTCATATTGATGGATATATGGACTTTTTCTATTTTTGTATATCATAAATAATAAAGTTATAAGCATTTTTGTTTCTTTTCTTTTGTAAACATAAAGATTTTTAAAATATTTTTGGCTCATAAGGTAGTTATATGCTCACATTTATAAGAAATTGCCAGACTTTTCCCCGAAGTGCTTAAATCATTATATGTTCCCACCAACAATGCATGAAAACTGGTTACTCCACATCCTCACCAACATTGGGTGTTGTCAGGCTTTTTTGATTTTAGCCATTTTGCTGTATGTATAGTAATATTTTATTATAGTTTAAATTTGCATTTACTTAATTATGATGATGTTGAACATCTTTCCATGTGCTCATATCTGTTTGCATATCTTTTGTGAAGTATCTGTTTAAATCATTGCTGCTATTTAATTTATTCTAGAACTATTTCAGTCCCCATTTTATTGCTTGACTTAAAATACATTTGTTTTATCCCTGAATTTTAAAATAAATGTAGGCTTACCAGTTTCAAGATTATGAGCAGAGGGAAGGACCTTATCTTATCTGTGGAACTTCTCATGATTTTATGTTTTTTGAAGAAGCTGCAGGTCTCATTGTTGCCAGAACTGTTGTACTATCCCTTTAAACACGGTGGTATTTTAAAAACAAATGTTCCACAACTTCACTTTTGGAGATGTTTTTAGACATTTGAAAAGACTTATCTTAAATAGAAAAAAATTATGTGTTCCTTAAGGAAAAAAATCCTCTATCATCAGTAAATGAGCAACTGCTGAATCTAAAAAGGAGGTACTTATACCAATAAATTTTCTTGTACCAATAATTTTTCTCATATATCCTCTATCATCAGTAAATGAGCAACTGCTGAATCTAAAAAGGAGGTACTTATACCAATAAGTTTTCTTGTACCAATAATTTTTCTCATATCAATGTATGTTGATAACCACAAGGCTTTTTAATACAATGCCAACAGAAGACTATTTGACCTACTTCAAAATATAACATGCACTTTTTTCTCCTCTCCCTCCTCTTTCTTTTCTAATAATAGTACTATAGCACCAGCAGTAATAAAAATAATAATAGAAACTATGAGTTATTAATTGCTCAGTTTGTGTCAGATAATGTGTTACATGCTTAAAAATATTATTTGATTGCATTACATAAGATAGACATTAATCACCCTTGATTTTATAAATGAGAAGCCTGAAACAAGGGCACGTTGTTATTTGTCTGAAAGTATGGAGTTGATATGTGATGGAATTAGAACCTAAACTTCACCTTTTCTGCCTCCTATTAACTGTAATGTGCTGCTTTGGAGATCACAGACACTTGAACTTGGGAATATGAAATGATTAGTTGTGCTATTACTCTTGTATAAGTCACTTTAATGGGTATCAAGAGTGTTTTATAGGATGTTCTATAGGAGTGTTCTTGTTTGGTTTGTCTTTGTGCATCAGAACCTTTATTCATTTGTCAACTGCAGTCCACCTGGTCCAGGCATGTGGTTATAATGATATTTGGAAGAATTATTTAGTTCAAAGTTATAAATATAGCAAATAGATTACCTGAGAGTAAGTACACTATACAGCATATGGACTATACAATAGTACAGAGCACCTACTATGTGCTTGGTGTTTAATTAGATAAAGCTGAATAAGTTATGAATCCTTTCCCAAAAAATTATAGTATAATGAGGGTTACTACGATGTACAGAGAGAATTTCTTTAAAACAGATAAGTATCATGACAGATACATGCAATAGACTATATATATCTTATATGCTTAGTGTTTCAGAGTGTATTTTAATCCCCACTGGCGAAGACATGAGTGAAATATGTGGTTAGGATATCCTGAGGAAAATGTTCACTGATTTTGATTTTACATCTTATGATCCTTTTGCCTAACCTCATTAGGCACTGGAATGGCTAATGCTAATTTGAGAGACTTCTCTTTTTCACCACTTTGCAAAATCAGGATTTTTAAAATACTGAATCTTAAATATTAATATGTCCCTTGAGATAAAGAGCATAAAATACTGATTCTATTTCTCCAGCCAGCTTTTCACAGCTGGTTGTTCTGTTTGCTTTAGGCTGCTGAAAATTCTTGTCCTGACATGAGCAAGACTAAGGCAGAGAATGATCCTGGGGAGTAAGAAGCATAGAGATTATGGACTACTTGGATTTGTTATTGGATTTTGTTGGAATAAAGGGCAATGAAACATCCCCTTGTATCTGAAAAAGGGAAGCTAATAATCTTTATGTTGCCTGTGGTTTATTTTGGGTGCTTGGAAATTTACTATCATAAAGTAATTTAAAGGGATGGAAAATAGTGAGATTGAATGGTTATTTTTGGAGCATTGGGTAACTTGCAGTATGAAAAGGACAAACAGGTTTCAAAATACCTGGCTCAGGGAGAAAGAGAAAAGACAAGTGTGTAGCTATTTTGCAGAATTCCCTTCTGAAGACAGTGCACTGAGATTACTGGAAAGAAATAGCAGAAATTGGTTTTCAAGAAGTACATTTTACATCATGATTTAGCACAAACATATGAATGGGGTGTGTGTCAATAGCAATACAATTTCCAGAAACAATACTAACCCTTACAATATTCCATTCACTGTGATATTTCCTATCCTATTCTATTCAAAAGTGTGCAGAAACAATAGGGAGATATTGTGATTTATAAGATATTTGGATTTCATCCACAATTCTTCGATCATAGCACCCTGAAGTGTTGGAATTTCCTAAGTGTTGACAGTAAAAAGGTTTCTTTTGTTATGTTAATGAGGTGACTTTTGGAGAGCACCTGAGGAGAGGAGCTCCATGCTGGAGAATCAAACTTGTGTTTAGAGGTTTGGAACTTTCAGTCTCACCCCTTGAACTCTGGGGAAGAGGGAAGGGCTGGAGGTTGGATCAATCCCCAATGACCAGTGATTTAATCAATAATTTCTATGTAATGAAAACTCCATAAAAACCCAAGAGGATGTGGTTCAGAGAGCTTCTGGGTTGGTGAATATGTGGTGATGCAGGAAAACTCCTGCACTAAGAGAGGACATGAGCTCCACCCCCCTTCTCACATTTCTTGCCCTATGCATCTCTTCCATCTGGATGTTCCTCAGTTACATTATATACCCTTTACAATAAACCAGAGATCCAGTAACATGTCCCTCCGAGTTCTGAGAATTTCTCTGAGTCCTGGGAGCTGTTCTAGCAAATTAATTGAACCCAAGGATGGGGTTGTGAGAACCCCTGATTTATAGCCAGTTGGTCAGAAGTACAGTTGACAAACTTGAACAATTTGAATACTAACCATTATAATGTTCCATTCACTGTGACAGTTTTGTATTTTCTATTCTATTTTCTATTCTATTCTATTATTCTATTCTATTCTATTCTATTGTATTCTATTCTATTCTATTCTATTCTATTCTATTCTATTCTATTCTATTCTATTCTATTCTATTATTTCTATTCTATTCTATATTTTCTATTCTATTCTAATTATTTTCTATTCTATTCTATTTTTTATTCTATTCTATTCTATTCTATTCTATTCTATTCTATTCTATTCTATTCTATTCTATTCTATTCTATTCTATATTCTATTCTTCTTATTTTCTATTCATTTTCTATATTTTCTATTCTATTCTTTTTCTTCCTGCCTTTTTGAAACCAAATGAACCAGGATTAGGCTGCCTGCTGCAACGAAAGGCAAATTCATGAAACAAGTGCTGGTAAAAAGGAAAGTGGTTTATTTGAGTGCTGGCATCTTGAGAAGATGGGGGACTTTTCCAGTCTCAAAAACACATCTTAGGATTTCAGTGCAGATGGAAGTTTTTATAAGGAAGGAGAGGGAAAGCAGAAAGATGAGATCAAGGGGAGGGCCTGTGGACATGCAGGGAGTGTCCTTGCTTGTCCCAATATGTATTTTCATGGCCAGTGTCCTTGAGTTGGCCATCTGTTTTGTTTTTTTTTATCAGTGAATTCCTGTGTCTGGGCAGTCAGCATTAGCCCGGGCCTTGAAGGTCAGACTGTTCCTTAGGTTCACACAGGAATTGAAATAGCTGGATAGTGAAGTATACAAATAAATAAACAATGACAACAAAACACATTTAACATGTAAGCTCTAGTTTTGAGAGAAAAACCAGGTTAGAGTGGCAAGCTGGATTTAACATTTACTAAGATTAATATGGGCAGCTTTATATAAATGTAGCATATTCATTCCCCATTTGTACTCTTATTTATACCACATAACTCTGCCTACTACTATCCACAGCTATTTGGAATATGGGCAGATACCTGACCCCAAACAAATTAATCTGTAGGCCAAGTTGTGCTACTCAGGTGCCTGCATTGTTCAGATTCTTCTAGGATTCTGATATATTTGTATTTCTTTACAAGTTCATTTTTGGAGTCAATTTGAGTTTTCTCTTCTTGTATCCAAACATGACTTAATAGATATGCAGATGTTTCCATTGCTGCCATTAAAGGTCAATTCATCCACAGATATAAATGCTGTCTTGTAGCTTATATTATTACTCATTGACTTGTCAGTGTACTTGGACTATGCCAATACTTTTTATAACATTGGCCAACAGGTTTTATTTCCAGTTAAATCAGTAAATTTTTATTTTCCTAGGTGCTTCATCACTTCTTCAGAATGACAAGCTAATAAGATGATATTTTCTCAAAGTCAGATTCTATTTTTGCTGCCTAAGTAGTCAGTAATTTGTATTGAGGGACTGGCAGGTGAAAACCTTTCTTTATTCAGATTATCTTGTGTTTTCTTCTTTCATTTCTTTTGGTTTTATTAGATAAATCTTGTATTTTCAACTTAAGCATTTTGCTTTGGAGCCTTTGCAGTCCTGACATGTCAGGTTGTGACAGGATAGTAAGAAACTAGGAAAATTCCTGGGGCAAGTGGAATAAGGAAACTGAGATAAGAAAATTTTAAAAGGCCAAAGAGTTTGGGAAGCTTGCAGCCCACTTGTGAATCACAGGACCTTATCTTTCCCAGTAAAGGATACTTGAGAACAAATTATTAATACCTCTCCTCCCTAACCAGAGAACATAGAAAAAGGGGGAGAGGGAGAAAAAGGGGAGTTTTATCTCACCCACTGAACAAAGAAGTCAGCAGTCTTCAGGACTGACAAGATAAAATTGCCAGATAGTTTCATAAATTCTGGAAAAAGCCATAACAAAATTAAAATTAAAATTGGACCTTGAAATCTAGTCTGCTATCCAAGATATCCAGCAGGGATGCTTTGAAACCTATAGGAAGAAGGGTATAAACTCCTTGAACCCCCACCAGGCATGTGTCCACAGAGTAGCTGGGTGTCCACTTGTGCTATATGCCAAGTATATTTTTAATAAACTTGATTGCCTTGCTTACTTAATACATTTGTTTTCTTTGCTACAACATTGCTGTCTGTCACTCATCTGAAATCTTTCTTAGGAACTTGACAAGGGCTGAGGAGGGTACAGCTCTCCATCTTCAACTCAGGGAGCTGTCCACTAACAAGGTGGTTTAGCCATGCAAAGAAGTCTTAGCCTGCCCTTTTCTCTTCATAGAGCACAAATTTAGGGCTACTCCACAATCCTAAAGTTTCTTAATAATTGGAAAAGTGAGTTATTTTGAGAATAGAATAATAAGCACCTCAAGTAACATAAACATTTCAAAAGTCATCTACATTCAACTTAAGATTAATTTTTCAGTTTCTAAGGCCATAGAAATGTACCATTTCACTTTGAAGCCAAATATTTAGACATATTACAAAAGAATCCTATTGTGAATCTCCCACTCAATTAGCTGTTTTGAAAGGGCAGAGGAGAATAGAAATTTAGTTTTCTTTGTGAGAAGAACAGATAAGAGTTTTATTGGCTAAGGGCCTTTAAAAGAGAATTTGGGATCATTTTTATCAGTGAGTTTTACAGTGAATTCATTTAATGTATTTAAATTCCTCAAATGCAGTTTCAATTCTATTCTTATTTAAAAATAAACAACTGCAGAGGCGGGTGTGGCTCAACGGTTGAGTGTCGACCTAGGATCCAGGAGATCAGGGTTCGATTCCCGGTCGGGGTACATGCCCGAGTTGTGGGCTCGATCAATGACTCTCTCATCATTGATGTTTCTTTCTCTCTCTCTCCCTCTTCTTTCCTCTCTCTGAAATCAATAAAAGATATATTTAAAAAGTAACAACAAAAAAAAACATTAAAACAAACAAACAGTTGAGCAAGTATACCAATTAGTTAGTTTGTAAGATGTCTTTAGACATCTATATTTCTATAGACGTATTAGAACTAGTGATTTTATCCCCCCTAGGGAAAGGTGATATAACTGGTTGAACATTTTGTTGCAGAATTATATTAATGTACTATTTTTGATATTTTGTATTCAAAGATTTTTTTCTCTTTCCCCCAACCCTCTGCATTCTGTAAGATTAAGAATAGAGCAAATTTGCCAATAAATCCCAATAAAATTTTCATTGTAAGGGTGAGAGAGGATTATAAATGACCTCATGCTTCATCTTTGAGAAATTTTAAGCTCAAAAGGAGAATTTTGTTTTCAGGTAATCTAGAGCTATCATCTCAAACTTTTCTGATGATTTTTTTTTTTCTAACTCATGGGAGAGTAAACGTATCTAGGAGAATTTGGGCTACGCATTCTGTGTAATAAGAATATGGGTAATTTTTCACTTTCTGCTTTTTAAATTT
Organism: Miniopterus schreibersii; assembly: GCF_964146895.1. Classification (NCBI taxonomy): domain Eukaryota; kingdom Metazoa; phylum Chordata; class Mammalia; order Chiroptera; family Miniopteridae; genus Miniopterus; species Miniopterus schreibersii. The sequence goes on along the minus strand of NC_138101.1, from coordinate 95,628,613 downwards.
TCTGCATCATGTTATTTTAAAATAATCCTTCCCTTTAAAAAGCCTAATCTTTCAGATTTTCTTCCTATTATGTGGGAAATTTCTCCCTTATCCCATATCCCCCCCCCTTTTTCTAAATTTGACATTTTATTTGAAAATAAAAAAGGGATACAGAAAGCCACAAAAAATAAGCAAAAAGCTAAATCATGTATTATAAACTAAACAACCCTTTAACCACCATCCAAAGGATAAAATAAAACTTTGATTAAAAAAAAAAAAAAAAAGAATAGAATTGCCACCCCGGAATTTTCCCTTCCCTCCATGTGCCCCACCTCAATCTCAACCCTTTGCTTCACAACATAATTAACCATTATTTTGACATTTAAAATAATTATTTCCTTGAGATTCTTTACAGTTTCCTCACCCAGCTATAAATCCCTAACTTAACATTACCCATTTAAAAAGTTTTCAAGTCTTTTAAGTCTCTTCTGATTGGTATTTTCCCCTCCATTCTTTGTAACATCATTATTTTTGAAGTAAATTTCTTATAGGCAGCACATCATTGGGCCATTTTTAAAAATAAACTCTGCCAATATCTGTCTTTTAGTTGGTGTGTTTAGAGAATTTACATCTAATTTAATATTGATATGTTAAGGCTTAAATCTGTCATTTTTGTTTGTTTTCTGTTGGGTTTGTTTTTTTTTTTCTCTTTGTTTTTGGTTTTCTATTATCTTTTCTCTGTCTTCCTGTAGGTTAAACAGCAAGAGTCAGAGAGATTATATGGTATCTAACAAATTGGAGATGAGTTCACTTGCTTCCTAGAATTGAAGAAAGTAGAAAATGGGCAACGGATTTCTACTGGGCCTGGAATAGTGCCTTAAGTCTGTTTCCTTATTCTGGAGAACAGAATAGCTCTTGGCCCTTTTCTGAGTCTTCTGTCTTGTAATTGTCTTTCTACCTAAGGGCACAATGACTTAAAAATGCAGTGCATTTAAAGTTGATGGTTCTGCCAAGCGTCCATTAACGTGCTCCTGTTGAATCTTAAATTCTCTGTCTTCAGTGTGGTCTCCTGGGTTGCTTTTTCCTGATATAATATTATCTACATTTTGTCCTATTGCACACAGTATTGACTCATAGGCCCTTGGTACACTGTCAATTGTCCTCTTGTTACTGGGAAACCCTGGTGGGTCTCAGGGCTGCCTGTCACTGTATCCAATTCAATGGAGGCAGGGTTGAATCATATAAGGCATTTATTGAGAAGCCGGCCAACCAAGAAGACAGTGAGCATACAAGCATCCAAAACCTGTTTTATGGAGTGGCCTGAGGGATCCGGTTATACGGGGCAAACTGAGGCTGGGAATGGAATGCAGCTAGGTGTAGTCCTAGGAATCATTCTTTTGATCTTGGTTGCCTGGGGATGTCTCAATAAGGTGATATCTTAACCCATTGTTCACAGCTGCACCACCTCCTTAATTGCTTCAGTCTAGGATCAAGGGGAGTGTAGGGTGTAAAGGCCTAGGAGAAAGAAGCCTAAGGAGAAAAAAAAAACTTAAATCCCTGCTTACATAAGTATATGTGTTCTACAATTTTATAAGTAATATATTTCAGATTAATTCAGGTGCTCAATTTTTGGAAATTGTAAGTGCCCCTATCACTCTGAGGGACAAAAAATATAGACAGTGGAATGTTTATTTTTAAAATTTTTTCTTGAGAGTGCTCCTGTTGCTCAACTTCTGTTCTGAGTTGAAATTGAGAATATATTTATGTCCATAGTTTTTGGCTTGAGGTGCCTTATTGTTTTAACCATGGAACAGGTCAAGGGGCAAGAGTGGTAACAAGTCTCTGATTCTTGTAAACCCTGGAGGAGTGTCCAGTTGCAGCAGCAATAATCATGAGTCCAGTTCCTCTAACTTCATTATGATTCATTCTATGTGACTCTCAGAAATATATTTATAGATATTCATTCCTTGCTAAGTTTTAGGAAAGCCCGATTTTTAAAATAAGCTGTTTAATTGCCTGTTTCCAAAGTTAAGTTCATTTGTTTCTTTCACTTTAAGACTTTCAAATAGATTTTCCTTTCTTGTTTGAAACATCTTTCAGTTAAGATAAATGAGCCAAAAGAACTGTGCTAGCTGATGTGCCTTCTCTTCTTGCTGGTTTGATAAAAGCCCTTTCTTTGTTTTTGGAATAGAATGTTCAAGATCTAGTCTGGCAGGAAGTCAGTCTCTGCAATGTGTTCTCTGCAGGAAGCATTGATCTTCATTCTTTTTCTCTTTTCAGTTTTTGCTTTTTGATAGTGGTCTAGAGACCATAATTCCTGGTTGTGGCTGACAAAGCTCCCTATGTAAATATTCTTTCTCCACCTAGCTCTGCATCATCACTGATCTGCAGCTGAGAAGCTATCTTTGGAAAATATCTTTGTAGCTCCCCTCCCCTTATTCACAGTTCAGGTTATTTGTTTGACTCTAACTCTCTGTGCTGGTAGGGAAGTTTTTAAACTTAGGAATGGGAAATACTGAGAACAAAATTGATATAACATATCGACTACTAGTCACTAGTCCATACTTTCCATTGTTACAATTCATCATATCAGCTTATTGTACAAGCACTAATTGTATGAACTAAAAATACTAAAATAAAGTTTCAAGGTAGAATAATTAATGTAATTCTGCTAGACATATTTTAAAGTTTGGCTACAATACCAGCTATTAGCTTGAGGACAAAATGAGGATTGTGAAGTTTCAAATGACTTACTAGGGGATATCCTTACTCCACAGAGATATTTTTATTATTATAAGCAACATATTAAGTAAACAGGTGGATTATGAGTTGATGATTTGAAATGCACTCAACATAGATTGATTATAAAAAAACCATATCATCCACCAACTTCACAAATTCAATAAAACTGCCAGTAAATAAGATTTTCCATATAGTGAAAAAAGATCAAGATGTCATAACTTAAAAATGTATAATTACACAAACTTCTCAGCAATACTAAATACTCTTTTGACATAGCAAGCATTTATATAAAGTCAGTTTTTTCATATTACTTGCACGTTAGCTTTATATTTGAAAACCAAAGTCAATGCTCTGAAATATATTTTAGTGTTTATAGAGAAAGCATTTTTTCTTTTGATTTATAACATAGATCCCTTATATTTGTAGTTAAATACTCTTTTTCAGTTTGTAGGCCTTGACAGAAATGTATCATGACAATTTATTTCTCATGAATTAAGACATTTGGAGATTTAAATAGCTATAATATTTTATATCTTTCATTCTTGCTTGTGCTCAGAAATAAACATTGGATGTAAATATTTGCTGCAAAGATAATTCTATGGCATTGCTCATGTTGTATGGTGTCAAATATTCTTCATTTACTCCTCCAAATCTACTTTTTTCCATTGTATACCTTGCTCTGTCCCTTGCCTTCTCACTTTCCTCGATTTGACTAATGAAGGGTATTGTCAGGAGCAGAAGAGATAAAGGGCAGGGTTATTTCTCCTCTCCTTTCTGGGTTGCAGATTGTTGGTGGCTGCTTTCCTTTGTTTAAGGCCACAGCTCCTGCCAGGTGGTCTTCTCCTATAGCTACAGCTTTTCTCTGGATTATGGTAACTTCACTTTCCTTTGCCTTTTCAGACCTAGAGATGGTTATGATCTCCTCCCCTTTTTTTGCTAAATAAGGTGCTTCTCCATGCCTTGATAGTTTTTTTTAACTCTTGCTAAATTTTGTAAATAATTTTTATATTATTTTTCTAGGGCTGCCATAACAGATTAACATAGACTTGGTAGCTTAAACTAACAGAATTTCTCTCAGTTGTGAAAGCCAGAGTTCCAAAATGAAGGTGTCAGCAGTGCTGGTTTCTTATGGAGGATAGGAGGAAGGCTCTGTTCCATGACTGTCTCTGGTGGCTTTCTGAAATACTTGGTGTTCTTTGGCTTCTGGACACATCACTCCAATCTCTACCTTGAGCTTCACATGGCCTTCTTCTCTGTGTCTCTCTGTCTTTTTCTTTTCTATCTTTTATAAGGTACCTCTCATTGAATCTATAGCCAAGCTTAACCTAAGAAATTTCATATTGAGATCTTTGTCTTGATTATATCTGAAAAGACCCTTTTTCTGAATAGGTCACATTCTGAGGTTCCAGGTAGAAATGTTTTGGGGAGGCCACTATTTAACCCACTACCATCTCTTCATTAAACTCTCCTTACTTAATCCTTTTGGATCCTGACTAATAGAGTTATTGGTTGTAATACATCAAAGTAAGAAAAGCTAGAATGCTGTAATGGGCTATTTGATGAAAGAAGATATTCAAAATAAAACAATGGCCTGGTTAGACTCATGCCACAGTAGAAACTAGAAATATATTGTCTAAAAGGGACACTAGCAAAAAGTATATTTTTATTGTCTTATAGGAAGACTTTTCTTTAAAATCCCTTTAAGACAATATATTTCTAGTTCCCTTTGGAAATTCTGTTTTACAGAAATAAGGTTATTTGGTTTATTTGAAGTCTACCCATCCTACTAGAGAGGGCTTAATAAACAAAAAAATCTGTACTAAAATGGTTTAGTTTTATTCTTTAGTCTATCATATGTGAACTGTTGGGGTACAGATGTAGGTCTCACATTCCTGAGTCTGACATGGTTAAGCAACATTCCCCCTCCCTTCAATGATCTTAGCAGCTCAAATTTTTTTTTTAAAATATATATATATTTTTTTTTAATTTCAGAGAGAGGAAAGGAGAGGGAGAGAGAGATAGAAACATCAATGATGAGACAGTCATTGACCGGCTGCCTCCTGCACGCCCCTGACTGGGGATCGAGCCCGCAACCCGGGCATGTGCCCTCACCGGGAATCGAATCCCGGTAGCCTGGATCCTAGGTCTATGCTCAACTGCTGAGCCACACCCGGCCGGGCTCAATTTTTTTTAAATTACACAGTATATCAATATAATTCTCTAGTAGAGAAAATCAAGGAAAATGAAGACCTCAATTAGGAAGAATTTTTTTCCTATAGTGGCAGAAAACACCCACAGAGTACAAAAGAGCCACTCATATAGAGCAAAAGATAAAGTCACATACTGAACAACCTAGATCATGGTTGAACTGAGGCCAAAAGCTTTCTATGAAAGTGTAGAATAGAAAACCTATGTAGAGTACTCAGAAGAGGAAGTAAAATGAGAGAACCATAGAATCTGAATCCAGCCAGAGTTAAGAATGTTCTTGTCATAGTGGCATAAGCTTTTTCATCAGTTTATACTAAATCTTTCCCTCCTCTCAATGTGTTATAATTAAAGAATTTGTGCTTACTAGCTTTAGAGAAAAATGTGTAATATCTTATTCCAGAGAGTTTAGTCATTGTAGATAAATTCTTTGTAATTCTTTTAACCTTGTCCATTAAAGACACTCTCCAGGTTTTGTTAACAGTAGATATTGAATTCATTTTCCCATCCTTATCATTCAATTCTGGTGAACTAGAATAAACTAAAATTATATAACATCCACCCCTTTCATAATTTTGCTTTAATAAACTATTTTATAAAAATTTTGGATGTGCTGCATGGCATGAAACTATTTTTGTCTTTCAGTTGAAAACACTGATAAATCTTTTAAATGAGAGAAACTAATCACTTTCTTTGTTTTGTCATTGTTCTTTAAGAAACATATTTGAAAATGACATTCTTTTTATAAAAAGTGCAAATCTTTTCATATTTCTAAATGTTTTATTTACATTGAACAATCTAGTAAGATTAAAAACTCTTTCTTCTTCCATGGTGGAAATGAAAAATTGTGGAACTGTAAATCTGTATATATTTGCATTCAAATAAAAGAAAGTGAAATGCCACTTTATGAGGTAAAAATGTCTTGATGAGTAACAGAGATAAACATGTCATGAAATAAATTACTTAATAAACAGTTCACAGCTGTGATTTGTTTAATACATTATAGTTGACTCATTCCCTGTTCACATTAATGGTTAGCATAAACCATTTTTGTCAGTGAAACTGTATTCAGGTATAAAAAGAATAATGTAGTTTATGACACATTTAACTGTAGCCATCAACTACACAACATCCTGTTGCTTTCGTTTTTAGATTGAACATATGTTTTTAAAATCTTAATATGTCATATAATCAGAAGTGTTTTGTGTTAATATATGGCTTTGCTCATCTGACTACAGCACTACAAGGACATTAAAGTTTTATGAGAGTCCTATAAAATTAAACAGTTTGACAGAATACTAAACAGAGTAATCACTATACTTTATGGAACTTTATTCTGAGATGAACTAGATTTTCTCCAGTGATTATTCAGTGGAGTAACTGTTTCAGATCATTACCTGCCACTTACTGTAATAAGCAATGGTGGTGCCTGGGTCTAAAGTCCAGGAAAATTAAAAATATCTCTCAAAATAGTTATCATATCACCAAAAAGTGACTCAAATATTAAAAAGAAAATGCCTTTAGTATGTAATGACAGGATTTTATAAGGCCCTAATAAAAAATCCCCTGTCCTCTTCAGGAGGTCAGCAAACTGTTTCTGTAAATATTTTTAGTTTTGCAGGCCATATTACTGTTTTTATCTGCCTCATTACTCAATTCTGCCCTTGCAGTGTGAAAATAGCATGTGACTGTATTTCAATAAAACTTGATTTACAAAAACAAGTGGCAGGCCTGATTGGACCAATAGGCCATAACCTCTTTTGTTAGCTGAACCTGATGACAGCAATCAGGGAAAGAAATCAAAGCATCAGGCTGTTCCAGCATTCCAGTTCTCTTCAATTTTTAAAGTCAGTACCCAAAGCCACCAGAATAGGAGAATGAGCTTTACCAGTCCTGGGACTTCCAACTCGGTGGTATTGACCACATGAAACATTTATAGTTTAATCAGTTTAACTGGTGAAGTCAGTGAATGAAATAACAAGTTTGATTCTATATAATTTAAGAATTCCCCACAAGAAGGCTCATTAAATTCAGTACAATCTTCCAGTATCACACTCTCTCTTAAATGCTTCCAGATTTCTTACCAGACATTTTTCCACTCTCAAGCTAGATAAAACTCATGCAGTTGTGAACCTGATTCCTATTTCTTTCATTTGCATGGAGATTTTCTAATTATGATAACATGGATGAGGGACTCTTACCGAAATTTTAACCCAGAGAGTTCATGAACATTTGAATCTTTGTGAAGAACTCAACGCCACTGAATTCAACTATTATCTTATCTGCAAATGAATGTAGCTGGGTCTTTTTCCTCATCTTAATTATGTTGGCAGCCATTTAGATTTCTTCTTTTTATACAGCCCAGAACATTTTAAATATTCTCTCCTCTTTGCCTGTATCCCATATGAGTACTATACTTCTTATTGGATATTTTTCTTATTTAATAATTGTTTTTTCTTATTTTATGACATCCTACCAATCACAGTTGATCTTGCAGTATGTGGTAGCCACACTTATCTACCTCTGAGGTCTGATGAGATGCTGACTTCCAAGGAATAGCCATCATTCAGGCAGCATCAAAGGTCACCATCAATATCTAAGGCATGGGGAGAGGCAGGGCAACTTTATGGTCCAGAGTTTGCTGGCTTGCTCTTTGTGAGCCCTGTCCCACTGAGTTGGGCTTAAGTTATGGGGTCCTGCTCTTCGACTGCTTTTTACCTTTTTCTGTAAGCACTGATTTCCACTTATATAGTGCCCCTAGAAATGATGGAATTTGAGGAGTGGCACAGACCATATAAGTATATGAAAAATTAAAATGTGAAAGTTTTTTTTCAGATAATTTGTTTATTCAATAAACATATGGATGGATTTGCCATATACTGTACTTTATTGTACAAATTATGAACTTTTTTTTCTTTAAAGAAATAAAAGGGAAAATAAAAAGAGTCAAAAAGATGATCATTGTATTTAATGAGTGCTTTCTATGTTCTAGATACCAGAGATACAGGAGTGACCAAGACAGTCAAAATCTCTACCCTCAAGAAACTTTCATTTGGAGTAAGAAGGTACAGGTTGTAAGCAATAAGAAGTTAACACAGACAATAGTGTGGAGAAGGCCTGGGGGTGGAGTGGGAATGGATGACCGGTGGAGGAGATCAATGGGGGGAAAAAAGAGGACATTATAATATTTTCAACAATAAAAATCAATTAAAAGAATTAATTAATTAATTTTAAAAAGTTAACCTTTAAAACAAAATTTTCTGGTTACGTAAATTAAATATATTTATTATAGGAAAAATAAATTCATACGCTTTTGTTATTTTCTTCTTTTATATGTTAATATAGTGTTAAGACAAGCTAACTACTGCTGGTGAAGGAAGTCTAAAACGAGACTTCCTAAGCTTAAATCTGCCTCTTCCAGGTGGGATACCAATAAGGAGATTAAAGGAGTTAACTCTTGGAAAAGACTTATAATAGACCTCGGCACACAGTAAGAGTAATTTGTTACTTTTATTATTACTTGACAAGGCCACTACGTTGATGAATCCTCAGAGTACCTGAAAATAAGATTGTTTTCACTGTTCAACTGCAAAATCAATACATCAGAGTAGACATATATAAATTGTCTCAAAAACAAAGGATAGTTTTCCAAGGCAAAGAGACTATATTGTAACTTTTTGCATAGATTAATATATCTTAAAAAATTAAAATGTCAATCAGATGCTGGCTTTGTTAGCCATAGGGGTGTAAAAGCTGAGCTACAAGATAAATGTTGGTATTCCGTATCCAAACACCCCCAGGAGGGAGGAGGTCATAGCCTGATAACTTAGCTGAGTGTTCTCCTCTGTTTTGGTAGGGGCCGGAGGAACAGGTGCCTTGGAGACTTATGCTTGAAGAGAAAATCCTTTTTTTTCTTTCGTTGTTGATCACCAGAAAGTTCTCTTAAGTAGTTCAAGCTTGTAGTTCAAGCTTGGCTGATTAACTTCTTTCATATATATATATGTATGTATATATTGGTTTTAGAGAGAGAGGAAGGGAGAGGGAGAGAGAGAGAGAAACATCAATCATGAGAGTGAGTCATCACTGGCTGCCTCCTGCATGCCCCCCACCGGGGATGGAGCCCTGGCCAGAATGCAATGGAGATCTCCTGGATCCTAAGTCCATGCTCAACTGCTGAGGCAAGTCGGCCAAGCTAACTTCTTCATAGAGCAGTTGGGATTTGGTTTCCTTTGCTGGGCTTAAAATCTAATTGGATTTGTTTGCCTATATTCTTAAAAGGAATTACAGTTTTATTTTTGGTCGAAGAGTGCAGGGTTTTGATTTATATAGTTTCAGTCATATGAAATTGCCAGTTTTGTAGGTCTAAATGGTGTGTTATTGGCAGTATGGCATGGTTTAGTTGAAAACCTGGGCAGACAAACTCGAGCACCTGGCTGGGCTCAACAGGACTCAGTTGCCTGCTTCTGCTTGGCTGGTCCCATGCGAGGGAGAAAGGACTCCAGCCAGCGGGCCGAGTGCGGAGGCGGCTCAGGACCCATCCTGCCGGTGCAGCCTCTTGTCAGCGGCTGAAGTGGTTAGTGTGTTCCTGCTGCTCTGGCCAGCTTCCTCAAGGGCTGCTGGACGTGGGGATAAATCCGCCCTCAGGCTTGATAAGGGAAACTCGGTCTCAAGCGGCCGACGGCCCCCCGCCCCCGCTTCCCCTTCCTGCACCCCGCCACTTTCCCCTGAGCGCCAGCTGCATAGGTTAGCCTCCCCCCACCGCAAACTAGGCGGGAGCGGGTGCGGTGCGTAACTCCCTGGGGTAGAACTCCCTGGATATATATAACTCCTGGCCCCACTGTGCTCGGGGCTCAGGCTTTGCAGGGGGACCCCTCTGGGCCCGCCCAGCCTGAAACAAACCTCCCGAGCCCCAGCCTCCCAGTGCCGCTTGGTCCTTCCCTGAAGTGACCGTCTCAGGTTCCGCAGCAGGCTCGGCTGTCTGTGTGGCCCAGGCTCTTCCTGTGGTGACGATACACTGTAGCCCTTACTTCTCCCCGCAGCTGGCACCCTTTTCTTCCCTACTGGGCCTTGGGCGGCTGCGCGAACGCCGTCCTTGCTTTGCCCGTTTCTGTAAGCCTGTGCCTTGCATGAAGGGCCCTCACCTGGAGGTCAGGGATCCCCCCAGCTTCTCGGTCACACTATGACAGGGCAGGGTCATTTCTGGTTTGGAGATAAGGGAAGGGCATTATAGTTGAATATTTTGGTCCTATTGGAAAAACCATCCGTGTAGTTAGCTTGCATCAGGTTGTTTTCCCCTAATATCATTAAACATTTTATTCATCTAATTCCCACATCAGATCTTAGTCTCATCTAACAACCTCTGCTTATCAACCAGCTTCTTGTGTAGGTATGCCCTGTCACATGGATTTACAAGTATTCTGGTTTCTGTGATATTTATTTCTTGTTGTGAATTAATAAAATTAAATTTGGATTTATATCAGAGTCTGATGAATTCAGTTCGTGTGAATTTCTGCTTGTGAAAGAGGTCTCTATTTATAGTGTGCCAACCCAATATAATTTCTATCTTCCAAGTAAAGGAACCAAGACAAATTCACCAAATAAGAAATACAGTCTTGTGAGGTCTTTTAAAAGTTAGCCATATTTGCCTTTTCAAGTCAGACAACAAATGCTTATATCACAATGGGGATGAGTAGAAGTAAAAGTTTTTTTTGTTCTAAATTTTTATATACATTGCCCACCCCCACCTTCCATAAAAAACCTTAATGCAAATATTTTGTAGGATTTTCTACCCAGTTGTAGGAAATTTTCAACCTGAGGAATTTTAGGATATTAGATATTTTTTGGAAAAAAACATGTTATTAAATAGTAGCAGTACAATATACTAAGTACATAGACACACCAAAGTTTGCAGAACAATACTACTACTGTTAACTATTTAGGTTACATATTTTTCTATTTTAAATAGTTCCATGATGAACTGTCTTCCCAATACTTTCTTGGACACATCTATTAATTTTCCCTTAATGTAAATTCCTAACAGTAAAATTCATGATTTAATATATGCAGTCATTAGGCTCTTTATATAGGCTTCCATTTTTTTTTCAATGAGAGTATGAATTTACACTCTCACCCACTTTGAAAGAGACTTCATTTCACTGCACTATCACCTACACTGGTTTTGTTTGTATTTTTTAAGTTTTGACATTGTAATAGGTAAAATATACTACTGCACTTTTATGAGTACCTTTTTTCTTACTCCTAGTTAGACTGAATTTTGCAAAAGTTTTGGGCAATCTTCATTTTTCTTTCTATAAAACACATTTCTACCACGTAACTAATATCTGTGCAGCAGGTAAGAAGAGAGAGTGATGATCCTGGAGGTCTGAGGCTGAGAGATATTGGCTGTTTGCTCTCTTCCTGAGCAGTGGTGGGACCCTTGGATTGTAGCTCTTGAGTGACAGAGTGTATGACCAAGTTGATTTCCAGAGGAGCTTTTATTGTAATAGTTGCGGCTTTTATTGTAGTAAAACTGATACTTCTCCACAAAGCAATGGAGGCTATAGAGAGAGCTACTCAATTTTGTGTATATTAAATGTAGCTTCTAACAATCAATTCAAATAATTTAGACACATCCTTTTTGGTGGCGGGGGGAGGGGGGGTTGTCATTTCAAGCAGCAAACCCAACAGTGGTATATATTGTATCATCCTGAAGCAAACATTCTCCTAAAGCCAGCTAAACTTAATACACTTGAAAAGCAAAATTTTGCCAATATATGACTTAGAGCACCACTCACAAATAATTTGTTTACAGTCGTTGGACTTACTAAATGACTACTTGAAGCTAATCACCTGGAAAACATTATGGAATTTCTTGCTGGAGAAATCAGTCCTTGAAAAGGTATTTTCTGGTGTTGTCCTTGGACTCTCTTGTCTCTGGTTCTTACAATCTCTGGAGAAAACCTGAAGCCTGCCTCTCTAAATGTCAGAACCTTAATCACAACCAGCGCACTTTTCAATCCTTGGGGGAGCATAGGAGCGAGGCTCTCATCTATCTCTAGATTGGCTGCTCAGAGAAATAAGGTCTTCCAAAGATGCTGCTAGTTATTGTGCTTTTATCTCCTGTCTATGTTGTGCTGTATAGCTTTTCTTGAACTCCTGACAACTTAATGGGCATTTTTTTCAATTGACTTACAGCTTTCACCTGGTTACCTATTGGAATATATTTTTAAATAATGTAAAGTAATATATTTCAAATCTGTCTACATCTTTTGAATATACAATGTCTTATGTAGCATGATGTGTTTTACATTCAGAATAGTGCTTTGTTGCTCCTTTGTTTCTATTCATCTTTATTTCTTTTCCTTTCTGATTCCCCACAGAAGCTGCTCTGAACTTTTATCACTTTTCAAGCTTCCTAATTTTATACTGGGTTCCTTACTCTCAGCACTATCCACCTGAACCCTCCACCTTGGCTTCTTTCTATCTCTGAATACATTTACAGGTTCAGACTTCCCTGATCCTTCCCAAGAGGGGATTTCTCTCTCTTTTCCAAGGTTTTTCCAGTAAATATTTCATCTTTCTTATAACTTTAGTTTTTTTCCTTTTGTTAATTTCTTCACCTCAATTTGTAAAAAAGCTAGTTTTTCACTCTAAAACATTAATTTTACATCCCCCAAATACTTCCTTTCAACTTTAAGCTCATCTCTGTTACCTTTAACATTAAACTTCTTCACAGATTATCCAACATTATTGTTTCCATTTCCTCACCATCAGTTTAAACCACAACCCACTGTAATTTGAGACTTGATTCTGCTTCTTTCCTCAGATAGTTCTTCTCTGGGGCAAGAGAATGTTTTGATTAAATAGTCTATTTAAGTACTTTCATTCCTCTTTGTAACACCAAGAAGCCACTCATTATTTTTTTTCTCCTATTGCTCCCATGCTCCCACTCTCTCCTGCTTTTCTTTCTACCCCTTTGAATATTCCTTCTCAGGAACCTCTGCAGGCTCCTCTAACTGAGGCTACTCAGGAATCTCAGGATTTCAGAATCGCTTCTGTTCCCTCTCTCTTTTTTTCTTCTCTCTACTCTACATGTACACACTCCTAGATGTACTTATCTCCTGCCATGGCTTCTATTTACTGTGGACAGTACACATTCTACTGAGGGAGAAATACAACAAAATACACAGGTACATATAAATACACAAAATAGTGTAATGCAAATACACAAAATGTACAAATTGGACAGTTATAATGCCAGATGATAGTTGTATGCACATGTATATTTTTCTCAAGATAGCACGTGGCACCAATCATTTTAACCTTCTTAACAATTTGCATGGATTATAGTCTGGCTAATTTTAATGAGCAAAGTAGAACCAAAAGGCACAGTAAAAGGGATTACATGTTCCATGAGAGCAGAAGATATTGTACTCTTTCAATTTCCCCAAACACCCAAATTAAGGCTTATGCATCCTAGGCACTCAGTGACTATGATCTGTGTAAATAGTCACCATGATGGTGTGTAACTACGCTTGCCTGAAAAAGTCTCTCATAAAATAAAGTACAAAGGATCAAAATAGGTGCCACTCTTGACCAACTGCAATTTCTCAAAGATTATTTTTGAGAACCAAAGCTAAAAAAATAACTTTAACTTATATACAAAAAAATTATATTCAAATGTGACCTGCTCCTGGAAATTTGAATAGAAAATAAGACTGTATAATCTACTAGTCCCCAGTATCTTTATAGATCCTGTGTCTTGCTGGTGAATCTCATGAAGAGGTAGGCAAAAGTAATTTTACATAATCATGCTAATCAGAAGATAAAGATGTAAAAATGTATGAGATTTTTGAACAGTGCAAATAATTTTAGGAATAATCTGGTCTTAATTTTCTATGAGCGAAAAGTAAAGCCAGAGGAACTCTTCAATTTCACTTAGCTAATTAGTAGTGGCAAAGCAGGGAGAATTCAAGTTTCAAGGTTCAGGGTTTAATGTATTTTTCATTATAAAAAGTGCTTATAAATAATCAAAGTTGTTGTCAATTATGGCAGAAAAATTAGACCTGCTATAACATCATTCTTTTAATTAAATAAATAGCCCTTCCTCCTTTATTCTGTATCTATTTATTTGTTCCCTCTACGATGTATGAGGTGCTATGCAGGTGAAGAAAAGTGGGGCAACTACTTTACTCTGCGTGGTGAGTAGTTTCCAGGCAATCTTAATGTTGGTGATTATGCTGCTATTTTAGATGGCACCCTTTCTTTTCCAAGTGAAACAGGTAGCACTTTTATATCTACATGCCTTTATCCTTTATTTAGTCAACAGATATTCATTTAAAATGTACTTTATTCCAGTCATAATACTAAGAATTGAGAATAAATAGATGAATTATAATCTGATCTTTCTTATAAAGGTGATGTTAGTATCCATTGAAGATTAATGGAGATTACATTAAAGTGCTCTGTTATTTGCAAATTATAGTATACATGGTCAAAATAATCAAATGCAATTTAAATATTATAAGTGCTAGAAATATGTATGTAAGTCTATGCAACTATGATACTGTGTGCAGATACAAAGGGAACAAAAGTGGGAAAGAAGACAGAAAGTCATCATGGTGGCAGTAGCCTCTATCTTGGGTTTTGAATAATGAGAAGATGCTCTTGAAGAGATTATGATGGTGAAAGAGTAGAAGTAGGAAACAAGGGGTAAGAAACTGGGCAGAAACAACAGGGGGGGGGGGAACTGTATGAAGTGCGAATAAAAGGCAGTTCTGAGAAGTAAGAATTTAAGAGGAGGGAGTAGGAGGTGAAAATGGCAAGAAGCTGGAGAGAAAAGAAGGAGCCAGATTTTGGAGGAGTTCAGGGTAAGAAATTTGTTTTTCATTCTTGATTTTTTGGGCCCATAATTGTTATCATTTGAGAGCATTATTGAGCATAACTTGTATGTGTGCACCTTTATAGTATTTGCTATGTAATGGAAGAAAAAACCCTGGACTTAGTGTGAGCAGGCCTGAGTTCAAGTTCTTGTCCTTTTACTAACTGATAATGAAATTTTGATCATTCATGTAACTTCTTAAGACCTCAATTCCTCTATCTGTAACATGGAAATAATTTACAGTGGATCAAATAAGATAGAAATTTAAAATTTGAAAGTATTTACAGTGATAGAGCATTGTGCTTCTGATTATTTCAGGAACAGAAAACTTTGATACAAATAAAAGAGTAAATGTGTTGATGAGGGTGTTGTGCTTCGGGTTTGCTTCCAGTTGGTCCTCTGGGAGAGCACAGAGAACTACAGCATACATCCTTTTGGTGAGAGTTTATTCAAAAAAACTGAAGCTACTCCATGTATTTTGGTTTAGGTTTTTATATTACAGGACTTTTGGAAGTGACTAGGCGTGGACTTCAGGAAATATGCTGCTGAAAGTTAGGGCAGCTGCCTTTGAAGGTCAGCGAGGTGAACTGTCAAATTTTATCCTGAAGCAAGTGGCTGGTTTTGAAATGCTTGCCTGGAAGCCATTTTCAAACTCGCCCTGTAACATAACCTACATCCTTTGATACAGATTTAGAAAATCTTCACAATGTGTGAAAGTTTCCACAAATAGTAAATCATTATGTTTTATAATCACAGTCTGAAAGAAAAAAAGTAACACTGGTAGAAGTAATATAAGAAAATATCCCAAGTATTTTATGGAATCTAGGGACTGGAAATAACAACTAACTTAAACATCACATTCAATACAATAAATGCAACTTTATGCAATACTTGGCAAAACTGAAGGCAAAGTATGGCATGGATATTTTAATGATTCCATTTAATAGAGTATTTTGCAATTGTGATTGCTCATTGGATTAGTAGTTGGAGATGGACAACTGTAGTTAGGATTTTTAGAATTGGAAAGAATATTGAGTTTATAAGTGATTTTTTGAACAGATAATTAAAATAATTATTTTAATGCCCTGGCCAGTGTGGTTCAGTTGGTTGAGTGTTGTCCCGTGCACCAAAATGTCGCAGGTTCAATTCCTGGTCAGGGCACATGCCCAGGTTTTGGGTTCAATCCCTGGTTGAGGTGAATGCAGAACACAATCTATCGATGTTTCTCTTTCTCTCCCTCTCCCATCCTCTCTCTCTAAAATCATAAGGACATACTTTTTTAAAAAAGAACAATTTTAAGTACTAACAAAAACCAATTTGGGGCCTCTGGTAGGAAGTTTCTAAGATGGCTCCCCATGATACCTACCCTTTGGTTCTCAGGTCTTGTGAAATACTCTCCTCTTATAGTCTGGACCTAGTGACTCTCTTCGAAGCAGTATAATATGTAAAAAGTGATAGGATGTCATTTCTGAAACCAGATCACCAAAGACTATGACTTAGATCTTCACACAACTCTGTCTTGCTGGTTCTTCTTCTCTGCTCACTCTGGTGAAGACAGATTCATACCATGTGACAAAGAACTGGGGAAGGCCTGTGGCCAACAGCCAGTGAGGAATTGCATTTCATATTAATTCCATTAATTAATTCATTCATATGATTAATTCCATTTTATATTCAGAAATTCCTTAGTCTTAACTTGAGATGTTAAATATTCCCTCACATTTTCTTCAGGTTTCTTTGTTGTTATAATTTTTGCATTGGATTCATTTAGAATTTATTTTAGCAGCCTCCTTTACAAAGTTAAAAACATCCACCATACCATTTCTTACATTCAGAGACCACAGTGACTCACCACTGAGAAAATTTTCTAAAAGTTACTCAGAGAATCCTGAAATGTCAGACATTTTCCAAGTGATTTCACTATAGTGACCATTTACTTAACTAGCGGCTCTCTGAGTTGATCCAAATTCTAACCCTGGAAGCACTCTTAATCCAAATGCTGAGTGCAAATCTGCAAGAGAAAACCCTCCCACCGGTTCTTAAAATAAATGTGTTACAGTGTTAGCAATCATTCTACTTAGGAAACGTGTGATTACTTTCAACTTTTTAAAAAAATTTCAATCATATTCTTCTGTAAAAGTGTTAATTTCTTCATCTTTATGTAAGGAACTATAAAGGAATATACATTATAGATAATTAATACCAAAGACCACATATAGAATCAGGGATAATGAAGAAATACTAATTGACTATCAATTATAATTGCATAATGCATAACAAAAACCTGACTTTGTTGAAAATCTGAAGTGTTTCTTTGTTTTGTTTTTTAATTTTTATTTACTGATTTTAAGAGAGAGAAACATTGATTTATTGTTCCACTTCTTTATGAATTCTTTGGTTGATTCCTGTATGTGCCCTGACCAGAGATCGAACCTACAACCTTGATGTATCAGGATGATGCTCCTGAGCTACCCAGCTAGGGCTGTTGAGAGGTTACTTTATAAAATGAGATATACAGATCTGATGCCAGCATAGTCCCATGAATCATTCCTTGTATAACTTTCAAATTGAAATTGCCATTTTACATGGCAATCTGATGAAAACAAAGAACACTTTTGGAAATGCATTTCTTCAAAATCGTGCTGATTGCTACAAGCCAAGTAACTGAATTTGATGCCCTATTAAGAATAAAGTTTCTTATTTGAATATAAATGTACTGACTGGCCAATAGTTAGAGTATGCTTTGAGTTATCTTTTGAGCAGTATGGTTTAGTTAATTCATCATCTTTTCTAACAGTTCCCCAAAAGGGTACAACATGTAATATTATATGTTGTGTTTCTTATTGCCCAACGAGTTCAAATCATAGACTTCAACATTTTGGGTGCAGTTTAGAATTCATTTTCTCTCCTTTTATAAAACAAATAACTAAAAAACCTTTGTTTTTTATAGTGTATATATACACTTATAACTAAACTAACGTGTTTCCAAAGTGATGTGTTTTTATTTAGCAGAACCTTATAAAAATTGTAATTTTTATATATTAAAAAGGTCACATATCAGCAATTTCATTGAGTTTAACCTAATTTATAAGGTTTGTGACTAAAGAGTGGTTAAAATTCTCATAAAAAAAAAACAATAATTGGGAGCACATTCCTTTTTATTTTTTTATTTTAATTTTTTAAAAAATATATCTTTATTGATTTCAGAGAGAGGAATGGAGAGAGAGAGAGAGAAAAATCAATGATGAGAGAGTAATTAATTGATCAGCTGCCTCCTGCACGCCCCCGACTGGGGATGGAGCCCTCAACCCGGGCATGTGCCCTGATGGGGAATCGAACTGCTATCTCCTGGATCCTAGGTCAACTGCTGAGCCAACCTCTGAGCCACACCCGGCTGGGCAGGAGCACATTATTAAATGAACTGCCTCTTTATTTTCTTGTTGTCAAATGGTAAAAAGAATTTATTCCAGATTATGGAAAACATGCTAATTTCTTACCAAAACCTTTGTACAATCAGAACCTTGTTTTCACAAAAGTCAATGAAGTATCTGGTCAGAAAATTTGGTTTTCCAAGAGTTTTTGCAGTTGGTTATAGCTATGTGGCATAGTTTTGTGATATAAGTGAAGTCTAGTGAGTGGTCTTCTGGGAGAAGTTATAGTTTTATTGATAAAAGGAAAAGATTCACTTTGCAAGCAGTCCTGTTGTGAGCCTGAAGATGAACACTACATGTTAAGAATTGTGGACTGGGAAGCTCCAGAGAATGCATGTCTTTATTA
The DNA here is from genome assembly GCF_964146895.1 of Miniopterus schreibersii. Lineage (NCBI taxonomy): Eukaryota > Metazoa > Chordata > Mammalia > Chiroptera > Miniopteridae > Miniopterus > Miniopterus schreibersii. Next base: position 95,610,030 of record NC_138101.1, on the reverse strand, counting down.
ACTTCTGTAAGCTACCTTGTAATGTCTACCTCCATACTTCATCTTATGTGACAAAAATAAACCCCCATTGGGTTAAGCCACTGTTAGTTGAGTTTCTATAATGGGTAGCTTTGACTTAGTTTCTGATAAATTGCCTAAAGCAGTGGTTTTCAAACTTTAATGGGCATCAGAATTACTTAGAGGTCTTATTAAAACACAGCTTTCTGGGCCCAATCCCAGAGTTTCTGATTCAAAAGATCCTCAAAATTAGTATTTTTAAGAACTTTCTAGGTGATACTAATGCTGCTGGTCCAAGAACCACATTTAGAGAAGGATTTAGCAGGTTAACAGATGTGAAAACAATTGTAGGATAATATGTAAGCTGCTTTAATTAATTAGATACCAAGGTAAGGGATAAATAAGGAAAACTGAACCTATGTCTTCCTGAAGTCTGAGGAGTAAATGGAGAAAGAATTGGAGTTGAAGAATGAATGAGTGTCCTAGGCAAATAAATGGGAAGGAATGGAGAGGAAACAATTGACACTGACAGGGAAACAGGGAAAAACATTGTGTTTTCTGGGAACTGTGGAGATGCTGGTCTGTGAGCTAGGGGTGTATGTGTGTATGTGAGTAGGGTATTATGGTGATTAGGAGAATCCTGTATATGTATAACAGGAACCAGGTTATGGAAAGTCTTATACACTATGTCAAGGAATTTAGGTTGTATTCTGTAGTGGGAAAGCCATTAAAAATTCTCAGGGTAAGGACATACATGTTTGGTGTGTGTGATAAAAAAGATGATGTTGGCAGTGTGAAGGAATGGCTGGAGGAATATAAGCATAGGAGCAGAAGACCAGTGCCGGGCCATTATAATTGTTCAGGTTGTGCTGATTTTCAGTTTAATGGTTTGATTTTTGTGGGGAAGGTATAAATGCTGAGTAAGAATATTATCTGATCAAAACGAAATTTGTGAAAAACTTACACCTAGCTGCATAATAGCACTTAATAAAGTACTTCCTCCCTCCCTCCAGTTGCTGTCCTTCAGAACAAAGCTAGCTGCTGCTGCTGCTTTTATTTTTTTTAGAGACTAGCTTCTTAATGGTTTCCTTTCTCCAACTTTGAAAGTGGATGTGGAGAGTGAGGCTTTTTAATTAACAAGAGAAGATGGGCAATCCTGGAAATCAAAACATTTCTTTAAGATCTCTTTATTCTAAATTTAAGCCAAAACATATATACTATCTTAATTTAAGCATTAAGCCTTGGTTGTCTCTTCAGCAGAGATAAGGAGGTCCATAAGATTATGTCCCAGGGGAAGACCTCTGTACATAGGTGGACACCTGCTCTCCCGAGCATCATCACACCCAAGACCCACATGAAGCATTAAGAACTATTCTCTACACTTTTATATATAACTGGATCCATATGATATTTACATTTGCATTTCTTGTCATCAGTCAAACCAAAAGGCAAACGGGACAATTTATGCTTTGAAAAAATGCTAGGGTATTGAGGATTTATAAATTGAGCCTTTGTTTTAGTTGAAATGTTTAGAGGCATTGCTAAAGAGAGGCCAGGAGGCTGGCTTTCCAGGTAAAATTTACTAGTATATATATATATGGCTTGGTAATGACACCCAGGTGGTTAATTTCACTGGCTTGGAAACTCATTTTTTTTTCCTGTTCACTTATGGGTAATCAGAGTACACAGAAGGGTAATAACATACCTAAACCCAAAACAAAACTTACTAGAAAATGATTTATAAACACATGCCAGCATTTTAATTTATAGGTGGGGTTGGGATGGGAGGGGAGTTTGCTATGGAGCATAGTGCTTTTTCCAGGATCATCATTCTCTTATCTCATGGACCCATGCTTTCTACAATCAAGATATTAGGGCAATCAAATGATTAATCAGAAGTGTGCTTGGTGAGCAAAGGGACTTGTGTAGTTTTGCAGGACATTTAATCTGGACTGGCTGATGTGGAAGCTGATGACCTACCTTATCTAACATTGTGCAACTACCTTCCTGTTGCCTGAATCACACAGGCATCTTAGTCACTGTTGTTCTTTTGAACAGCTCTGGTGAATCACTTATTAAATGGTCATCTCTAGCTCTCTTTTTTCCCTCCCAGCTTTACACAAGCTATCATATTTCTGTTATAAAAACATTGTATAGATATATTGGATATTATTATACCATAGTTTACTGTAACAAGAGTTAAATTTTAGAAACATTGAAGCCATTTAAGAGACAAACATTAATTTAAAAACATTTTTTATATATATCTTCATTGATTTCAGAGAGAGGAAGGGAGAGGGAGAGAGATAGAAACATCAATGATGAGAGAGCCAGGGATCGAACCCGCAACACAGGCATGTGCCCTCACTGGGAATCGAACTGTGATCTCCAGGCCAAACTTATTCTTTATATTAAAAATATGCTTTATTCTCATTAGAAAAAAATGATATCTTAGTATGCAATTACATTTTATAAAATACCACTTGCTGTTCTTTTTTCTATTATAATGAAAACCTAAGTTTGATGCAGGAACACAGAAAAACAATAATCCAAAATTTTTAAATACTTAAAACATAATATTTGAGAGTATTTTCTTACATATTTTTCCTATAAGTTGAACATATTTCATGTACTGATTTTATTTGTTTTCTGAATTGTACATTTTCCAATGGCAATAGATGTTCTTCTATAATTGTTTTTTAATTGATGAATATTATTCTACATATTGAGATAGCATAATTTATTACAACTTATTAGTGGACATTTAGATTCTTCTCAAATATTAATAGTATAGATATGTTTTAATGAAAGCATCTGTTTAAATATCTATTATTTGTTTCTTTTCTTAGTTTTCTTTTCTTAGCTTCTTTCTTTTATTTCTAGAACAGTTTTGCCTTATGCATTGCCAAGTAGAGTGTATATGGCCAATTGAATCCATTATACAAGGGTGGAATAGGAATGGGCAAAAGTAAACTTATAGTTGTTTGTATGGAAAAAGACATGCATGTTATAATTATTATAGTAGCTTTATTAACTCAAAAGAATGTCACTCACAGCTGTAAACCTGTTTTTGCACACTCCTGTATACTGATGTTTAGTATCACGTCCATAAGGTGATATTTTCTGGTTAAGATCTCAGAATTTGGTTGTTTTGTGAATTTGGAGCCTAAAGTTCTGTGTGTGTGTATGTGTGTGAAATATAGCATATGTATGAAAAAACAAAGTAAATATTTAAATATATATGTACTCTATATAGGATATAGCATTTGAAAATATATATACTTTTTGGAATTTAGATATTTGTTTCATTAGCTTCTCAATAAGCTCAAATTAAATTTAAGCTTTCTAAGTTTGAATTGTAGAATCATATTTGAAATTCATTATATAATTTATAAAATCTACATTGAATTCTACTCAATATAGTTCTAGCTTATTTGTGCCAAAAAATATTTCATACATGGTAAAATTCTTTTATTTCCACTTTACCTTTTTATTTGTCTTTTAAAGAATTTCAAGGACTACAAATGAAATAAAATTCTACTGAACATTTTATACATGTGATTGTTGATCAAGTGGTCTGTGTGTACATGCCTGTGTCTATTATGGAAACACCTATACTTTTGTATGTATTTAAAACATTTATAACTATTATGTTGGTGTTGCTACATATAATAAAAAATTCTTACATAAGGAGATGGGTATATCTAATCTACCCAGAAAGACAAGTTTGGCAGAAAAATTTCAGAAGTCTATTCTCTTTACATGCTTTAATTGGTGTCCAGTTCATTACATGTATTAGGTACTAATATATAACCAGAAAGGTTTTTTTCTTCACATTAATGATTGGAAATATAATAACTTGCCCTACCTTGAAGACAAGAGTTTTTAACCTTGAAAAATTCACTCCTAAAGTTCATGAATGAACTTCACAATGTTTGTGAACTAAATACAGTCTTAATGTTATATTTATGTGCATTAGTGCACTTTTTCTTCTTGTAAAAGACTCTATATTTTTATTTTTATTTATTTATACTCAAAAAATTCATAAATAAAATGTGTGGCTATATTTTACTTATTTATTCTTATTTATTTATTAATCTCTATTGTTGAAAGTATTGTAGATGTTCCTCTTTTTTCCCCTGTTCATCCCTCTTTCCACCCACCCTCCACCTTGCCCCAGGCCTTCATCACACTATTGTCTGTGTCTATGGGTTATTCATATATGCATATTAGTTCTTTGGTTAATCTCTTCCCACCCACCCACCCACCACTGCCTTCCCACTGAGATTTATCAGTCTGTTCCATGCTTTTATGTCTTTGGATCTATTTTGTTCATCAGTTAATTTTGTTCATAATATTCAACATATGAGTGAGATCATATGGTACTTGTCTTTCTCTGACTGGGTTATTTCAATTAGCAAAATACTAGGCAGGTCCCTCAATGCTGTCTCAAAAGGTAAGATATCCTTCTTTATTACAGCTGCATACTATTCCATGGTGTAAATGTACCACAGCTTTTTTATCCACTTGCCTATTGGTGGTTACTTAGGTTGTTCTAGATCTTAGCTATTGTAAATTGCACTGCTATGAACACAGGGGTGTATATATTCTTTCTGATTGGTGTTTCAGGATTCTTAGGATATATTCCTAGAAGTAGGATCAATGGGTCAATTGGCAGTTCCACTTTTTTTTTTTTAAATAAATCTTTATTGATATCAGACAGAGAGGAAGGGAGAGGAAGAGACAGAATATCAACAATGAGAGAGTCATTGATCAGCTGCCTCCTGCTCTCCCCCTACTGGGGATCTAGCCTGCAGCCCAGACATGTGCCCTGACTGGGAATCTAACTGCGATCTCCTGGATCAGAGGTCGATGCTCAACACCTGAGCCAAGCCTGGCCAGGCCCACATTTAATTTTTTGAGGAACCTCCATACTGTTTTCCATAACAGCTACACCAGTCTGCAGTGTACTAGGGTTTCTTTTCTCCACACCCTCGCTAGCACGTGTCATTTGTTGATTTGTTGAGGTAGCCATTCTGACAGGTGTGAGGTAATATCTCATTGTGGTTTTAATTTGCATCTCTCTGATGATTAGTGACTTTGAGCATTTTTTCATATATCTCTTGCCCATCTGTATGTTCACTTTGGATAAGTGTCTATTTAGGTCCTTTGACCATTTTTTTTTTTTAACTGGATCATTCATCTTCCTTTGTGAAGTTGTATGAGTTCCTTATATAATTTGGTTATTAACCCCTTACCAGATGTATCATTGGCAAATATGTTCTTCCATACAGTGGGCTCCCTTTTTCATTTTGTTGATGGTTTCTTTTGTTGTGCAGAAGCTTTTTATTTTGATGCAGACCCATTTGTTAATTTTCTCCTTTGTTTCCCTTGCCCGAGGACATATATCAGCAAAGATATTGCTATGAGAGATGTCTGAGATTTTGCTGCCTATGGTTTCTTCTAGGATTTTTATGGATTCATGACTTACATTTAAGTTTTTTATCCATTTTGAGTTTAATCTTGTGTATGGTGTAAGTTGGTGGTCTAGTTTCATTTTTTTTCATGTACGTGTCCAATTTCCTCAACACCAAGACTGTCTTTACTCCATTGTATACTCCTGCCTCCTTTGTCAAATATTAATTGAGAATAATGGCTTGGGTCGATCTCTGGGGTCTTTGTTTTGTTCCATTGATCTACATGCCTGTTCTTGTGCCAGTACCAGATTGTTTTGATTGCAGTGGCTTTGTAGTATAATTTGAGATCTGGTACTGTGATCCCTCTAACTTTGTTACCCTTTATTGAGATTGTTGCAGCTATTTGGGGTCTTTTATGGTTCCATAAAATATTTGGAGTATTTGTTCTAGATCTGTGAAAGATATCACTGGTAATTTATTAGGCATTGCATTGAATCTATAAGTTGTTTTGCATAGTATGGACATTTTAATGATGTTAATTCTACCAATCCATGAACATGCTATATTCTTCCACTTGTTTATATCTTCCTCTATCTCTTTTTTTCAATATCCTGTAGTTTTCCAAGTACAGGTGTTTTACTTCCTTGGTTAAGTTTATTCCCAAGTATCTTGCTTTTTTTGTTGCAGTGGTAAAAGGGGTTGTTTTTTTAGTTTCGCTCTCTGAGAATTCATTATTGGTGTATAAAAATGCCATCAATTTCTGGGTGTAAATTTTTTTTTTTTTAGGTTAAATCTGTGCTTTTATTAGCTACTTTCGAGGGATGAAGGGGGAGGAGTGGGTGGCTCCAATGCCAGGCTGCCCTGCTTCACCCGCTTGTAGGTGATGGAGAATTCACCCAAGTAGTGGCCAATCATCTCAGGCTTGATTTCCACCTGGTTGAAGGTCTTGCCATTGTATACACCCACCAGGCTGCCCACCATCTCGGGCAGGATGATCCTATCCTGCAGGTGCATCTTCACCACTTCAGGCTTCTCTATGGGCGGCGCCTCCTTCTTGGCCTTAGGCAGATGCTTCAGCAGTGAGTGCTGCTTCCTCCGAGGCCCGGGTTGAGCCGCTGCGCTGCCTGGCACTATACAGCTGCATCAGCTGCTCATAAGACATGGCAAGCAGCTGCTCGAGATCCACACCTCGGTAGGTGAACTTGCGAAAGGTCCGCTTTTTCTTCTGCTCCACTTCCCTCATCTTGTCTATTCTTTGGAAAGGATCACGCACTCTGCATCTGCTCAATTATCACGTGCGGCCCATGTCTGGGTGTAAATTTTTTACCCTTCCATATTGCCAAATGCATTTATTAAATCTAGTAGTCCTTTGGTGCAGTTTTCAGGGTTTCCTATGAACAATATGTCATTTGCTAATAATGACAGTTTTACTTCCTCCTTTCCAATTTGGATACATTTTATGTTTTCTTCCTGTCTGATGGCTGTGGCTAGGACTTCCAGTACAGTGTTGAAGAAGAGTGGTGCAAGTGGACACCCTTATTTTGCTCCTGTTCTTGAGGGAAATGGAATTTATTTTTTTCCCATTGAGTATGATGATTGATGTAGATCTGTCATATATGTCCTTAATTATGTTGAGGTATGAACTCTCTATTCCCACTTTGTTGAGAGTTTTTATCAAAAATGGGTGCTGGATTTTGTCTAATGCTTTTTCTGCATCTATTGAGATGATCATATGATTTTTGTCTTTCAATTTGTTTATGTGATGTTTCATATTTATTGATTTGTAAAATATTGTACCAGCCTTGCATCCTGGAATAAATCTTACTTGGTCATGGTGTATGATCTTTTTAATATATTGCTGGATCCGATTTGCTAATATATTGTTGAGGATTTTAGCATCTATGTTCAGCAGGGATATAGGCTGTAATTCTCTTTCTTTGTAGTGTCTTTATCTGATTTTGGAATTACGGTAATGCTGTCCTCATAAAAACAGCTTGGAAGTTTCCTTCCTCTTGAATTTGTTAGAATAGTTTGAGGAGGGGAGGTGTTAGTTCTTGTTTGAATGTTTGGTGAAACTCTGCGGTGAAGCAGTCTGGACCAGGGCTTTTGTGTGCTGGGAATTTCTTGATTACTGCTTTAATCTCATCAGTTGTTATTGGCCTCTTCAGGTTTTCTGACTCTTCCTGATTGAGTTTTGGAATATTGTGTTTTTTTAGGAATTCATCCATTTCACCCACGTTGTCCAGCTTGGTGGCATATAGTTGTTCATGGTATTTTCTTATGATCCTTTGTATTTCTGTAGTGTCAGTTATTACTTCAACTCTTTCATTTCTGATTTTATTTACTTGGGTACTCTCTCTTTGTTTATTGATGAGTCCGGCTAAAGGTTCATCAATCTTATTTATCTTTTCAAAGAACGAGCTCTTGGTTTTATTGATCTTTTGTATTGTTTTTTTAGTCTCTATGCTGTTTATTTCTGTTTGGATCTCTATTATTTTCTTCCTTCTACTTACTCTGGGCTTTTCTTGTTCTCATTCTAAGTCTTTAAGTGTAGGGTTATATGGTTTATAAAATGTTTTTCTTGTTTTTTCAGGTAGGCCTGTAGTGCTATGAACTTTCCTCTCAGGAGGGCTTTTGCTGTGTCCCATAGATTTGGGGTTGTTGTGTGTTAATTTTCATTTGTTTCCAGCAAGTTTTTGATTTCTTCCTTGATCTCATTGGTAACTCATTCATTGTTTAATAACATGCTATTTAGCCCTCATGTGTTTGAATGTTGTTAGTGTTTATACTGTCATTGATTTCATACCATTGTGACCCGAGAAGATGTTTGATATGATTTCAATCTTCTTGAACTTGTTGAGACCTTTTTTGTGTTTGAACATGTGGTCAATCTTTGAGAATATTCCATGTGCACTTAAGAATGTATATCCTGCATATTTGGGATGGAATGTTTTGTTCATGTCAAATTAAATTCATCTGATCTAGTGTTTGATTTAGGGTCATTGTTTTGTTGTTGATGTTTTTGTCTGGAAGACCTATCCAGTGAAGTCAAAGGGGTGTTAAAATCTGCTACTGTACTATTGTCAATCTTTCCCTTAAATCCTCCAGAAGTTTTTTTTTAATATAGTTAGTTGTAACTATATTTGGTACATATATGTTTATCAGGGTTATAATCTCTTTTGGACTGATACCTTTAGCATTATATAGTGACCTTTTATGTTTCTTGTTATGGTCTTCATTTTGAAGTCTATTTTGTCAGATATGAATATTGCTACTGCAGCTTTTTTTCATCTCAATTTTTTTTCATTTCTTCACTCTCATCCTGTGTGAATCTTTTGTTCTGAAGTGGGTATCTTGTAGACAACATATATTTGGGTCATGTTTTCTTATCCATTCAGCTATCCTATGTCTTTTGATTGGAGCATTTAATCATCCATTTACATTTAAGGTTATTATTGATAGGTACTTATATATCGCAACTTTAATTCTTTATGCCTATGTTTCTCTCTCTCTCTATTTCTACTACTTATTACAGCAGTCCGTTTAACTTTCTTGCAATGCTGGTTTGGTGGTGATAAACTCTTTTAGTATTTTTTTTTGTCTGGGAAGCTCTTTATTTCACCATCTATTTTGAATGATATAGCCTGGTTGAATAGAGTAATCTTGGTTTTAGATCCTTGTTTTTCATTACCTTGAATACTTGATGCCATTTCCTTCTGGAGAGTTTCCAATGAGAAATCAGCTGACAGCCTTATGAGAGCTCCTTTGTAGGTAAAGATTGCTTTTTTCTTGCTTCCTTTAAGATTCTCTCTTTGTCTTGAATTTTTGGCATTTTAATTATGATTTATCTGAGTGTGGGCCTCTGGGTTCTTTTTGCTTGGGACTCTGTGCCTCTTGAACTTGTGTGACTTTTTCCTTCACCGGGTTAGGGAAGTTTTCTGCCATTAATTCTTCAAACAGGTTCTTTATCCGTTGCTCACTTTCTTCACCTTCTGCATTGCTATAATGCAAATATTGTTACTTTTTGTGTTGTCCCACAGCTCTCTTAAGCTGTCCTGTTTTTTTAATTGTTTGTTCTTTTTGGTTCTCTCATTGTGTGACTTTTTTCTACCCTGTCTTCTAATTCACTGATCTGATCCTTGGCCTCCTCTAATTTGCTTGTTTATTCCTTCCAATGTGTTCTTTATTGCTGCTAAGTCATTCTTCATTTCTGACTGGTAATTTTTTATAGTTTCTATATCTTTTCTCTTGCTGTTGAGCATCCTTGTAATCATTATTATGAACTCTATATCTGATAAATTTCTTATGTCCATTTCATTTAGCTTTTCTGAAGATTTCTCTTGTTTTTTCATTTGGGCCTTGTTTTTGTCCCCTCATTTTGGCTGCCTGTTTGGGTTTGTTTCTATGTATTAGGTAATTCAGCTATGTCTCCCAGTCTTTTTTGAGGTTGTCTGGTGCAGGAAAATGTCAGATGCTGTTTATGACTGGCCATGAGTACCCTGTTTGCAGCTTTGAGCAATCCACAGCTTGTGGCTCCCTCTGATGGAGCTGGGTGCATTTGGAAAGGTCCCTGATGCTCACCAAGGTCTGCTTTTTCTAGCCCTGGATTCAGAAACAGATTAGGCAAAGACTCAAAGCTTCCAGAGATCCACCTCTGCCTGCAGGCTGATTGTTATTCTAAGTCTCTTAATAAACCTCAGTCTATAGACCACAATAAGCTGTAAACTGCATGGGGGTGGTGGTATGTGAGAAGTTTTCCAATGGGTGTTGCAGTTGTTTCCCCCTCACCAAAGAAAAGCTGCCTGAGAAAGATGTCCTCTGCAGTATGGGGGAATAATGAAGCACAAACATCCAATCTCTATCCTTAGAGCCCCCAACCCTGGATTCTCCTCAGACAACACTAGTCCACTCTGCCACCCCTCTGCCAGGGCCCAAGGTGTGTGGTTGCTCTAAAAATGCTGTGCATTGGCCCTTTAAGAGTGCACCTGCATTTCCAGTGGTCTCTCCTTGACACACAGAAACCCCTCTGATTTTCACAGCCAGGTGTTATGTGGGCACATTTCTCAGTTATGGTGCTCTGGCTGGGGATCCCATCTTGTGGTTTAGACCCCAGAGTTCTCAGTGGGAACCCCCCATAGCTAAGATATTTTTCCAGACCCTCAGCTGCTGTCTGTGGGAGCCTGGCCAGCCCTCTCGAGTCTCCACTCTTTCTACCAATCTCTACGCAGTCTCCACTTTTTGTCCTTGGTTATGAGAGTTCTCTCCAGCTAGTCTTCAGTCAGTTATTCAAATGGTTTTTCTATATTTAGTTTAATTCTAGTTTGGTCCTGGGAGAGTGTCAGTGTAGCTTCCACTTAATCCACCACCATCTTGGAATTCCCAACATTCTATATTTTTAAATCTCCAAGGGGTCTGTGGCACTCAAAAGAATTAATCATAGTTATAAGACATATTAGTTATGTATCAGAAAATATAATTAAATAGAATATCTATAAATTAATAATCTTGGGATTTTAGAATATTCATTGTCATAGTAGTGTGTTTTCAAATGTAATTTTCCCTTTCAGAGCACAACTCAATTTTTATTGTGGTTCACAAATTGGGTAGCTGAAACAGACTGTTAGTCACATAAATTTTTATTTATTTATAAAGAGTGAGGATGTTGCAGTAAAAACTTAATCATACCAGTTTTTTGATCATTCAAGTCAAGGTTAATTTACATAATTTCCTATGCTCTAACCTTAAATTCACTTTTTAGTGTTTTTTTCAGTAAATGAGGGAACCAGGATGAGAAAAATTGAGCACATCAAAGATCTTGATCACTATATCTTTTTTTGGTTAAGCAGCTTATAATTAGTTTTATACATTGAACCTGTAGTATACAGGGTACTTTGTGCACTAAGGATTTGGGCATATTGGGACATGAAAGATATGGACAACATTTTTCAAAAGCTTACCATCTAGAATGAAAATAAATTTTACAATACCAATCAAAATCTAAGGTAATGTACTTTTTGGTACAAGTTATTCAAAAGCAAGATTATATCATGTTGCCCACCTATACTATCACAACCAGGAAAATTTCTACTTAAAGCAGAAATTTGACAAGGGCTGCATTTTAAAATGTAGACTTTATTAATATTCACATATGGTGAGGTTAAAAGATCAGGAGATGACTGATAGTTTGTTATTCAGAGTTCTCAATAGAATGGGGCATATTACACTGCACTGGACCCCTTTGGTCAGAGGGAAGGAGGGAAAGAAACTTTATTGTGATTTTGGTAGAAAGGAACAAATGAGGCAGGGTAAAGCAAATTTAGTTTGAATGATTTTTTTTTTTTTTTTTTTTTAAGGAATGGCTTATTGATTTTTGAGAGAGAAAGGAAGGAAGAAGAGAGAAACATCCTCCCACATCGCGATCAGCTCAACCAAGGCACATCCTGACCATGAATCAAATCAGCAACCTTTTGGTGCACTGGAGGACACCGCAACCAATTGAGCCACAGCGGCCAGGAATAGTTTGATTGATTTCAGTGAACTTTAAGGTGTAGGGACTATTGATATCTATTTCCTGTTCCTTCTCCAGCATCTATTTTGTTTTGGAAAAGTCAACACAAGATGAAAATATTGGTGAATTCTTAATCTAGGGCGATGATGTACAATTGAAATATAATGCTAGCCACATGTATCATTAAAAATTTTTAGTGGCTATATAAAAATAAAAAGAAACAGGTAAAATTAATTTTAATATTTCATTCATATGTATATATAATTTTTAATAATACATTTTATTTAATCTCATAAATCCAAAATATAATTTCAACATCTAATCAATATAAAAATTATTTATGAGATTTTTTTTATCACTTTTAATGCTGTATGTTTGAAACCTGATGTGTATTCTATACTTATAGTACATCTCAAATTTTCATTGAAATACTAATCTGTTGAACATGCAGATTTGTTGGTGGCAAAATGGCATGAAGTGTCAAATTTCAGCAACCTTGATACTTGAGTTCTGGCTAAGAAGAAAGAATGCGGAGCCAAGACTCAAACTATCACAGAAAGTTTATTTAGAAAGTCAGAGAGGTAGAAGTGAGTAGTAGAAAAAATGGTCACAGGAAACAAGTTACAGAGTTAAAAGAAAGGTCCTTGGAGCTTAGGAGAGAGTAAAGTAAAGGTCAAATGCATCTGGGGAAGAAGAAGGGAGGGCAAAGACATGGGTGTGCTCCCGAGTGGGAGAGTCATTGGATATACCAAACATCCAAATGTATAGAAACAAATAGTGTGTCATTAGAAAGAAGTTGATAAAGTCTTACTTAGTTGGGTATCTCTTACTCTCCAACCTCATTTTCCATCTCTCTTCCTAAAATGCTCTGTTTCAGCCCTATTGGCCTCTCTGTGCCTTTTCCCCTGATCACTTTGATTTAGTTCCTTGGGAATTATTTTCTCTTCCATAACTGCTTGGCTTACACAGATATCATCTTCTCAGAGAGGCATTTTCTGAGCACATGAGACATAAAATAACATCTTTACAGTCATTGCCTACTCACCTTTTTACTTAGTAGTTTCAATAACTAACATTTGATATCATTTACTATTTACCTCTTGGTTACTAGAGTGTAAATTCAATGGGAGGTGGGTCTTTGTTTTGTTTACTGCTTTATCAGCAACTTCTAGAAAAGTACTTGGCACTCAGTAAATTATGTTAAAGATAAATATAAAATTTTACTCAAGCTGAAATACTAGAATCTAACCCAGTGACTTTCAACTGGTGTGCTCTAAGAAGCACACTGGTGTGCTGCAAGAATTTTTAAAACATGTAATATCTGACTGTTTAGTCAGGGTCACTGACCTCTTTTCTCTTAAATTGTCGAATAAAAATATAACAACAGCCAACACAACAATAGCTGTCCAGTGTGAATGAATCAAAATGATACCTATTTTTTTTCAGACAGCAAAAAAAGTAATACATTTTTTGGTGTGCCACAAAATTTTAGTAATTAGTTTATGTGTGCCATGAGATGAAAAAAATTGAAAATTGCTGAGCTAACCATTAAGTTTTTACATTTCATTCAAGGTTGATGCAAAGTCAGGTTCAGAGTGTATAAATACCAATTGTTTAATATCAAGCCCCTGATTAATTCAGAACAATTTCTGACTAGTAAGTTTTAGAATGTATCTCGATGAATGTGATGGACATCTATGGTAAATAACAGGAAGTAGGTAAATGGAATTCCTCAGCCACTGACTAGCATACACATAATGTAGTTGAGAGGATCAGAATGTTCAATATTTGCTGTTTATTCTCAAAGATAAAATAGTAAATTAGAGTAATGGTAGGACTTCTGGCATACGAGACAGTGTAGACCCATTTCCCCTCAGCTCTTTCCTGCTAAGAAAAACTATAAACATGGAAACGGTACAAGAGATAATACAAGAATAACTCTGAAAGGTAGATCTTATCAGAAAAGCCTGAGCTATCTCAGCCAATCAGTTTAAGTTAATTTACCTGTAGTTTTAAATTATTAGTGAATTTTATTGTAATGATACCTATCTCATGAAAGTATGTCTCTTAAAGTGTAAGTGTGTTTGCCAACAGCAAAACCTGTTTCTAGAAGTAATGGACTGTATTTGCAAATCTAGGAAGTGCTAATTCCTTACTTTTAGCTGTGTAATACAGAGTTAAAGTTTTTTTTTTTCTTTTCATTCCATTAAAGGGACAGGTTTACTTTCTACAAAATCCCTCCAGAATTTGGCAATTCTTAATGAGTAAATATGGCAATGCATTTCTTTGTGTAAATCCAATTGGAAACTGTGGTTTTATTAACCAAGACTTCAACTGCAAGGAAAGCAATATCCCAAGCTACACTAGCTGGCTTGCACCCTAAAGACCCTTCAGAAGGCCCTGAAGTAAGGCCAGGCAACACAAGGGGGAGGAAAAATAGCTGACAAGAGGAATGGTCCACAGAGAGCCTCAGACCAGTCAACTACCTAAGGACACCAAAGCCAAACCCAGACAGCTCCTGACATTGGCTGACACACAAGTACCTCCCAGGAAACCTCAAATCAGCATACAAACAATGAGCCTCATACAATATAAGCTGCTAAGATGAAACTCACCTGCTTGACTTTTTTTATTTTTGAAAAAAGAGGGAAAAGGAAAAATTTTTCTTTTTAAATTTTATAATTGTTTTAAATTTTTAAAGTATTTTTAAAAAATTTCTTTTGCTTGCTTGTTTTTGTTTTGTTTTGTTTTGTTTTGTTTTTTGTTCTATTATGATTTTCTTGATATTCCCTGCTTTATTACTGGAATATTATTATTAAAACCAATAGGTTTACTGCTTTTCTCTATTATTTCCCCCCATATCTCTCATTGGACTCCTTCCTTTCCCTTCCCTTGCTTTACCTCTCTTTGTCCTCTTTTCCCATTGGAATAACTTTTTTCCCCCCTTTTCTGTTTTCCCCCTTTTATTCCCTGTCTTTTGGCCTTTCTGTTTGTCTCTTTATTTTATTTTTATTTTTTCTTTTTCTACCATTTTTCTATTTCTACTGGCTACCTTTAATTTTTTCTAGCACTTCTTTCAAAATCTATTATTTCCCAGTAGGTTCTATAATTTTTTACTGTTTATTTTATTATATTATTATTTTTTATTTTTCTTTACTATTAGAAAGAATATCCTTTTCTCTTGCTCTCTCTCACTCTATTTTTTTCTTTCAGTTTCTTTCTTTTTTTCCTCTTTAACATTTGTGTTCTTTCACTCTCCCAATTCTACTTTCACAGGTTGTTTTCATTGTGATTGTCAGGATATTTTGTAAGACACTTCTTGTTTTCTGGAAGTTTAGTTGTGTATTGTCTTGCCTTGTTGGCACCCGTACAACCACTCACATGATGTGGTAGGGTCTGAGCTACACAATTAGCCAATCTCAGAGTGGAATCCTCCCAAGAACAGGTCAACAACAATCTAGACCCAATCACAACAGGAGAGTTCAAAGAACCCACAAAAGGGACACACACAAAATGGGCACTCCTAGAGCAAAGAGCTCAGAAGTATAAGAGAAACACACCTTAGGTTCCACTGGTCATATACTACAAAATCCCACCCCACAAAACTGAGAAACAGCAAATATATCTAATATAGAGATACAAAAACTAAGAGCCACCAAAATGGGGGGACAAAGAAACAACCCCCAAACTAAAGAAAAAAAGAAAAATCTCTAGTAAAAGATCTTGATCAGATAAAGTTAAGCAAGTTATCAGAAATAAAGTTCAGACTAATGATTATAAAGATGTTCAAGGAAAAAAATAAGAACCACAAAACACTTAATGGGAAGGTCCAGGAACTTAGTGAAAACATAAAAAAGAGCTAGATATGATAAATAAGAATCAGGCAGAAATGAAGGATACTATATCTGACATCAACAATATGCTAGAAGTAATTAAAAGAAGGCTCAAAAAAGCGGAGGATAGAATAACTGAATTAGAGGATAAGGTAGAAAAAAACACTTAATCAGAGCAGGAAAAAGAAAATACATTTTAAAAGCATGAGGACAGTTTTAGGAAGTTTTGGGACAACATGAAGTAAAACAACATTCACATCATAGGGGTGTTACAGAGGGGGAGGAAAGTGAGCAAGTGGGAGAGAAATTGGTGAAGGAAGTTATGAAAGAAAATTTTCCTAAGCTGCTGAAGGAGAAAGTCACAGAAGTTCAGTAAGCACAGAGGGTTCCAAACAAGAGGAAGCCTAAGAGACCCACTCAAATACATCATAATTAAAATGGCAAATATTAAGAACAAAGAGAAAATATTAAGGGCTGCAAGAAAGAGACATTCAGTGACCTAAGGGAATCTCCATAAGGCTGACATCAGATTTTTCAACAGAAAGACTTCAGGCGAGAAGAGAGTGGCATGAAGTTCTCAAAGTAAAGAAAAGCAAAAACCTGCAACCAAGACTGCTTTATCCAGCAAGGCTATCATTTAAAATTAAAGGTGAGCTTGGCTGGGCGTGGCTCAGCAGTTGAGCATCAGCCTAGGATCCAGGAGATCGTGGTTCGATTCCTGGTCAGGGCACATGCCCAGGTTGTGGGCTCCATCCCCAGTTGGGAGTATGCAGGAGGCAGCCAATCAATGACTCTCTCATTATTGATGTTTCTCTGTATATATCCTTCTCCTTTCTTCTCTATGAAATCAATAAAGATATATTTAAAAAAACAGAGTTTCCATCTTAAAATAAATAAATAATACATAAATAAATAATAAATAAATAAAATTGAAGGTGAAATAAAGTGCTTCCAAGACAAAAGAAGGCTAAAAGAGTTCAGTACCACCAAACCAACATTGCAAGAAATGCTAAAAGGACTATTTTAAGAAGAAGAAATATTGAGAGAAAGGTAAATCAGAATAAAGGGGAAAAAATAGCATTATAAATAAGTACAAATCAATAGTAACCTTAAATGTAAACTGAATAAATGCTGCAATCAAAAGCCATAGGGTAGCTGAATGGATAAGAAAACAGTGCCCATAAATATGTTATCTATAAGAGACCCACCTGAGGGCAAAAGATTCACAGAAGTTAAAAGTGAAAGGATGGAGAAAAATATTCCATGCAACTGGAAATGAAAAAAAAGCTGGAGTAGCAATATTTATTTATGACAAAAATAAACTTCAAAATAAAGACCATAACAAGAGACAAAGGTCACTACATCGTACTAAAGGAATCAATCAAACAGGAGGAAATAACCTTGATAAATATATATGCATCCAATACAGGAGCACATAAATTTATAAAAAATTTCTTAGTGGACTTTAACGGGAGATTGACTGCAACACAATTATAGTGGGAGACTTTAACACCCCACTGTCATCATTGAACAGATCATCAAGGAAAAAATCAACAGGAAAACAGAGATCTTAAATTACACTGTAGATCTAATGGATTTAATTGATATTTACAGAACATTTCATTCCAAAGCAGCAGAATACATATTCTTCTCAAGTACACATGGAACATTTTCAAAAACAGACCACATTTTAGGGCATGAAACAAGTCTCTACAAATTCAAAAAGATTAAAATTATATCAAGCATCTTCTCAGATTACAATGGCATGAAACTAGAAATCAATCAGTATAAAAAAACCCAAAAATATTCAAGCACATGGAGGCTAAATAGCATGTTATTAAACAATGAATGGATTACCAATGAGATCAAGGAAGAAATAAAAAATGTTTTTGAAAAAAGCAAAAATAAACAGACAACAACCCAAAATCTGTGCGATACAGCTAAAACCATCCTGAGAGGAAAGTTCATAGCAGTACAAGCATACCTCAAGAAACAAGAAAAAGCTCTAATAAACCATCTAACACAACAAATAAAAGAATTAGAAAGAGAACATCAAGAAAATTTCTGAAGAAGTAGAAGGAAGGAAATAATAAAAGTCAGAGCATAAATTAATAACACAGAGACTAAAAATATCAATGAAACCAAGAGCTAGTTCTTTGAAAAAATAAATAAGATTGATGAACCTTTAGCTAGACTGGCCAAGAAACAGAGAGGACCCAAATAAATAAAATCAGAAATCAAAGAGGAGCTATAACAACAGACCCGTTAGAAATACAAAGGATTGTAAGAAAATACTCTGAGCAACTATATGCCAACAAACTGGACAACTTGTGTGAAATGGATAAATTCCTAGAATCATACAATCTTCCAAAGCTGAATCAGGAAGAATCAGAAAACCTGAATAGGCTGATAAAAACTAATGAAATTGAAGCAGTAACCAAAAAACTCCCAGCAAAGAAAATTCTGGAACCAGAGAGATTTACAGGTGAGTTTTACCAAACATTCAAAGAAAATTAACACCTATTCTCCTCAACCTACTACAGAAAATTTGAGAGGAAACTCCCAAGTTTTTTTTTGTTTTTTTGTTTTTTTTGTTTTTTTTTGAGGCCAGCATCATCCTAATCCCAAAACCAAATAAAGACACTACAAAGAAAAAAAATTACAGGTCAATATTACATAGATGCGAATATCCACAACAAAATGCTAGCAAACCCGATCCAGCAATACATTTAAAAGATCATACTCCATGACCAAGTGGGATTTATTCCAGGGATACAAGACTTATAATATTTGCAAATCAAAAAATGTGATACATTGCATAAGCAAATGAAGAACAAAAATCATATGATCATATTAATAGATTCAGAAATAGCATTTGTCAAAATACAACACCCATTTTTTATAAAAACTCTCAGCAAAGTGGGAATAGAGAGAACATACCTCAACATATTAAGTGCCATATATGACAAACCTACAGTCAACATCATACTCAATGGTCAAAAATTAAAATGATTTCCCTTAAAAACAGGAGCAAGACAAGGTTGTCTGCTTTCACCACTCTCATTCAACATAGTACAGCCATCAGATGGGATGAAAACATAAAAGATATCCAAATTAGAAAAGAGAAAGTAAAACTGTCATTATTTGCAGGTGACATGATATTGTACATAGAGAACCCTAAAGATTCCACCAATGTACTCCTAGATTTAATAAATGAATTCAGCAAGGTAGTTGGATACAAAATTAACATAAAAAAATTGATGACATTTTTATACACCGATAGTGAACTCTCAGAAAGAGAAGCTAAAAAAAAAAAAAATACCATTTTCTGTTGCAAATAAAAAATAAGATAGCTAGGAAAAAACTTAATCAAGGGAGTAAAAGACCTATACTCAGGAAACTACAGGACATTGAAAAAGAAATAGGGGAGATATATACAATTCAAATAATGTACCATGTTCATGGATTGGAAGAATTGATATCATTAAAATATCCATGCTACCCAGAGCAATCTATAGATTCAATGCAATTCCTATTAAAATACCAACAGCATACTTCACATATCTAGAATAAATATTCCAAAAATTTATATAGAACTCAAAAAGAAAACAAATAGCTGCAGCAATCTTGAGATAGAAGAACAGAATTGGAGGTATCGCTTTACCAAATTATCAAAGTGTACTACGAAGACACTGTAATCAAAACTGCCTGGTATTCGTACAACAGGCATATAGATCAATGGAAGAGAACAGAACAGAACCCCCAGAAATAGACACATGCCATCATGGTCAGTTAGTATTTGACAAAGGAGACAAGAGTATATAATGGAATAAAGACTGTCTTTTCAATAAATGGTGTTGCCAAAATTGGACAGGTACATGAGAAAAATAAAACTAGATCAACAACTTATTCCATGCAGAAGACTAAATTCAAAATGAATAAAAGACTTAAACATATATTGTGAAATCATAAAAATCTTTGAAGAAAACAAGTCAGAGACATCTCACATAATGGAATTTTCACTGATACATCTCCTTGGGCAAGAGAATCAAAAGAAGAAATAAATTGGTTTACATCAAACTAAAAAGCTTCTGCAGAACAAACGGAATCAGCCTCAAAATACAAAGGAATCCCACAGTATGGGAGAACATATTTGCCAAGGATGCATCTGATATTGACTAATTTCCAACGTGTACAAAGAACTCATACAACTCAGCAAGAGGAAGACAAACAATCCAATTAAAAAATAGGCAGCCCAGCAGGGCATGGCTCAGCTGTTGAGCGTCGACCTAGGATCCAGGCGATCTGGGTTTGATTCCCGGTCAGGGCACATGCCCGGGTTGCAGTCTAGGCAGCTGATCAATGACTCTCTCATCATTGATGTTTCTATCTCTCTTTCTCTTCCTCTCTCTGAAATCAATAAAGATATATTAAAAAAAAAAATAGGCAAAGGACTTGAATAGACCCTTCTCCAAAGAGGATATACAGATGGCATAGAGACATATAAAAAAATGCTCAAGGTAACTAATCATCGGAGAGATGGAAATTAAAACCACCATGAGGTATCACATCACATCTGTCAGAATGGCCACCATCAACAAATCAACAAATGACACATGCTGGCAAGGATGTAGAGAAAGGGGAATCCTGGTACATTGCTGGTGGGAATGCAGACTGGTGTAGCCACTATGGAAAACAGTATGGAGGTCCCTCAAGAAATTAAAAATGGAGCTGCCTTTTCACCCAGTGATCCCACTTCTAGGAATATATCCTAAGAATCCTGGGACACTAATAAGAAAGAATATGTGCACTCCTATGTTCATAGCAGCACAGTTTCCAAAGCTAAGATCTGGAAACAGCCCAAGTGTCCATCAGTAAATGAGTGGATGAAAAGCTGTGGGACATTTATACCATGGGATACTATGCAGCTGTAAAGAATAAGGTTCTTGTACCCTTTGGGAGAGTATGGATGGACCTTACTTGGAGAATATTATGCTAAGCAAAACAATCCAGGCAGAGAAAGATAAACATCACATGATCTCACTTTTATGTGGAATCTAACCAACCTAATAAACTGGTGAACAAAATAGGTTTAGTGACATAGAAGCATGGACCAGACTGACTAATCTCAGAGGGAAGTTTTGTGTTGGTGGGTCGGTGAGTAGGGATAGACTAACCAGAAACTTAAATGCATATATGCATAACCCAAGGAAACACACAATAGTGTCATGAGGGACTGGGGAGGGGAGTAGGTGCAGGGTGGAAGGGGTTAATGGGGAAAAAGGGACATCTGTAATATTTTGAACAATAAAAAAATAAAAAAAAATATTTACTGAGAAATTATTAAGTATAAGCAAATCAGATATGTTACCTGTATGTATGAACCTTTAGTGAAATATAGGAACTAGGTATTAAATCCCTGCAGGAATAATTACAATTATGCTAAGTGCCATGAAGGAACACTATGAATTAGTACAATAATTCTCAAAGACATGGAATTTGAAGGACAGATGAGGAGAGCCGAGGGGAATTTATGAGAAAACTGCCTGGTCTTTGAAGGGAATTTGCTGAGTTTTCTGCTGTTTTTTCTGACTTGACCAGCTCATGATTGCCTCAGGAGGTTCTGTTGTCAGCTCTATTAAGGAAGCATAAGACAGTCTGGAATCCTTATGCTTCCTCTGAACCTTAGGATTGTGATAATGTGAATAAAAGGTGACTTGGAGGTTTCTGGTATGCAGTTGGTTTGAATATGGCACCATTATTAGGATTGGTAATAGAGGAAGTGGAAGAGGTGTGGAACTGGAAGAAAATGTCATGTTTGAATACACTGATTGGAGCCGCCCAGTTATCTTCTGTGCCCTATATGCAGATGGGTTTTTGGGTTGGAGTTTAGTAGAGATCAGAGTTAGTGACATGGATTTGCCAGTCTTTAGCATAGATGGAGGTTTACGCATTGAAGAAATTATGTCACCAGAAGGGAATATGTCATATGGGGAAAGATGTCTAAGACATAAATGTAGAGATTAAGGAAAGAAGAGTCTCAAAGGAGATGACAGAGAAAACAGAGAAAGTAATAAAAGCTAGATACTGGTAAAGAAGGAAGAATAGTTCATGTCAAATGCTACATAAATGTGTAGGGCAAAACCAGTTTGCAGCAACAACCCTGTCAGTTCCCTTGACTATAGCAGCTTCAATAATGTTTAAATGGAGATAGCACATATAGACTCTATTTCTAGGAATTTGGCAGAGAGAAAAGTAGGGGGTCATGGTAAAGATTTTGTTCTTGATTTTTGTATGCCAGTAGTGATTTGAGTGTTTTCAGACTCAGTAGGAAGGGCAAAGAGAAAGGAAGAGATTGGGACCCAGGTAAGAAAGGGAGTAACAAATGAGGTGAGGTATTTCAAGTGGGATTGGGAGCTGAGATGGTGGCTGAGGAAGGGACCTTAATCTTCATTGGATGGGGAAGCAAGGGATTCATTTTTTTATGAGTGAGGGATCATTTATAAAGGGGTCAAGAATTGAAGTGTTATTATCTGGTCTACTTGGATTTCATTGTCCTGTGGAAGCAAGGTGTCTTGCTAAAAATAAAGGGAGAAATCATGGATGGTTGGAGTTTGAAAAACATATTGGAACTATTAAAAGGAACATAGGAAGATAAAATTGTAGGGTTTCAGGGAAGCATTGACATATTAGTTGAGGTTAAAGGCATCTGCATGAAAGATTCATTTGACTGGTTCTTCAGCAGGCAATTTTTTTTATAGTGAACGTTATTGTGTATGTGCTAAATCATCTGATCAATTTTGGGCTTGGAATTTAAGGAAGTATAAGCACTTAGCAAAATTTTCACAAATGAAGATGAATAATTTGTAACATTGTTACTGTCAATGTTTACTTGATGGCAAACCTTGTCAATTTACTAAATATATCCTTAATTTGTTTATTAAAAACATGTTTTTCTCAAAAGAAAGCTTCATTTTTAATTTTTTTGAGTAAGCTCCATACTGTTTTACATAGTGGCTGTACCAGTCTGCATTCCCACCAGCAGTGTACCAGGGTTCCCTTTTCTCCACATCCTTGCCAGCACTTGTTTGTTGATATATTGATGGTAGCCATTCTGACAGGTGTGAGGTAATGCCTCATTGTAGTTTAATTTGCATCTCTCTGATGATTAGTGGTGTTAAGCATATTTTCATATATCTATTGGCCATCTGTATGTCCTCTTTGGAGAAGTGTCTATTCAGGTCCTTTGCTCATTTTTCAAATTCAATTGTTTGCCTTCCTTTAGTTGAGTTGTATGAGTTCTTTATATATTTTTGAGATTAATCCCTTAACTGTTGTATCATTGGCAAATATATTCTCCCATACAGTAGGTTCCCTTTTAATTTTGATGATGGTTTCTTTTGCTGTGCAGAAGCTTTTTAGTTTCATGTAATCCCATTTATAATTTTTTTCCTTGCCATAGGAAATGTATTTGTGAAAATTCTGCTACGTGAGATGTCTGAGATTTTGCTGTCTATGTTTTCTTCTAATATTTTTATGGCTTTGAAACCTACATTTAAGTCTTTTATCCATTTTGAGTTTTTCTTGTGTATGGTGTGAGTTGGTGGCCTAGTTTAATTTTTTTGGATGTACCTCTCCCATTTTCCCAATTTGACCCAGTGATCCCACTTCTAGGAATATACCCTAAGAATTCTGAAACACCAATCAGAAAGAATATATGTACCCCCATGATCACAGCAGTTACTTACAATAGCTAAGATATGGAAACAATTCAAGTGCCCATCAGTTGGTGAATGGATAAAAAAGCTGTCATCCATTTACATAATGGAATATCATGAAGCTGTTAAAAAGAAGGATCTCTTAGCCTTTGCAACAGCATGGACGGACCTGGAGAATATTATGCTAAGTGAAATAAGCCAGTGAGAAAAAGACAAATATCACATGATCTTACTTATATCTGGAATCTAATGAACAAAATAAACTGACAAGCAAAATAGGTCCAGAGACATGGATGCCTGGAACAGACTGACAAATTTCAGAAGGGAGAGGGTTGCAGGGATTGGGAAGAAAATAACCAAAGAACTTATATACATATATGCATAGCCCATGGACACAGATATGGTGGTGTGAAGACCTGGGGTGGGGCAGGGACTGTGTGGAGGAAGGCAAAATGGAGGCAATTATGGACATTTGTAGTGCTGTCAAACATTTAAAATATATATTTAAAAAAACATTAAAAAATTTTTATTGTGAAATCAATGAAATAAAAATTTTAGACCAGTAACAATAAAACAAAACAAAAACAAACATGTTTTTCTCTTATTTATTATTCTGTTGGTACTTATCCATTGTCTATGATGTACACAGTGTTTTATAAGTCCCAGTGAGAAAGCCTAGAAAAATTGCTGTTCCTGCCTGCCACATACTGTCCATTTATTTAGAAGGAAATGATAAATAGTACAACAATCAGGGAAGATAAGGAAACATGAAAATACAACTAGTATTTGTGTTAAGGTCTGCTATGTATCAGACATTGGACTGAGTGTTTTATAAATGTTATCACGGAAGCAATATTAAGTAATGATTAACAGTGTGGGCTCTGGAACCAGATTCTAAGTGTCTAATACATGATGGTGATTATTATCATCTAATTGGTTTTCACAACTAATGCATGGAGTAGGCATTATTATTCTCTCTGTATAAACAAGGAAAGCAAAGTTAGAAGTTTAGACATCTTGCACAAGATCATACAACTGAGGTAGATTAAGATTCTGATTTCTCATTGTGCAGCCTGTAGTTTTACTGCTGTCTCTCACTTAACGTACAATGTTGTACAAATTGCATTTTCTTTCAGTACTTATGCTTCCAAAGTAGAGAGTATGCTCAGCAGGGGGTGACATTAATCACAGAAAATGTACCAGTGAAAATGAGTCTTAAGGAGGCATTTGAATGAAGTTGTGGGCATTAATTAGAGAAGCAGAGTTAGAAAGACATTCCAGAAAGAGGAAACATGTCAAGCAACAGCTGTGGGAATGACTTTTCTTTTGAAGTGTGGAAAATGTTAAGGAGGTAATCCTACCGGAGTTGGACCCTGTGCGTTGTGTAATGAGAGATTGTGGATGTATGACCTTCTTAATGATGATTTGATTTGATTTGTTGCTTTTATTATTTACTTTTCTTTGATATTATTGCATTTTCTAAAAATTTGGAAATAATACTTTATTTTCAAGTTAGAGTGATCCAGTGAGCTATCCAGTTCCATGGCCTTTCTTTTTCTGTGAATCACTAACACTGCACTGAATATTTGTGTACAGCAATATTTGCAAATTAATACATTATTATCACTATTATTAATAATTATTATTTTATCCTCACCCAAGAATACGTTTCTATTGATTTTTGAGAGAGAGAGAGAAGGGAGAGAGAGGGAGAGAGAGAGAAACGTCTATATGAAAAACATTGATTGGTTGCTTTCTGTACACACCCAGAAAAGTGATCTAACCCACAGCCTGCGTATGTGCCTTGATCAGGAATCAAACGTCTGAACTTGTGGTTCATGGGATTCCAACCAACTGTACCACACCAGTCAGAGCTAATACTTTATCATTGATTACCCCATAAATACTAGCTATATTTTATTTGATTGGATTTTGTTTCTAAAGTTTCCTAACTTGTTTCTCTATTTCTATCTTGGACCCCTATAGTAAAGTCTTCTCCTGTAGCCCTGGTGATCCTTGGAAAGTCTAAGTCTGATCAAGTTACTCTTTTTCCCAAAATTTCTAATGACTTTTCTGTTCACTCAAAATAAAATTCAACATTTTTATTGTTGCCTATAAGTCACTAAAGATCTTATCTCCTGCTAACAACTTTTCCTGACCTCTATCCACATTGCTTGATCCCTCACTTTCTTCATATCTCTGCTCAAATGCCATCTAATCATTGGGATCTTCCCTCCATTTCCTTTAAAGTCTCCCCAAATTTGCCCTAGTGTTTTCTTTTCTTCCTTTCTGATTTTGTTCATATCATTCATCACCACTTGACATATTACATATTTACTTGTCTATTGTCTGTCTCCTCCCACTGGGTATAAGCCCCATGAGAGTGGGAAATTTGTTCACATTCTAATATCAAGAAGTTTTGCACATAGTAGGTTCTCAAAAAATATTTACTAAAGTAATGAGTGAGTAATCTAACATTTTAAATTTCTACTGAGAAGAATAATACTCTACTATGGGATCTATGTTGTACTGAAATATCTCACAAAATAGAACAATTGAACAAAACCTGTAATGCAGACAGTTTTCCTTATCCACATTCAGTATAGTGATAGCATCTCCTAAAGCATACATGAATATCTTCTTTAAAAATTGAAAGCCATTACCCTAGCAGGTTTTGCCCACTGGTTAGAGCATTGGCCTGTGGACTGGAGGGTCCAGGGTTTAATTCTGACCAAGGGCATGTACTTCGATTGCAGGCTCGATCCCTGGCCCTGGTCACGGTTTGTGCAGGAGGTAGCCAGTCGATGTGTCTCTCTCACATTAATGTTTTTCTCTCTCTCTCTCCCTTCCACTCTCTCTGAAAAGTAATGAAAAAAATCTTTGGGTGAAGATTATAAAAAAGATTGAAAGCCATTAATGTACAGTAGATGGTGCTAAAAACACAGGTATGTGAAAAAAATTAACAACAACAAAAATCTATTTTTCTTATAGTAGAGTGGTGAGATTGTTATGGAAAATCTGGGAGAGTTATGAATGAGAGCTCTAACATGAAAATTAGTTGTACTTCAAGCCTCTGGTTAGGAGCATTTAAGAAAGGCTAGCTAGTGATTTGTCTAAATCTGAAATACAATAGGAAATAAAGTTATTAATTCCTCATCAATCATCAACATACTTTATGAGCTTGGATTACTTCCCACACAACCAATCAAGGTCTGCCATTCCCCCTGTGGATGAAGCAGACAGTCTTTCCTTTTTCAGGAAGGAGCCAGGAATTGTCATTATATTGACCTCTGTGGATAGAAGTGGATGACTGTAAAACCATCTAGTTCAACCTGTTTATCCATCAGCTAAGTTCAGATGGAAATCAGCAAACAAGAGAGTATTGTACTATTTAACTTCAAATTTGTATCATTTGAAAACTTCTTGAGTTCTTTATGTTCCACTTCCCTGATTTATTGATGCCTAGTAACTTAGACAAGGCAGAGAAAAATACAGTAGTATGGGGTATGTTCCTTGTAAAATATCAAAGAATACAGGGCCAGCTAGCCCTCTCTAAGTTTGTGTTGAAGAATTTGGTAAATTGGCAAATAGTACAGGTTTTGTGGGTTACCATTTTCTTCTATGTAGGCCAAAAAAATTTTTGTTTGGGCAACCCAGTCCTTTAGAATGGTTCCATTGCAAGTGGAGCTTTCAAACAAGGATCCAGTGGATTATAGTAGAAATGATAGCTGCACATGTTCAGTTGTCTACTAGACAAAAACATTGTTAGAAGCTCTTCCATGACACTAATTTCTCACAAAATTATGCAAACACAGGTGGATGTCATATCTGAGTATTCATCATGCTGCCAACAATTTTGGCCCCATCCTGGAGATTCCCAGAGACCCCCCACCTCACCCATCTTGTAAGCCTACCCAAGCTGTTGCCAATGACTCTTCCATACAAATGGCCTATCTTGGCTCATGCTTCAGACTTTCCTAAAGTCTCTCAAATAAACAGTATCTGGTCTTGTTGTGCCCTGCACCCCTTGCTAAGTGGCCCCAGGCCTGGCACTATTGGCAGCTGGCTTTGATTTGCAACTTGATCTCTCCTAGGCATTCCTAAGCCTAGCACAAGTAGCAGCCTTCTGCAGGTCTCTTGGTAGCTCAAGCCACGTGGCCCCAGGCAGGACACAGGTAGCAGCTGACCTTTCCTTGCAGTTCCCAGGAGGCCCCAGAGCCACCTCCATGAGTGACACATTCAAAGGGCAGACTCAGTGGGCACCAGAACCCAGCCAAAGTAAGTCCTCTTTGGGGCTGGCCCCTACACAGCTCATCCTGCAGGGTGGTTGCAGCCAGTCCTCACAGCTGATTGGCTTGTGGGTAAATCCCTCCCATTGATGTGCCAACAGCAATCAAGGCTCAACTACAGTAGATGGCCCACATGAGGGGGTGCACCTGGAGTGCTCAGATTGAGTGGTTGGGAAAGTTGTACTACTTGGCCTTACAGAACACCTGTGGCATAAGGCCACTCTACCAAGCCTGGGAGACGCAGCAGCTCTACTTACTACATAGAAAGCAACACAGGGTGGCAGCCATAATGAGGAGACAAAGAAACATGTGCCAGATGAAAGAATGGAACAAAACTGTCAGAAGGAGTTGAGAGAGAACAAGGAATTGAAAATGTATGTGAAAATGTATGTGAAAAAATGAGAGAAAACTTTCCTAACCCAGTGAAGGAAATAGACATACAAGTCCAAGAAGCACAGACAGTCCCAAACAAGATCCAAAGAGGCCCACACCAAGACACATCATAATTAAAATGCCAAAGGTTAAAGACAAAAAGAGACTCTTAAAAGCAGCAAGAGAAAAGCAATTAATTACCTGCAAAGATTGTCCCATAAGACTGTCAGCAGATTTCTGAACAGAAACTTTGCAGGCCAGAAGGGACTGACAAAAAATAAAGTGATGAAAAGCAAGGATCTACAACCAAGATTATTCTACTCAGCAAAGCTGTCATTTAGAATTGAAGGGCAGATAAGAGCTTCCCAGACAAGAAAAAGCAAAAAGTTGATTATCACCAAACCAGTAATACAAGAAATATTAAAGGGTGTTCTTTAAGAAAGGAGGGAGTTTGGAAGGATGGGAGACAAAGGTAAAGTGATTAAGAAGTACAAATTAGTAGTTACTGAATAGTCAGGGATGTAAAGTACAGCATAGAGAATATAACCAATAATATTATAATAGCTATGTATAGTGTCAGATGGGTACTAGATCTATTGAGTGATAACTTAGTAAGTTATATAATGTCTAATCACTGGGTTGTGCAACTGAAACCTAATATAATATTGTACATCAACTGTAATTGAAAAACAAATTATGCAAACACAGGAAGCTATCTCAAGAGTCGATAGCCATAGTGGTGATAATCCTTCTTATATATACGTTCTAAGATAAAGCTCCCTGATGGTGAAATTCATACCCAATTCTACCAAACACCCAGTTTGAGAATGGGAGATGAATTCTTGGCATTATTAGTCAACATATAGAACTTACTATGTCAAAGGGAGTCATGTATTGCCTCCAATGCTTGCCACACTCTTCATTCATAGTACCAAATTTGCTTCTCCAACATGCAAATAATCCAAACCTCAGATGTTCTTCTGCAGATGCTAATGGACAGCAATGTCAGAAGGAGCCTAGTTCTTGTTTCTGTACTGCTGTACCTCAGACCAAGGTGCAACATAATTCAAATGATGGGTTATAAATTAAAAATGGTCAGCTGCATCAATGATTACAACAGAAGTATTGGGGGGTGGCCTACCCCTTTCATCTCTGGGATATCCAAACTGAACACTATACCAGAGGCTTTGAGAGGACCCCTTTCTTTTTTGATACGTTCCCTCATCCCATGCCATCTTCTTTCCTTGCTGGGGCTCAGAAAGACTTTCTTCTAATAAAGAGAAATCAGGGATTCAAATTCAGAGTAATGTTGTCTTATTAATTATTCACTAACAGAAATCTACATTTTCTGGGGCTCCCTTGGTCCATGGCCTAGCTCCTGTATCCATTGCCCCACTGGCCAATACAATTCAACCTTGGAGACTTGCCACTGCTACCAGGAGATGTCTGCTACCCACTGAGTGATTCGGTTAAACTTGCTCTCATTCTTTAAAGGCTTTTGCACTGGGACAAGCAGCAGAGGGTGTACAGTGTTAGTTCATTTGCAGTTACCTGATGACAAATGGTGGCAATATCTTTTCATGCGCTTATTTTTTATCTGTATATCTTCTTTGGTGAGATATGTTTAGATCTTTTTCCCATTAAAAAAACTCGGCTATTTGTTTTAGTATGCTTGAGTTTTAAGTGCTTTTTGTATATTTTATATGTCAATGCTTTATCAGATATGTATTTTGAAAACATTTGTCCTGAGTCTGTGGCTTGTCTTTTGATACTATTAACAATGTATTTTAGAGAGCAGAAGTTTTTAATTTTAATAAAGTCTAACATCAATTTTTTAATTTCATGTATGATGCTTTTGATATTATATCTCATTGCTAAACCTAAGGTCACATAGATTTCCTTCTCTGTGTTTTGTAGTACTGAATTTTATACTTAATTTTATGATTCATTTTGAGTTAATTTTTGTAAATGGTGTATAGTTTATGTCTAAGTTCATTTATTGTATATGGATGTTCAATTGTTATAGCCTGATATGCTGAAAAGATTATTCTTTCTCCATTGTACTGCCATTTGTCTTTTGTTAAAGGTTGACTATGTTTGCATGAATCCATTTCTGGGCTTTCTATTCTGTTCTATTGATCTATTTTGTATTCTTTTGCCAAAGCACGCTGTCTTAATATAATAAATTTTAAAGTCAGATAGTATCTGTTCTCCAATTTTATTCTTCTTTAGTATTGTGCGAGCTATTCTGGGTTATATTTTGCCTTTCCATATAAATCTTGCACCCAGATTGCTGACATTCACAAAATAACTAGCTAGGATTTGGGGGTGGGGGATTTTGTTGAATCTATAGATCAAGTTGGGGAGAAATGACATCTTAGCACTCTTGAGTCTTTCTATATATGAGGATGGAGTATCTTTCCATTTATTTTGATCTTCTTTGATTTCTTTCATTAGAATTTTGTAATTTTCCTCATGTAAATCTTGTACACATTGTGTTAGATTTATACCTAAGAACTTTTTTCCTTGGTGCTAATGTGAGTGGTATTATATTTTTAATTTTTAATTTTAATTGTTCATTGCTGGTATATAGGAATCAATTGACTTTAAGTTTTAACCTTATATCCTGAAATCTTGCTATAATCACTTGCATTCTAAGAAGTTTTTTGTTAATTCTTTGCAATTTTTTATATAGACAAAAATATCATCTGTGAATTAAAACCATTTTATTTCTTCCTTCCCAATATGTACACTATTTTTTAAACTGTACTAGATAAGACTTTTAGTAGGGTATCTTTTGTTCCTCATCTTAGGGGCTAGTATTCAGTTTCTCACCATTAACTATGATGATAAGCTGTAGGTTTTCAGTAGATGTTCTTACAAAGTTAAGGAAGGTCCTCTCTATTCTTAGTTTGCTAAAAGTGTTTATCATGAATGGGTATTGGATGACAAATCCTTCTTCTTCCATTATTAATGTGGTAGATTACAATAGTTAACTTTCAAATGTTGAACCAGCCTTGCATACCTGTTATAAGTCCATTTTGGTCATGATGCAGTTCTTTTTATATATTACTGACTTCAGTTTGTTAATATTTTGTTGAGTTTTTTTGCCAAAATGCAAATATCTTTGATTTTTGTCTTCTAGGTGAATGATATCTTGGCTGAATATTTGATTCTTGGGTGGTAGTTTTAGTCCTTTTGGAGAGTGGTGGTAAGAGGTGGCAGTTTATCAGGCCTTTTTGAGACAACAGGTCTCCTCAGTTGCAAACGCTACATTTCTTATAAATTCTGTGGTAAGAAGCATCAAAAAGAACCAGTCCATCTTTACGGGGGTAGATTTTCCTAGCCAAACTTTCTCCATCAGAACCAAGCAACTTAGTCAGCAGCAGAGGCTTTGGCAGATGTGCTAGGAAGTGAGCAATCATTGAAATGGGCAGAGTAGAAGAGGAAAATGACAGACTCGCGTGGTGACGGACAGGATCAGCTCAGGAATAAATCTGAGACCCCTCCTAATGTCTCTGAAATAATTCAAGATTTTTTTACAGGGAATTGGAGATCCTACAGGGGTGGCAATTAAATAGCAAAGACAGTGAAATCTAGTCATTACTCTTTCTTGATTTGTTTATTTATTTAAAAATACATATTTTTTATTTTTGACAGTACTACAGATGCCCCCCATTCCCGCCCCTTTGCCATACTCAGCTCAGTCCCCACCCCCCCACACCTCTCCCAGGCCTTCACCACACCATTGTCTTGTCCATGGGCTATGCTTATAAATATACAAGTTCTTTGTTTTATCTCCTCCGTCCCCACCACCACCCTACCCTCTGAAATCTGTCAGTCTGTTCCATGCATCCATGCCTCTGGACTTGTTTTGTTGGTGAATTTATTTTGTTCACTAGATTCCACAAATAAGTGAGATTATGTGACATTTGTATTTGACTGGTTTATTTCACTTAGCATTCAAGTGTGGCTTGGGTAACCCAGGTTACACAGCATTAGCGTGTAGAGGGTAATTCACTTAACAATTTTATTTAACAAGCAAATAGATGGCTGTGTCTTTTGAAACAGGCTTTTGGCCTTTGTATTAATATCTTTTCTGATTTAAAGAGGATGATTAATTAACACATTTTAATGAATATCTCATTATGTTTTGAAGAATACGAATGACTTTATAAAGTATGCATTATCACTTTACCAAGGGAAAGAATCTTTAGTTACTCCTGGGCAACAACTGTCAATGTTCATTTATAAGGAGACAAAGCATTTTCTCTGTCACTGCTGCTATCTTCCTGACATATCCAGCAGACCTTGACAAGTATAGCACACAAAGCTTATTTCTGTAGTGAAAGGAATGGTGTTTCACTTCTGCCTAAGAAACCTTTACAGGCAAGGATTCCATTCCACAAAGATGAACTGAGACAATCTTACAGCTGGTTCAGAACATACCTGGTTATCATCGCCTCATTTCACTGGGTTTTTGAAAGCAGCACTGAACCACTTGTTGCTTCTAGTTTTCTCAATTCACCCATCTATTTGAGATACTATTTTTTTTTTTTGTAGAACATCAGATTAGTTAGGGACTAAGAAGAATCTGAAATCAAGATCTTTTGTGCTTGGGAAGGAGTTATTTGTGATTTTCTGCCTGTAAACTCTTCATTTATATTCATTTAGAGTGTTTTAGCTTTTTATACACAAAGAGTGGATTTTCCACAGTTGATGTGAAAAGGGAAGAGAAGTGTGAATTTTTGCTGAACTTAGAGCTAACTTGCTTGAGTGACTATGAGAATCTCAGAAAAAAACACTGTAAGTTTAGAAATATGATGTAATCCTCATACAAATAGAGTATTGTTTGGGTCTTTAAAAAAAAGAGATTTATTTTATTTGTTTTGGAAGATGGTATTATATCTGACAGATATTAGAGTCAGAAAAAAATATAGGTTTTTTTCCCCTTTCTTGCCTAGCAGAAAGAAAAGATTAAAATAAATTTAAATAATATCCTTTCATTCAGTTGTATAAAATTAGGACTGAGGATATTTGTTTCATTTAGTTGGAAAATTATTATAACTTTTCTAAGATTGATGCAAAGCAGTGGTTTCCAATGTATTCTGATTAGCATCACCCAGGAAATTGTTAGAAATACAAATTCTCAGGCTCCATCCCAGACCTATTGAATCAGAACCTCTGGATAGATGCTCAGCCATCTGTGTTTTAATAAGTCCTTTAAGTGGTTATGATGTAGGGTGAAGTTTGAGAACCACAGGGCATAGGTCTTTCTTAAAGCCCTGGCAGCTGATTTATTGCTTAGGAGCACTGAAGAAAGTGTTATCATTCCACCTCACACATGATGCTGTAATGAAATGTGCATTCTAAGGATAGGTTTTAGAGATAATCCTATATCTGATTAATTCCTGTTGTAGAGGTAGACTCTATGTGCTAAAATGATCTGCTTTTGTGAAAGGGTAAATCAGAGTAAATCTGTCATACTGAAAGAGAAACATATATTAGTTTAGTTAATAAAGAATATACAGTAAATGCTTATTTAGTGAATCACAGATTAAGGGTAAACATAGTGATACTAGACACTAAACAGGTCCAAGACCACCTGTCACTACTTGAGCCAAATTAAGCAGAGGCAGGTTTGAATCATATATGAGTGTTTATTCCAATAATCCTGGCAGTATGGGGAGAGCAGTAGGTCATCCTGAAAATTCTGCTCTGCCTTTTTCTGCCAGCTGGCAGATTACATAGGAAAGAGGGAGGATAGCTGTGTGCAGCTGTGAGCTGCAAGTGTAACAGGGAAAAGGGAGGGTTGGGTCTGCAGTCTGGCCTCCAGGAGTTTGAAGTCCAATAACAAGGTGGCTAATCTTCTATGATGTTTCAAACAGCTCAGCCCATTCCTGGGACCAGAGAATGGTCAGCATTCTTGAGGCATAATCCCAGAGAGATTCAGAGTCTAAGCACAGCAATGAAGTCAAAGAGTGTCCTGTCATTGGTCTGTTCCCAAAATATATTTCTTTTCTGAGTAATGGACCCATCGGGACTCCAAGGCATCTTATCTGTTTATAGCTCTGTTTTTCTTCTTGCAACACATTCTCCAGTTCCCTAGGATCTGTAAGAAAACCTCTTATCTATAGTTAGTAAGGTGAATAATCATTAAACATCTGTGGTCCTATTCTTATTATGTGCCCTTCCCCTATCAATGGGAGATATTTTACTCCAAAGTCACTTTCTCAATGAAGTCTAATCCTACCATTTTAGGTAAAAGAGCAAGTACTCTCCCCCGCCCTATCTATTCCTTCTCTCCCTTATCAGCCTCTGCTCTTTAATTCTCTTCTAGAGTATTTATCACTTCTGTCTTATTATATATAATTATCTCATTTATTATTATTGATATTTCTTATCTCTCTTCCCCCTAAAGATCAAAGTTTCTCAAGGGATGGTATAATTTTCCCCTCTTGCTCAATGTATTGTTTATAGAACCTAAAACAGTGCCTTATACATAACAGGCACACAACACATGATTGTTGAATGAACAGGATGCACAGCCTTCATATTTTTGCCACCATAAGGATACAGTCAAGAACATTGTGGGAGTATAATCATATGGAAGAGATAATCCACCTAAGATTGATCTGGGGAAGAACTAATGTTATTTGGCCAAGTTATGGGATCTCCTTATCATATTAATGATGTTATAATGATCCATGTTACAAGAAAATAATGTAAATTGTAATTAGGTATAAAAGAACAATTGTTCCAGCTGGCTCATGCACTGGAGAATGATTAAAGGGGGAGGCTTGGAAGGACTGTGGGTAAAAAATAAGGTCCCAAAGGCTCTAAATAAAGAATATAAAAAGATTGGTTCAGAAATAAAAAAGAGTATCATAAATGAAAGAGATTACATTGAACTGTGGGTTTGTGAATTTTTTGGGTATTGTGTAGCTGAGGGCTTTATTAGGAAATCAAGGCTAGAAGGTAGTAGCTTCTGTGAAATGGCTCGTGTTATTATTATGACACTTGTCTTATTTTCCCTACCCCTTGCTGCCATCCAGCAGCCCATCTGAAGGGATCAGCACAGATGGAATGGGGAGTTAACCAGAGAGTATGTTGCATTAGTATTCTAATATTCTATCTTTAACTGATGGAAATTCTTTTTAAAACAACTTACTTCACTTCATCATATTCTTGTCCTAGGGGTAAGTGCAAGAACATTCCAGATAGCTGAGGCAGATAGAGAAATTAAATGGTTAGCCCACACTCTACAGGAGCACATAGGTTACCATATTGGAAAATTACATCATTTCCTTCTTCTTCTTAAATTTTTATCAACTGTATGTGTACCTCAAAGTTACACTCTTACCCATTCAATACTCCTATAAGGAACATGTTTATTTTCAAGTTATCATTTTCAAATAATTTCTTTTACTAAAGGAAATGCTAATTGTTGAAAGGTTATATTAAACGTCAGAGTCATCTCAGTTGTAGCCTGAGAACAGCTTAAGTTCAGGTGAATTTGCTTCAGTAACTGAAAAAACAAACAAACACTGCTAAAATTCATCATTGTAGATTCTGAAAAATTAAACAGTGAGCCGTTTATTTTTTGGAAACTGGCTTATGTTTTATCCCTGGGCTTTTCCTGATTACAGCCCAGTGACAATTCAGAAACATAACCATTTTCCTAGCTGTGGTAATTCTTTGCAGCTGTCATCATCACCCACTCTGGTGAACAAGAATGCAAATGAAAAGAGCCTTACTGGCTTCTGTCCTGTGAGAGACTCTGGAGACAAGTTGTCATCTGGCAGATGGAAAATAAAAATAGTGGGTTTATGTTTTGCTAATTATAGATTTCTAAAACAATAGATATGTCAAGAAAACATGTGTTAAAAAAGTGAAAAGCAAAGCACAGCTATTCACAAGTTACCTCAGAGAAATATTCTCATGCTTTAGGTGTTAAACATGGAAGCTTGCTAAAGAAGTTTATTTTTAGCAGGAAAAAAGCAAACTGCATTCACAAGTATGTCTGTGTGTGTGCCCATGAGTATGAGTGAAGTGAGAGGAAGAGGAAGGGAGAGGGGAGAGAGGAATGGATGGAGGGAGAGAGGAGAGAGAAATTGATTGATTTCCTTTCTGTAGCATTCAGTTTAAATATGCTTCCCTGAAAGCAGAAGCCCATCTAGGGGAGCAGAGGCTTAGGCCTCAATAGATCTTGAGTGATGATTTCATAGATGGAAGGGGATGCTGCACTTTCCTTTGCTGATAGAGAAGTGAGAATAGTGTGCATTGGCTCAACTCTGGTTTAGATAACTATGTGTCCTAGAATGTGGGAAATGCCTGGATGCAGAATATACATGGAAATGAAAGAGATGTCCAGAATTTTATACTTTTGCAAAATGTAAGGAGATTTCTAACTGTTCCCAGATATCATTGAACTTGATCCATACCAATGGATTAACTAAATCTTCAAGGAATTGAAGTGTATTTATAATTTAGGATATAAACATACTCAATTCCATTTCATAGTAGCACAATTCTCTGACTTGTTAACTTAATATTAACTAAAGCAAATTTAGAGTATCAAATATAGTTATTTTTCAGAGATGTATATTTTAAAATGTGATGTCATTAGCGTTATTTATTCTTTTAATTTTTCTATGATTACAACTTTAGGACCTGATACACATTTCATTAAAATATAACAACCATCCATGGGCAGTAGACATTGTATCTAGTTAATGGCCCTGACAAATTTAACCTTTTGGGGTAAGAAAAAGGAGGTAATTAACAAAATCAGCAGTAAATACTGTTTCTAGATAAAGGCCTAGAAGCACAGGGAATGGGAGTGGTCTGCTCTAGGGTTCAAACAACAAGGTTGTGATTTGTCTGTAGAGAATTTAAAAACAATTATAAATTAAGTGAAAGTCAGTCTCCTTTTTCTTATCACCAAGTGCTTGAGCAATGTCAGTGATAAAATAAATCTCCTGCTAGGGTAGACTGCTCCCAGGCTACTGTTTATAGAATGCCCCATTTAATCTTGCAACAACCCCATGAGGTAGGTATTATTAATATAACCATTTCAAAGAGAAACAATCTGAGGCTTAAAGGGGTTAATTTGCTTGAGTAATAGAATCAGTCAGGGTGGTGCCACAAGGGTCCACATTCATAACCAATATGCCATATTGTTTTTCCAAAACTGTTTGGATATTAAACTGTATTGACCTCCCCCTTGTCCCACTATTTCCTGCTAATCCAGGTAGAGGAAATCTGATCATTCAATAAATTAATTTCTTTCAGGTAACCTGTTCCAGAAATTTTTCTATTCTGTGTAACTTTATAACAGCATTTGTGAACAGAAATCAAGCTCCAGATTTTTATTCTAAGAAAGAAAAGTCACTCATACAACTTTGATTTTATTAGATTCTTGTCAGGTGCAGGCATTATAAAGAAAATGAAATAATCTGTAATTCTTCTCCAGAGTTCGGCTGGGTGATTAGCGATTGCACTAGTCAATCACGAGTGAGTGAATGAAAATATGTGGATTCTGCACATAAGGAGAAATATAACCTTATCTAAATGTCAAGGACATTTGGAGATATTTAATATCCTTACAAGTATGACTGTCTGGGATTCCTCCAGGAGACATTTAACATAGCCCTGACTATAAGAATAGTAGTTCATATCTATT
The DNA here is from genome assembly GCF_964146895.1 of Miniopterus schreibersii. Classification (NCBI taxonomy): domain Eukaryota; kingdom Metazoa; phylum Chordata; class Mammalia; order Chiroptera; family Miniopteridae; genus Miniopterus; species Miniopterus schreibersii. The sequence continues at coordinate 95,572,211 of NC_138101.1, read as the reverse complement.
ATTTTCTAACTGGAGAATTTTGAGCCTAGACAACTGTATGTGTGTATGTGTGTGTGCATGAATGTGCATGCACTTGCGTACACACACAGAGATATAGAAAAGAGTAAGCATGGAGTAATGAGAATACATGAGAAACAGGTTCCATGTAGTGTAATAAACTCTGAGTTAACTTGTGGCCTAGACCAATAGCCTGGGAGTCTAAGTTTAAAGAATAGGGTGTGAATGTAGGACCTTAGGATTTGGAACAAGGGAGGTAGAGTGAAATCTATCCAGGACACAAGAATCTGGCTGAGCTCAGACATTGCTGCTAGCATTGAAGGAAGCCAGGACTAAGGCTACTATTATGCCCATGGTCTCCTTCACCATAAAAAAACAAACACCAAACAGGTGAGGGATTAAATACTAATAGAAATTCTTTACTCTCTCATCAGCTAAATTTATTTTTCATTTTTCATAACTGATACCCTTTCTCATGCTTTTGAAATTCATAGACTATTCCCTTTCCCCTCAGAATATAAATGTAGCTTCTAATTTCCAATGATCATAAAAGCCACAGGTAGGAATTCCTTTAACTTTCTATCAAAAAACAGATTCGGTTAAATCTGCACTCAGTTTTTAATTTCTTCCTTTGTGATATAATGAAATATACCTAAGAATCTCCTAAAATACTCTTCCCAGTTTTCCTCTAGGTCTCATATCTCCCTCTTCAGGGAGCATATTGAATTAATTCCTCTCCTGTTTCTTCCATTTCTCCCTAATTCCTTCTCCCTAAAAGAATATAAACAGCCTCAAGTCTCTTACATCACAAAACACAGCATAGCTTACTCTGCTTTCTTTGCCCTCAAACACTCTCTAGTGTGCTATACTCTGGCTTTGTGTCCACCAAGATATGGAAATTATTCTCACCAAAATCACCAAATACATCTTTGTTGTTAAATGGAAAGGACATTTTTCAACTTTTTTCTGAACTGAACTACTATTGTTCACTCTCTCTTTTAAATATTTCTTTCTTTGTCTTCCAGATTACCCACTGTCCAGGTTTTTCACAAATTTGTTTTCACTAAACATCTGCTTTGCAAGGCCCTCTTCTTCTGCCAAGAATTCGAGCCCCTCCACTTTCTCTGCCTTTCTACCTACACTCTTCCTTTTTTTTTTTTTTTTTTTGCATAACACCCTACTCTTGTTAAGACCAGTTTTATTCTTTTACTCTCCAAGAAGTTTTTCCTGATTTTGAAATGTGTTTTAAGAAAACAAAGAAGAATATTTAATGGAGACCATAAGTAGTCTACAAATCTTAAAACATTTACTCTCTGGGTTCTCACAGAAAATATGAACTGATTCTAATTTAAAATTTTACACCAAGATCGATAACACTATCAGAAGAATCACTTTAGGGTGAAATCATGCAACATGGAAACTATTCAATAATAGGAAAAGATGTTTAAGTTGCCATATGCCAAACCTGTAGTGTGTGTATGGACACACACATGGTCACACACACAGATAAATCTATTGTCTACCAGAACCTTTTAGGTACACTTTTAGCAGAATCATTTTCACAAAAAATAAGGAAAATAGAATTCTTCTAATAATTCTTTGCTTCTGTTTAATGAGTAGTAGACTTTATACAGTTTAAAAAATGGCCTCTAAATTTTCACTTAGTTTTAGAGACCATTGTTATTCTAGAAAAAATAACTTTTAAATAAATAAGTACAGTCATTTCACAATCTTCCCATTTGTTTGCATATATTAGTTTAAACCAGTGGTTCTTGTGCCCACTTCATCTGTAACAAAGTAGCAGCTGTGCTTAGGAAAATACTCTTAGTGACAGAGTAGATTCTTGTTGTAATCTGATGTAAACATACTGACAGAGCAAAATATCCAAAGATTTGACTGAGTACACTGAAATTATAGGGCAGAAAAATCTCTTTATAAAAAAATTCTCAATAGGTTGATTGTGAAATGTGTGTGTGTTTTTGACACATGACCTATGTTTTTGAAGAAGTAAAAACTGCTTTCCTCAATTGTGTTATTTTTATCTTTTTAAAAATTGATTTTAGAGAGAGGAAGGGAGAGAGAGATCAGTTTGTTGTTCCACTTATTTATGCATTCATTGGTTGATGTTTATATCTGCTCTGACTGAGGATTGAACTTGCAGCCTTGTTGTATCAGGACAATGCTCTAACCAACTGAGCTACCCAGCCAGGGCCTATTTTTATATTTCTATTTAGTCTGCAGAGTGTGGCCTTGTATACATGTAAAATGCAAATTTATCTCTCATCACATTTGTGAAGTAATGTTTTAGAAGCACTTATCTATTGGTATTCATAATTTCTTTGGCCTGCACAAGCTAGATAACCCAAAATGAAGTAAAAGTGATTTTTTTAGGGGACTGTTTGGGATAAATTCCTTGTATATGAACATATGCAAATTGTAGAGGGAGGATACACTCATGAACAACTGAAATTATCCTTTAATTTAATTTTACCAGATATTTTGTCTTTAGTACAACTTCAATGCTGTGTATTTATGCATGGAATAATAACTATGCAAGACATAAATCTGTAAATTATTTGAAAACAATTTTAATTGCTGTGGCTTCTATGATTAGACTTGAATTTAGTTTATCCCACTTTTGTTTTATACAACAGCATATAAAGTGACCCAGAGGGTGCTTTATAAAATTTAATGTGTTTAAGGAATCTTTTAAATATGTTAATTAAGTTTGATCTTACCTCTAGGATGGGACAATCTTATAAAAATTATTTTTTAATATTAGGCTGCATGACATTCAATTTTTCTCCATATTAGGTAGCATCCTCCAAGTTAAGGAAATAAGTAATTACTTTTGAAGGGCATAGGGGTTTGTCATGGCACCGAAGACAGTGTTCTTTGTGCCAGGACTTCTGACCTCCAACCTCATGCTAAAAGACCTTAGGGCTAGAGCTCTATGTGACTCAGGAAGCACCATCTACAAGGGCTTTTCTCTTAACTCCACCAGACACTTGGCAATACAGGTTCAAGGTGGACTGTTCTGGGTCTTACAGGGGAAGAGAGGCAAAAGTGAGGGTGATGGTATGAGTAGTACTAGGTTCACTCCACCCAGCTCATTTCCTGAGCTGGGTCATCCCAGACTCAGAGTCTCAGGAGAGGAAGGCAGAAGTCTAGGAAGGGTGTCTCAGGGGTAGAAGGGTCTGGGGGTTTCTGCCTCTCACCTTTTTCAAGGTTCTCCAAATTGGGTTGTAGAAGCCATTACATTGGGGATGCAATACTTATATCTGATAAAATAGACTTCAAAACAAAGGCCATAAATGAGATAAAGAAGGTCACTACATAATACTAAAGGGATCATTCTGACAAGAAGATATAACCCTGGTAAACATATATGCACCCAATATAGGAGCACCTAACTATATTTTAAAAACTCCTGGAGGACTGTAAAGGAGAGAAAAACAGAATTACAGTCACAGTAGGGGACTTCCACACCCCAGTGACATCACTGGATAGATCTTCCAGATAAAAAAATCAAGAAAACAGTGACCTTAAACAACACACTAGATTAGATTAATTTAATTGATATTTACAGAATTCATCCCAAATCTGCAGAATATACATTCTTCTTAAGTGCATCTGGAACATTCTCAAATATAGACCACATGTTAGGACACAAAACAAGTCTCTACAAGTTTAAGAAGATTGAAATTATATTAAGCATCTTCTCAGACCACAATGGCATGAAGCTAGAAATCAACTATAATAAAAACACTCAAATACATTTAAACACATGGAGGCTAAATAGGATGTTATTAAACAATAAATGTGTTAGAAATGAGATCAATGAAGAAATAAAAAATTTCCTAGAAACAAATAAAAATGAGCACACAACAACGCAAAATCTATGGGACACAATGAAAGCAGTTCTGAGAGGGAAGTTCATACCATTAAAGGCCTACCTCAAGAAATAATATGGCTCAAATAAATGATTCAACCCTACAAATAAAAGTATAAATAAGAGAACAACAAGAAAACACTAGAGGAAGTAGAAGGAAGGAAATAGTAAAGATCAGAGTGGAAATAAATGACATAGAAACTAAACAGACAATACAAAAGATGAATGAAACCAAGAGCTGGTTCTCTGAAAAGATAAACAAATTGATGTAAAATTAGCCAGACACATCAAGAAAAAGAGAGAGGACCCAAATAAATAATATAAAAATGAAACAGGCAAAGCAGTAATTGCCACCACAAAAATACAAAGGATTGTAAGAAAATACTGTGAACATCTATATGCCAACAAACTGGACAACGGAGGCAGATGGCCAAATTTCTGGAAACATACAATCTTCCAAAACTCAACCAGGAAGAATCAGAAACCTGAACAGGCCAATGACAACTAATGAAATTCACCCAGTAAAAAACAAACAAACAAACCCAACCAACCATCCAAACAAACAAACAAAACTACCAGCAAACCACAGTCCTGGACCAGATGGATTTACAGGCAAGTTTTAGCAAACATTCAAAGAAGAACTAACACTTATCCTCTAACTAAAAAATGCAAGAGTAGAGGAGACCTCTAAGCTATTTTTACAAGGTCAGCATTTTCTTAATTACAAAACCACATAATGGGAGAACATATTTGCCAATGATACATCTGATAAGGGGTTAATTTCCAAAATATATAAAGTACTCATATGACTCAACAACAGGAAGACAAAAAATCCAATTAAAAAATGGGCAGAAGACCTGACTAGACATTTCTCCAAAAAGGACATACAAACAGCCAAGAGACATATGAAAAAATGCTCAGTGTCACTAATCATCAGAGAGATGTAAATTAAAATGACAATGAGGTACTACCTCACCCATGCCAGAATAGCTAACATCAATAAATCAACAAATAACAAGTGCTGGCAAGGATGTAGAAAGAAAGGAACCCTAGTACACTGCTGGTGGGAATGCAGACTGGTGCAGCCACTATGGAAAACAGTGTGGAGTGTCCTCAAAAAATTAGAAATGGAACTGCCATTTGACCCAGCGATCCCATTTCTAGGCATATATCCTAAGAAGCCTGAAACACCAATCAGAAAGAATATATGCACCCCTATGTTCACAGCAGCTCAATTTACAAGAGCTAAGATCTGGAAATAGCACAAGTGCCCATCAGGAGATGAATGGATAAAAAAGCTGTGGTACATTTACACAATGGAATATTATGCAGCTGTATAAAAGAAGGATCTCTTACCCATTGTGACAGCATGAATGGACCTAGAGAGTATTATGTTAACTGAAATAAACAAGGCAGAGAAAGACAAATATCCCATGATCTCACTTTTATGAGGTATTTAATGAACAATATAAAATGATGAACAAAATAGACCCAGAGGTGTTGAAGCATGCAAGAGACTGACATATAGCAGAGGGAAAGGGGGAGGGCAGGAAGAGATTAAGCAAATAACATATGCATATATACACAGGCAATAGTATGGTGAAAGCCTGGGGAAAGGGTGGAAGGAGAGTGGAGGGGGTGAATGGAGGAGGAAGGGGATATCTGTAAAACTTTCAAAAATAAAGATAAATGGAAAAAATACTGCATTTGAAAAATAAAATCCTGCAAACATATTGAAAACACACACACATAAAGACACTATAAAACCAGAAAATTACAGGCCTATATCCTTGATGAATAGATGTTAAAATTTTCACTAAAATACTAGTAAACCTGTTCCAGCAATACATTAAAAAGATCGTACACCATGACCAAGTGGGATTTATTCCAGGGATGCAAGGCTGGTACAACATCTGCAAATCAATAAATGTGATACATCACATAAACAAAATGAAGGACAAAAATAACATGATCAAATCAATAGACACAGAAAAAGCATTTGATAAAATCCAACACCCATTTTTGATAAAAACTCTCAGCAAAGTAGGAATAGAGGACACATGCCTCAGCATAATAAAGGCCATATATGACAAACCTAGGGTCAACATCATACTCAATGGGCCAAAACAGATGACATGATATTGTACATAGAAAACCCTAAAGACTCCACCAAAAAACTACTAGATTTAATAAGTAAATTCTCCAAAGTAGCAGAATCCAAAATTGACATCCAAGAATCAATGACATTTTTATGCACCAATAATTAACTCTCAGAATGCAAAACTAAAAAAAATCTCATTTACTATTGCAACCAAAAAATAGGATACCTAGGAATAAATTTAACTAAGGGAATAAAAGGCCTGTACTTGGAAAAGTACAGGAAGTCGAAAAAAGAAATAGAAGCATATGCTGTGTTCAAGTTTTGGAATAATTAACATTATCAAAATGACCATACCACCCACAACAATGTATAGATTCAATGCAATGCCTATTAAAAATACCATTGTCATATTCACAGATCTAGAACAAATATTCCAAAAATGTATATGGAACCAAAAAAAACTTCAAATAGCCATAGCTATCTTGAGATAGAAGAATAAAGTTGGAGGGATCACAATTCTAGATATCAAACTATATACTACAAAGCCACAGTAATCAAAATAGTCTAGTACTGGCACAAGAACAAGCATACAGATCAATGAAACAGAACAGAGGCCCCAGGAATCCACCCATGAGATTATCATCAATTAATATTTGGCAAAGGAGGCAAGAGCATACAATTGAGTATAGACAGTCTCTTCAATAAATGGTGCTGGGAAAATTGGACAGGTACATGCAATAAAATGAAACTAGACCACTGACTTACACCATACACAAGAATAAACTCAAAATGGATAAAAGAATTAAATTGAAGTTACAAAACTATAAAAATCCTAGAAGAAAACATAAGCAATAAAATCTCAGACATCTCTAGAAGCAGAACTTTTGCTGATACTTCATGCTTACAGCAAGAGAAACAGGAAAAATACACAAATGGGACTATAGCAAATTAAAAAGCTTCTGCATAGCCAAAGAAATGAGCATCAAAATAAAAAAGAAACCCACTGTATGAGAGGACATATTTGCCAGTGATACACCTGATAAGGAGTTAATTTCCAAAATATATAAAGTACTCATATGACTCAACAAAAGGAAGACAAAAAATCCAATTAAAAAATGGGCAGAGGAACTGAATAGACCTTTGCCAAAGAGGACATGCAGATGGCCACAAGACATATGAAAACATGCTCAAAATCACTAATCAACAGAGAAAGATGCAAATTAAAATGACAATGAGGAACCACCTCACACCTGCCAGAATGGCCACCATAAATCAACAAACAACAAGTGCTGGCAATCATTATTTATAATAGCTAAGGTCTGGAAACAGCCCAAGTGCCCATTAGTAGATGAGTGGATAAAAAAGCTGTCATCTATTTACATAATGGAATACTATGCAGCTGTAAAAAAGAAGGCTCTCTTACCCTTTGAAACAGCATGGATGGACGTGCACAGTATTATGCTAAGTGAAATAAACTTGTCAGAGAAAGACAAATATCACATGATCTCACTTATATGTGGAATCTAATGAACAAAATCAACTGATGAATGAAATAGGTTCAGAGACATAGATGAATAAAACAGGCTGACAGATCTCAGAGGGATTGGAGGTCAGTGTGGGAGCTGGGTGGAGGGCGGCAAATAAGGGAGGAAATGAGGGACATCTGTAATTCAACAATAAAAATAAATTTTTAAAAAAGTAATTGCTTTTAGCATATCAATATTTTTGAAAGAAGCATTGACTTCACATTACATAGCATGCAAAATTATTAACACATTTCTTCTTATTTTTAAAAATATGTCTTTATTTATTTCAGAGAGAGGAAGGGAGAGGGAGAAAGATAGAAACATCAGTGATGAGAGAGTCATTGATTGGCTGCCTCCTGCATGCTCCCTGCTGGGGATCAAGCCCGCAACCCAGGCAAGTGCCCTGACCAGGAATTGAACCTTGATTTCCTGGATCATAGGTTGGTGCTCAACTGCTGAGGAACACTGGCCAGGCCACATTTCTTACTTTTATATGTGTTTGATACTCAAGTGATAATGACTTAATTCAATTATACAAATATTTATTCTATGAGTAAAATAGTATGCACAGTACTGAGCTAGACATGAAAGGTAAAGAAAATGAGTGGGTCATGTTTTTATTTATTTATTTATTGGTTTTATTATTTTTTAAAATTTATCTTTACTGTTGAGACTATTACAGAAGTCCCCTTTTTAATTGCACTGATTCCCTCCACCCTACATCCATCCCACCCCCAGGCTTTCCTCATACCAATGTCTGTGTCCATGGGTTATGCTTATAAACATATAAATTCTTTAATTAATCTTTCCCCACCCTTATCCCCCTCCCCACCTTCCCTCTGAGATCCCTCAGTTTGTTCCATGCTTCTATGCCTCTGGATCCACTTTGCTCATCAGTTTATTTTGTTTATTAAATTCCACATATAAGTGAGATCATGTGGTACTTGTCTTTCTCTGACTGGCTTATTTCACTTAGCATAATACTCTCTAGTTCCCTCCATGCTATGGCAAAGGCTAAAAGGTCCTTCCTCTTTACAGCTGCGTAGTATTCTATGGTGTAAATGTGCCACAGCTTTTTTATCCACTCATCTACTGATGGGCACTTGGGCTGTTTCCAGATCTTAGCTATTGTAAATTGCTCTGCTATGAACATAGGGGTGTATAAGTTCTTTGTGATTGGTGTTTGGGGTTCCTTAGGATATATTCTAGAAGTGAGATCACTGGATCAAATGGCAGGTCAATTTTTAATCTTTTGAGGAAATTCCATACTGTTTTCCATAGCGGCTGCACCAGTCTGCATTCCCACCAGCAGTGCACTAGGGTGCCCTTTTCTCCATGCCCTTGCCAGCACTTGTAGTGTGTTGATTTGTTGATGGAGCCATTCTGACAGATGTGAAGTGATACTTCACTGTGGTTTTAATTTGCATCTCTCTGATGATTATCGACGTTGAGCATTTTTTCATATGTCTCCTAGCCATCTGCATGTCCTCTTTGGAGAAGTGTCTGTTTAGGTCCTTTGCCCATTTTTAAATTGGATTGTTTGTCTTCCTTTTGTTAAGGTGTATGAGTTCCTTATATATTTTAGATATTAACCCTTTATCAGATGTGTCATTGGCAAATATATTCTCCCATACAGTGGGCTCCCTTTTCTTTTTGTTGATGGTTTCTTTTGCTGTGCAGAAGCTTTTTATTTTGATGCAGTCTCATTTGTTTATTTTCTCTTTAGTTTCTCTTGCCCTAGGAGATGTATCAGCAAACATGTTGCTATGAGAGATGTCTGAGATTTTACTGCCTATGTTTTCCTCTAGGATTTTTATGATTTCATGTCTTACATTTAAGTCTTTTATCCATTCATGTTTTCAAAATAAGTCTCATGAGGTTGGGATAATGTCATAGTCATCTTTATGAATGGCACTTCATCTATACATACAAGAATGCTCATCAAAGGCACACGCTGAGTACCAGAGTGACTCCATAATAAATGTAATGAGGAATGAATCTAAGAAAAATGAACAATTGCCCATAACACAACATGAACACAAAAATATAAGTACCCTAGAAAGATTCAATGTAATGTTAGGGTTCCAAGGAGATAAACAATAAATATAATGTTTAGGGGAATATTGTAATAAGATATGTGTCATACTGATCATATCATGTTAACTTTGGGGAAGGGGAGAAATCCAGGAAGGCTTGCTGTCAAAGGGAGTCTTGAGATGGTATTAGAAAATAATAGAATTTCAACAGTCTTAAATGGGTTAGGGAGCAGTCCAGACAAAAAGAAGTCACATGAAATAAGGCACAGAGATGGGAGCACATGGCATCTAGGCAATTAGTTACTACTAGTGACTACTTTGGATGGAGTTTAATGTGAAGTGCAGATAGACAGAATGTGGGCAGATTAGGAGTTAACGTACTCTTTTATAATCAGAAATAAGGAATAATTTGTACTATTTAATCTTCTATGGTATTGCCAAACTGCTCTAGAATGAAGTATTTAAACAAATCTATTCAAACAAATTAACAGAAAAATCTATGTAACTGCTTTAGGTAAATTGTTCTAGATTTTAAGAGACAGGGTTATCAAATAAGTACCTTAAGTTAAACTCAATTTTGCTTCAGAAGTAGAAGACATAATTTTGGTAATCCGTTTAGCAAACACACTGGGAAATTCTCTCTTGTATTAATTAGTTTTACCTTTTGTGAATTGAATAACAGATTTTTACATTCCCTTATAGGTTAAATTATTTCACTAATTATTTACATACTTATTAAACCATCAAAATCTGGGTAATAAAGTTGATTATAAGAAGTCATGTATATGGTATACATTTAAATTTTGTGCCTAATTATTTATTCTTTGATTTTTATACATTATTTTAAAAATTGATATACTATCAATATTTTAAAAATTTATATACAGTTGATTGTACCTTTATAGAAACCATTGCAGAATTTTTCTTGAACACTTGCATTTCCAATATATGGCATTACTGTCATATGACCATTTAAAATTGTAATAGACAATCATAATGGCAGGAAGTAGATGTTCATTGCTGATGAGGAACTCGATGTGATGCTGCTACCAAAATATATATCTTTATATCAATAAGATATTTTTCACTTTCACCTTTCAGTATGTGCATTGGAATTTCCTGAGTATAGGAAATAAATATAATGTTTAGGGGAATATAGTAATAAGATATTTGTCATACCAAAGGAATAGCTTGGGGAAATGAACTCAGGAGATTTGCACAGCTGCTGATTTCCTCTTTTTATTATATCTAGGAAGTAAAACTTTTAACCTAGATTTTCCTGAGGTTGTTTACAGGTAGCTCGTATACTAGAAAGAGGGTAATGAGGTGAAAAAAATCAGGGAGAAAAAGATATTCGTGTCAAAAAATATTTTTAAAATTACTTTTAGTAAAATATTGTCTTCATAGCTTAACGAACTTTATTAAGAGACATCTTGATGTAATAGCAAAATTTGCTCTCATTATTTTTCTCAAAAATCTCTTGAATAGAAATAGTTTACTAGAAAGCTAACTATTTATTTGGAGTCAATGTCTGCTCTTTATGATTTTTCTTTGGTGAGGTAGTATTGAAGATCTCTCAGTACCATCTCCTGGAGCTTTGCAATGTGCTCTTATATATCATCATGCATGGGCACAAAACTACAATAATGTGCTAATCATATAAACATGCATTAAAAGTCAGGACTAAGAATTTTTATTATATCTAATTCTCTGATTAAAGAGGTCAGTGGCTGTGATCTTAGCCTAGTATAGGTGTAGTTAAATAATGATAATACCTTATGTTTACATTAATATTTTCAGATAACATTATTTATGTTAATAAAGTAACAATAAAAACAAATAAGTAACAGAAAACAAATAACAATATTTATATTATTGTTATAGATAATAGTATAGTTATTTATTTAAATTTGTGACTCAAGAAGAGAACGATTAAGTCCCTTAATTTCAATGAGTCTCAGTTTTTTTCACCTGTGAAACAGGCTTTAGTAATTACTCTCCCTTGCCTGAATTTACATAGCTACTGAGTGTGAGAGGTGGGACTCTAACCCAGATACTTGAATCCAAAATGGTGACTGTTTCTCTTTAGTAAAATGTCAGTTGTCCCAGGAAATGAGTATACAGTATCAAAAACTTTTATTCTATTTTCTCATATATTTGAGCTAATTGCATGGTAGCAAACATTTGAAAACTAAAACATTCAGTCAAGAATTCAGACTTATTTTTGTCTTTGTGATATCCACCAGATATGTAGAAACCCCAAATTAAGAAAATTCTGAACTAACAATTTAGAGGGCATATGGTCAGATATCTCACTCTAAGAAGAGAACACTGGATTGATGGCTCCCTTTACAAAATACAGCAGGGCTCTCCATGCACCCAATAATAACTAGAAATAATAGGACAGTAATGATATTTTTGGGGAGGTTTTGCTCTTCTGAGTTTTCATTTAAATATTCATTTTTATATTTGGAGCAAGAAGGCATTCTGTTGCACTCTTTTTTTAAAAAAATTAAAAATTGATTTTAGAAGGAGTGAGAAAAGAGAAACATTGATTTGTTGTTCCACTTATTTATGCATTTATTGGTTGACTCTTGTATGTGCTCTAGGGGATCGAGCCCACAACCTTGGTGTATGGGGACAACACTCTACCCAGCTGAGCTGCTTGGCCAGGGCCTTCTGTTTCACTCTTAAACAATCCAGACCATTTGTGCCATAGTAAACTAGAAGGTACATGTTCTGGAGACTTAATAATCTTGATGGAAATTATCATTTGAATTATTTGACTCACTCTTGTTCCTGGATTGGTTTAAGAAATTTAATAGACATGACAATGCTGATGTTATAGCCTAACAGAAAAGATCTTTTGAAACAAGAATATGCTATAAAAATAAGACGCTAAAAATACTGGCTTATTTCTTTGTAATGCGTAAGTTCTCCACATTGGCAGAGGTAAAACACCATTGCCTTAGTGCAGAGCCAGAATCTGAGAGCTTAAAAGAACCAATGGCTCAGTTGGTTGAGCCCGTCCTGTGTATGCACCCAAGGGCCGTGGCTTTGGTTCTATTTAGGGCACATGCCCAGGTTTCTGGTTCGGTCCCTGGTCGGGATGCATATGGGAAGCAACTGCATTGGTGTTTCTCTCTCACATCAATGTTTCTCTCCCTCTCTCCCTCTTCTTTTCTCTCTCTCTAAAATCAATAAAAAAGAACAAAAAAAAAGAACTAAGAATTGCTCTGAAATGACATCAAAAGAGACTGGGTCTTCAGGCCACTAAAACAGTGTGGGAGTTTCATTTTTATTGTATTCAAGTTTTTTTTCTCTTTATTTGCCATATTTCATTGAATCTGAGATGCTACAATGATGCATATTATAATCACATTCTGTCAACTGAGGTATTTTTATTCTATACTGAGTTCCCTCCATAATAATAAAATAAAAATAATCCAAGACAACAAAATTATTTTTCTAGTTTCTATCACTTTATCAATTTTCAAAAACTCATTGCCACTTGAGAAAGAGCATGACAGACCTGGGTATGCCGTCAGAAAGCTTAATACAGTGATAAGAGCAATAAAAAGTCAAGTACAGAAGAGAATATAGCACCTGCTGGAGCAAAGCTGGGGTATATGGGCTAAGGCCAGACTCAGGGAATCAGTGAAAGGACAGTTTCAATAATCAATTTTTTGTGTGACATTTAAACTTTAAATCATTAGTAACACTTGTTTCTCTTTTTTTAGAAGACTGCTCTTTTAACTTTATAAAGTTCTAATTATACAATAATCAGTAATAATTGCTAGTGATAATGATGAAACATAATATTGCTGTTGTATAATGGTTTTCTGCACCTGTAGTTGGCATTAATAATTCTCTCTTTAAGAGTAATATCTACTAATATTTTAGGCTGAATAATATAAAATTGTTGTTTTCATATAAAATTTAATATGACCCAACCTGTATATCTTGCTCAATGGAAGAAATTTCCAAAGTGACTGTTTCATGCTGTCATTTTGTACCTCTCCCATTTTTTTGTTGCCTAGACTGACCTTATAAGAATTACAAAATCAGTAATCTTCAGTTTTAATAAATCTTTCCCTCCCCCCAAATAAATAAATATATGTGTGTGTATATATATGTGTGTGTATATATGAAGAGAGAGGGAATGATAGATTCCATGCCTTTAATTTAGTCAGTGGTCTTCAAGATAATTCCCAAATTCTCAAGAAGACATAAGATACTGCAAGATCCCATAAAATAACACCAATGTTGCCCAAGTTAAATAATTGTTCTTGGATGTGAAAAAGAGATGACTTGTTTGGCATACAGTCAAAAGGAAGGTTCATAGCCTCTTCCAGAAGTGGCCAGCAGGTTTCCCTGTAGCTTGTTACGGAGGGCATGTGGTTGAGAAAATTAAGATGCATTGTTCTTCCTTAGGTTGGCTTAATGAAATACAAACTAAAAGACTCTCTGAACTTTAAAATACAAATCATGAGTAAGGGGTTTATGAAAATATAAATATAAACCATGATCTTAGGTATATTTTAAACTTGTTGACCCACAATCTTAAAAAAAAGAAATATTAAGCAAAAAAATAGTAGAGCTTTAACCTAAGGTTCTGTTTCTACTTGTTTATATAACAGAGGTATGCAATTACATATGGATTAAATTATAAATTTAGAAGCAATTCGCTAGAATTGGCTCAGTAAAGTGAGAAGAGTGGGTTATTCCCTTTATGTGTGGATTCTCCAGTGCTCTTGCCCCAGGGACAATAAATGCAAGCAGGAAAACTCAGAAGAAGAAATTTCTTTGCTCCTTGCTTCTCTCTCAGTAGCCACTGAAGAAATGAGAAGGTGAAGATTAGGAGACATAGGGGAAGAAGGGCAAGAAAGAACCCATAATTCCTTTTATTAATGTGCTAGAAATAAATATAAGCTGCTGCTGAAGGTTTCAAAATATATTTACTTTTTTTCTTCAATTTGGTTTTGTGTTGGTTTCATTTAAAAAATACTATTTAATCTTCAATAAAGGCTAGTTCTGGAAGTTCTGGAATGTTCAATTTAGAAATCAAGAAATGATTAAAATTAACCTAAACCAAGAGTAGAGAAAAACAAATCTCTAAACAAATTTTCTGAGGATTGATAGTCTTACCTGAAATCAACTGTGTACTGTGTAATTTTTATAGATTATTTTATTCTTTTGTAGTTGTTGCTATCTACCTCAGAAAAACATTCTATGTTCATAAAAAATAAGATAACATCAAAACTGCTGAGTGCTCAGTTAGTAGTCAGAGACAAGAGGTGACTAGAGAGCAGAGATAATTATGGATCAGGAACTTTGTTTTACAGTTTTAAATTATTGTCAGCAAATATTTCATATGATGTTACTACAGAATTAATTTGCTGTTATTATGTCTACACATTTAACACTAATGAACTATAAAAATTAATATTTTAGTGATCTTTCCATATCCATACTCTAATACTATGCAGTAGTATATTTCCAAATACTTTAAAAAAACTATACACGTTTCTGTAGTAAATTATCTGCCTGGTATAGAAAGATATATATTGTTTTACAGAATGCTTTTGTTAAACAAAAGATTTGACTTTCCTGGTTGAAAGTCTTTTTAAAAGAAAAGGTTTATTGGGCTATAAAGGACACTGTGCCCATGTTCCTGCCCTGGAGGAAGGGGCAAAGAGAAAGTAAGAAGTAGAGCACTTCCATGTGTCTCTCTCACATTGATGTTTCTCTCTCTCTCTCTCCCTTCCACTTGGAGCATGAAGTCTAAAGGACCAGCAGCAGCGCTAGTGGAAAAGGCCGCATACCCAGATCTGGAATTGATGAGTGCTTTTATATATTATGTTTGAGAAAGAAAGATACAAATTGTTTTGAAAGAATTTATGTTGGCTACAGATAAGGAGTGTTGATAAAGTGAAGCAGGGGGCAGTTCTATGATAGGAGCACAGTGTATAAAGCAGAAATATTTACTACTTTTGACTGGTTACGGACAACAGTTCTGAAAGTTCATGCATATGCAGGATGAGGTGTAGACGCTTAACTATTGATTCAAAGTTCCAACATACATTCAGGAATGTGAACAGTCTTTTGTAAGCTGGTCCCCAGCTATTGACTGGCTAACTGCTCTGTCTCTTTCTCTCACTCTCTTGCCCAGTGTTTTTATTTATTTATTTATTTATTTATTTATTTATTTATTTATTTATTTTTTATTTATTTATTCATTTATTTATATTTAATTTCTCACCCTAAGATATGTTGTTATTTATTTTTAGAGAGAGGAAAGGCAGAGAGAAAGAAACATCCATGTGACAGAGAAACATTGATCGATCCCTTGCCTCTTTACAGGCCCCCACTGGAGATCAAACCCCAAACCCAGGCATGTGCCCTGATCAAGCATCAAACCCACTACCAGTTGGTGTATGGGAAGATGCTCTAACCAACTAAGCAACCTGGCCAGGGTTACCCGATGTAATTTAATTTAATTTTTTTAAAAATCCTCACCAGAGGATATATTTTCCATTGCTTTTCAGAGAGAGTGGAAGGGAGAGAGAGAGAAAGAAACATTGATGTGTGAGAGACACATGGGTTGGTTGCCTCCCACATGCACCCCAGCCAGGGCCGGGATCGAGCCTGCTACCGAGGTACGTGGCCTTGACTGGAATCAAACCTGAGACCTTTGGGTCCTGGGAACAATGCTATGACTACTCAGCCAAACCGGCTGTGGCCCACTGTAATTTAATTTAGACTACCTCAGAATTTTTTCTTCTCACTTTTATTTTTTTTATTTTTATTTATTTATTTTTATTTATTTATTTTTAAAAATATATCTTTATTGATTTCAGAGGGAGGAAAGGAGAGGGAGAGAGAGATAGAAACATCAATGATGAGAGGGTCATTGATCGAGCCCGCAACCTGGGCATGTGCCCTGACCGGGAATCAAACCCTGATCGCCTGGATCCCAGGTCAACGACGCTCAACCGCTGAGCCACGCCTGGCCGGACTCTTCTCACTTTTAAAAATCACAATGAAGTGATCAAAACAAAGTTAGGGTGAAGTTCACTTGGCAATTTAAAACCATGTTTATACCAATTTGTTTAATCAGCTATGGTCTAACAGTAAGCAAAAAGTTCTACCATTTTTCAATTAAATTATCAGTTTTTTATTCATTTAGAAACTATTTAAAAATTTTATTTTCCCCCAATTAATTTTTATTGACTTTTGAGAATAAGGAATTTCCTTTTGATCCTATATAAGCAATCCTGGAGTATTCCTCCTATTTCTCAGAATACTTGAAATATGAAGCACAAAATTTCCACTTATTTTATACACAATTCAGTATTTATTTCCTTTGTATTTTCTTAATTTACTTCATTGAGAGGCCCTTAATATAGTAATTTCTTCTTCCTCCTCTCCCTCCTCCTCCTCTTTTTCTTCATCTTCTTTCTTGTAATACTCTACATTTTAGAAATACTTTTTTGATTGCATTTTATTATTGCTCAGACACATAAACATTAAAGCTATTATAAGTTTCTCACTTTTTGAAGCTCAGTGCTTTCCAGTACTTTTATCTGCTAGTTAAAACAAAACTGTTCATCTATTAGCATTCAGCTAGGATTATCAAATTTTCTGATTTTTACTCGCTGGTTTTGTTTTTTGTTTATTTCCAAATGCTATAGTCCTTAAGCCAGGTGAAACCAAAAAGGCAGGATCTTGACCTATAAAACAAGCTTTTTGATTCTTGCTTACTCTAAGCAGGGTCATTTGATACATTCTGAGATTTTTGTTAAGTGATGGATTTAGATTCCTTGATCTGTGGGATGGCCTTCCCTTTGGATAGTAATGAGCAGATTGTAAGTTCATAGGTCAGCTTGATCTACCTTAACATTGTTCTTTTTATTGTCATCTTTTTTTATTATTATTATGCTTACTTTGCTGTGCTCTGGGTCCTTTGTCTGGGTGCCTTTACCTCTCTTTTGTGGTTGGGAACCCTAGGGAAGGTCTCAGGGGAGGGTTTCAGCAGAATATTCACCAGTTTTCCAGGTGTGCTCTCTCAGGGTCATGGTCTTCACTGATTGGTCAGAGCCAGGGCAGGGGGTCATTAGTCATTATAGCTAATCTTGGTGTCACCCACCTGGTTTTGCTGCTTTTCTGGGCCTGGAGCACAAATACAACTGAGGCCTAGACGTTATCTCTAGGGAGGTGACCTTCTGAATCTGGATGTAAATGGCTCGGCCAGTTTGATCAGTTACCTGTCTTAGTTTCCCAATTCCACTTGCCAAGAAATTTTTCTAGCTTCTTACTATCCTGGCTTAGGTGTAGAGGACATAAACAGCCTGTTTTTAAGGTGTTTACAGTTAATAGTATAAACATTATTGAAAATTTAACTTTATTTGAAGAATCTAAACTCAAAGAGATTTAAAATGAGACAAGTCTTTAGGGACAGCACACATTCAAGTTTTATTATTAAGAATCTCAGAAGCAAGATATACTGCTGTATTCTGTCTAATGTACTTAAAACTGACTTGACAATCTATTAGCTCAACTAGAATGCTGTCAAGTTACTGGAATGAAAGAGGTAGCCTTGTTGCTTTCTGAATTATAGAGACAGAAAGGGAATGGAAGACCACAGGGGACAAATCTTTGAAACTGTCTCTGATGTGACAATCACTCTACTTTTTCTTCTGAAGTAAAAACACAGCTAAAAGCACACAAAAAGGGGAAATAATAAAAATATTTTTATAGTTGCTCTATAGCACATAATCCAATAATTTTAGCAAGATATTTGAAGACTTTCTTTGTCCTGTGAACATTTATCTTTTACAAGTCAAAAGAGTTTAGAAACATGGCAATGTAATGAGCAGTGGGAAAACACTCTTAGGTGACCAGTTTGCAATCAAAGCATGCTCTACAAATCCCTGTGATTATCCCCCCTTGATTTCTTCATTATTTTTGTCTTGCTCTGTTTAAAGGATTCCTTTACTCAACACAGCATCCTTTCAGTAGCTCATTTCTATAAAATCAACTGCCAATACTAATTGCAGAGGCATAGGACATACGCAATGAGGGGAGACCTGAAGGATAACATCTTTATCTTTGGTTTTATAGAGCTCATGACTGCCTACAGCTTTTAATTCCCTTGGCAGCAGCTGCACTCATCTTTCAAGAATATATTTGAAATGTGATGAAAATGCTAACAAATTTGCCAATACATAACCTTTTCGTTCCAGTATTATTAAGGATTGGGGTGAGTGACTTATTTCCTTATATTAAGCATATGCAATCTGTAGCCCCTTTAAATATAACTATTAGATGCCGTAGAATGTCAAAGCACTTTGCAACTTTCCTGTTATTTGCAAACCAAGTATTTTATTTCAGGGATGCCAATATTACTGCTTCAATATTCAAGTATATTTCTTAAATAGCTAAATACTGCATCATTCTACTCATATCCCCATACCTCCACTATCCCCACAAAATATTCATTTTTAGTTAATAATAAATAATATAAAGAAACATGCATTTTGAAAATTAAATGTCTAGAAGTCAAATTCCACCTCAAATGCAGACAACATTATTGATATGCCTGACTGAAAATTACCATTTCTTATTCACTTGGGTAAAGGTAATAGTAATTATAATAGCTAACATTTATTTTGTACTTACCATGCGACAGCCATTATGCTTCTTTACTTGGAACTTTTCATTAATTCATGCAGTAATTGTAATATCTCCATCTCATAGTCAAAGTTAAGTGATTTGTCCCAATTTGCACAGGTAGAAACTGACATAACTAGAATTTGAACCTTGTCTTTCTGAGTGACTCCAGAACCAGTTACACCCCAACACACATACATTTATTTATTTAATTACTACAGTTTAATTTGTCCTTTGCTTTTCATGCTATCCAGTTGTTCTCGAAGAAAAATGTATGTGTTTAAATTTTAATTGTTTAATCAAAATTGATTTATTTTTAGGATTTTTAAAGTCAAATTTTGCAGAATAATGATTTTTATTTTTTATTTTTTGTCATTCCGAGGAAGCCATCTAATCTATGTGTAAGAGTTTGTTGATAACATTTGGGACGAAGATTTTATGCCTGATGTAGTTCAGAAGTAGTCGCAGGATATATAAAAACACTCAAACTCAAAAATAAGAAACAAACCATCCAATTCAAAAGTGGGTAAAGGTTTGAATAGACATTTCACCAAAGAAGACATAAGGATGGCAAATAAGGACACGAAAAATGCTCACCATAATTCATCACTAGGGAAATAAAAATTAAAATCAAAATGATATACCATTATACACATATTAAAATAGTTAAAGAAGACCAAAATCTACAATAAACTAACATTAACAATTCCTGATGAGGATGGAGAAACAGAAACCTCTTCTATTGCAGATAGAAATGAAAACTGGTGCAACTACTTTGACTTGAAAAACAACTGGGCAGTTTGGTATATAAAGTTAAATGTATTTGTGAGATAGGATCCAGCAATCTCATTCTTAGGCATTTACCCACGAGAAACAAATGGTCATGTGTACATAAGAAACAATAATGAATATTTATAGCAGCTTTATTCATAATTGCCTCAAATGGGAACAACCAATGTGAATGGATAAACCAAATCTGGTATATTCATACAATAAAAAAATAATTAGCAACAAAATAAATGGAATGAACTATTAAATACAAACCAATAACATAGATAAATCTGAAATGTATTATGCTAAATGAAAAAAAACACTCCCCCGGCCAAGTGTGGCTCAGCGGTTGAGCGTCGACCTGGGATCCAGGCGATCAGGGTTCGATTCCCTGTCAGGGCACATGCCTGGGCTGTGGGCTCGATCAATGACTCTCTCACTATTGATGTTTCTAGCTCTCTCTCTCCCTCTCCTTTCCTCTCTGTGAAATCAATAAAGATATATTTAAAAAAAAGAAAAAAAGAAAAAAGACACTAAAGGCTGCTGTGTGATCTCTCTCTCTCTCTCTCTCTCTCTCTCTCTCTCTCTCTCTCTCTCTCTCAATGTTTTATATATATAAAACATTCTTGAAAGAGCAAAACTATAAATACCAAGAAAAAATCAGTAGGTAGTCGATTCTGGGGATTGAGAGTGTGTGAGGGGTTGATCACAAGGGGCCACATGGGAAAATTTTCTTTGGCTGATGGTACTGTTCTGCACCTTGATTGTGGTGGTTGTCACAAACAAGACTTTATGCATTTATCAAAACTAATAAATTTCTACACAAAAAGAAGAGCAAATTTATTGTATGTATATCAAAACATAAAGACAGAAAATTTCAAAGAGATAAAAAATAGAGAAGTGAGCAGTAAGGAAGCATATGACATGCTACCTTTGACGCCTGCAGGTCATTGAGAAGGCCTGGCGTGGCCTGGTGTATGCGGTGGAAGAAGAACCAAGAGCACGGAGTAAGCATACCTGATCATTCTGCCTCAGGCTGCAAGTGAGGGGGGAGAAGTGTAGTTTAGCTGTGGTTGCAAGAAAATGAAACAATTGAGTGAATACATAGTATCATCTCTGCCACATATTTTTTAAAAGTTCATAGCATTCTAATTTCTGTTAACATTAACAAGTACATTTAATTTGAAAAATTAAATAAACGAAATGGTTTGATTTTTGAATTTACAACCATCATTTCCTAAGAGCAGTCCCAGAGCTAGAATTTGGTCATAGAGTTTCAAACACATTTGTTTTAGATCAGTTCCTTTCCTTCATGGATAATTTAGAAGGAGCTGGGTCATAGACTTGGTTAACAAGGAATAAATGAGTTCTAATTAACTATTGACAGTATCTCTGAGATACTTGAATTAAAATATATGTGTACATATAAATATGCATGTGTATACACATATATATAATAAATCCTAAAAACAATGTGCTACATAAAAGAAATGTGAATATATGATTTTACATTTATAATTTCATATATATGAGGCCATAGAATGTGTTCATTTGTATTCATTCTATTTAATATTTTGTCTACTCATTCTCAACTTATTTATAAACTCAGCAAATATTTATTGAGTCCCTAAAAACAGGCCAGATACCTTGACAGGGCTTAAGGATAAAGATGAAAATAAATATATTTCCTACTCTTAAAAAAGTTGTAATCTAATTGGAGAAAGTTATTGCTCACCACTTAAAAACAAAAGGAAAACAAACTATAGAATCAAACAAACCATTCTGAAGTGGAAAGACATATATTCACAGTTCGAATGGGCTCAGAGTTGAGGGTGCTACTAATTTGGGGAAGGGTGAAATCAGATTATACACTTGAGGAATGGGTCAATGTCTGTTTAAGAATAATACACATTTCTAAAAAGAATTTTGGACAGTGTCACTAAATTTATCTAGAACTGAGTAGGGTGATAAGTACCCTCATATTTAAATGAGATAAATCACCAACTCCAAGGTCATTTTCAGAATAAGCAGATTTCCTTTTCTGCTTAGGACATATGTTCCTAAATTGGGTTTAGGCATACATGTGCATGATATAATCTATTCTGGGTATTTATTTTACAATACATTTTATTGAACAAAAATCTTTCAGGTAAAACATGGATATGCTTTCATTAATAATCAAGCAATATAACAACAGTTTTGTAAAATCTCATATTTTTCGAGGTCAATATTTCTTCAGAGAATATGAATCATGATCATGACCATGTTCTTTTGATTTTAATAGCATCAGACAACTTTTTCATAAGAAGTCTGACATTTCAAAATTGTGTTAGTAATATAATTTACAAAGGATAAAAATTACATTAAATTATATTGTCATTAGTTAAAAATACTATTTTTGCTTTTTTACCCCTCTGAATCCATTCCAACTGTGAATACTATTTTTGTCTTTTCATACCCTATCTTCCTGCTTTTCCTTCCCCCGTATTATGTAAGCTCTCTTGGAATTAAAGAATTTCCTAATATCATTATATTTTATTAGTATTGTCAAAATCCTTACAGTCTGGATATGCTTATCTGGACCAGGCTACGGGGCACATGGGGCAGGGCAGGTTGAGGAGACAATCGCTCTGGGAAATGACAGAGACATGAGAGGTAAGACAAACATTGTGAGCTGAAACAACAGTCTAGATGAAGGGCACTTGCTAACGTGTGTTCTGAGGGCAAATGAAAAGTGAGGCGGCAGAATGTGGTATCAGGTTGAATTGCGCAGGGCAAGGACGATACAGAGACTCAGGAGTAATGGGAGTGAGCGTTAGAGGCTTAAGCTGGACAGAGAACAAAGCATTACCTGGTGAGAATAGTTACTTAGGTTAACATGCACATGTCTGTGTATGTTTGAATGTGATGTATGCATGTGAATTTATTTTCTGATTTTATTAGAAGAGGATTTAAATCAGTTATAGTAACACGCATACTAGGACCTCTGCCTCTAGTCACAATGGATTAATGGGCACTGAGTAGGAGGCTTGAAACAAATAGGAGGCAGAACAAGATGATGTAACTGAAAGCTGGTTCTTGGAGAAGACCAATAATTTAATAAGTGTCTAACCAGAACGACCCAGAAAAACACAGAAAAAACACAAATTAAGAATAAGGGAGATGACATCACTACAGGTTCTATAAATACTAAAAACATAGTTAGGGAATATCATAAATAACTCTATGCCAATATATTTAACTACTTAGTGGATGGACATATTCTTTGAATGATATAATATATTAAATGCTCACTTAAGAATACTTAGATAACTTCCAAAGCTCTATATCTATTAAATAATTGAATTTACATTAAAAGACTTAAAACAAAGAAAATACACAGAAGGAAATTTTACCAAACATTCAGAGAAGAAATAATACCAAATTTATATAAACTCCCCTAGAAAACTGAAAAGGATTTTAGGAAGTCAGCATTACCATGGCACCAAAATCAGAGAAAAAACATAATAAAAAACCAAATGAGCAATATTCCTTAAGAACAGCAATGCAAAAGCCCTGATAAAATTTTGTGTCAAATACAAAAAAAACATTCCCAAGACTAATGTCAAAGAGCTTACTATGTTTCCTTTTAGGCGTTTTGGGTATTATGTTCTAGTCTTTAATCTATCTTGGGTTAATTTTTGTATCTGGTGTAAGATACACCAGTTTCATTCTTTTGCATGTGGCTGTCCAGTTTTCCCAGCACTATTTATTGAAGTAACTGTTATTTCTCCATTGTATAGTCTTAGCTTTTTTGTCATAAATTAATTTACCATATATGCATATTTCTGGGCTCTCTGTTTGGTTCTACTGATTAATGTGTCTGTTTTGATTAGTATAGCTTTGTAATGTAATTTGAAATCAGGGATCTTTGTTCTTCTTTTGTAGTTCCATATCAATTTTAGGATTGTTTGTTCCAGTTCTATGAAAAAATGCCATTGCAATTTTGACAAGGATTGCTTGGGACATTTAAAAAAATATGAATTCTTCCAATGTATGACCACAGAATATCTTTTCACTTATTTATGGCTTCAGTTTCTTTCATCAGTGTCTTATAGTCTTTCTTTGGTTAAATTAATTCCTAGGCATTTTAATCTTTTTGATGAAATTGTAAATGGGATTGTTTTCTTGATTACACTGATAGTTCATCATTAATGTATAGAAATACAACAGGTGTTTGGATATTGATTTGGTATCCTGCAACTTTATTGAATGTGTTTATTACTTCTAAAAGTTTTTTGGTGGAATATTTAGGATTTTCTATATATAATATCACATCATTTACAAATAGAGACAGTTTTACTTCTTTCTTTCTTATTTGGATGCCATTTATTTATTTATTTATTTATTTATTTATTTATTTTGCCTCGGTGCTCTAAGATTTCCAATACTAGGTTGAAGAAGAGTGGTGAGAGTGGGCATTCATGTCTTGTTCCTGATCCTAGGGGAAAAACTTTCAGCTTCTCACTATTGAATATGATGATAGCCGTGGGCTTGTCATATGTGGCCTTTATTATGTTGAGGTACATTCCTTCTATACCCACTTTGTTGACAGTTGTTTTCATCTTGAGAGGATGTCAAATTTTTATACATACTATTTTTGCTATACTGTTTCTTCACAAGGCCCTGTATTAACAATGTTTGTATGTCAAAGTGAAGAAATCTGCCTACATATTGGTTTGTCTTGGTGTAGGAGAACAGAAATACTTGGTTCCTATCAGATGTAGTTATTGTGGATACTGTAATATTTTAAGTGCTTATAAGCATGTGGTAAAAATAGATACCCCATGGATATTACATTTTGAGCCATGTGTATCTGTGGAATGCACAGTCTTAATGTGCACACCTTTGACCGCAGCTGCAGAAGTGTTGTTTTAAACAAAGTTGTGACCCAATTTAGTCCACAGAAGAGCAAAAATTATTTACATCCCAATATTTGTTTTCATGTTTTTTGCAACACTCATTTTATTTGCATTTAAATATTTTAAGCCGCCTAAGTACAAATGTACAAGTAAAGATGCAGTTAAATTGAATTGCTTGGTATCCATTCTTTATATATATCAAGCAGAGAAGTAAAAATATAAAAACTTGTGTTTAACATTTTGTTTTTAGCTTTTTTGCTCTTGTGGTTTTTTGTGTGGAATTTATCTAACTTGCATGTGCTGTAAAAACAGTTAACAAAAGTAACTTGAAATTGTGGCTAGTTTTGTTTAATGTCTTATGAAACTTTCATGAACATCTGAGCATAATTGTTAAAACACATGTATTAAGTTTATGTGGGTGGAATAAAAATTTTATGAATGGAAAAAAATAGAAGCATAAACTCTGTTTTTCTTTTACTTACTTTATTCTTCAGTTTAATTTGAATGTTAAGAAATAAATTTTATGTTCTTTGGTGTCAACATTTAGCTTATCAGGTACTTTCATCAAGTTTTCTCTTGCTTTTGGGATGTGCTTTTGAAATGTGACTGATTTTAATCCATACTTTTCACCCCTCTTTGCCTTTGCTGTATTTATTGACTTATAATGCTTTAGAATTTATTTATTCTAACAAAAATAACTTTAGTAGTGCTTATATATGATACAAAACTTGTCGTCTTCACTGGTGAAGAGATAAACATGTGAATATCCTAGAATATCTTTAAGAACTAAATACTGGAAAATTAAGCCACTAGAATGTTTAGAGGTTTAAAAGATGCACATGTCTGTTCTGCAGAAACTAGAATGCCACAGTAGCAGCAGCAGCTGGAGAGGGCTGGGAGTCCAGCAGGTCAGTGATCTCATCAGAGGCACTGTATTAATCTAGAGTCAGAGTAGAATAGAAGGAATCCTGTCCTGTGCATATGAGTTAGAAAACAGAGGCAAATGAGATGTGAAGAGTGACTAATTTGGGGCAATAGGGATAGTATCATTGTATTTTGGATGATAACTTTCTGAATCATGTTTCAAGTATTTAAATATTTATTGACTAATTAGCATCTTTGGCTTTTTAAATGAGCTATTGAACGAAGACCTCTGAGTTATATATGAACATTTTGATCTATTTTGAGAGAAAAATCATACCTTATTTTACATTTCAATTTATAGGTGAGATATTAATAAAGATCATGGGTTTTATTAAATCAAAGAACAGCTTTTACTTCAGATAAATATTGGACCTTATAGTAGAAATAATTTTATAATAAAATACATCTATATCTGTAAGGAACTAAATATACAAATGGACAATGGCCATACCATAAATAAAAATAGAACTTTGACCCACAACCTCTGTAGCAATCAGGCGTGGAAGCCAAACTACACTTTCTGTAGCAGTCAGCTCTCAATGGCAAAGCTTGATCAACAGCTTCCAGAATCCCTAATTTTTACCCCATTTTTAAATTAGAACCAAGAAGAAGAAACCAAATATGCTTCCCTAACAAATCTCATAGGGTGCTCCACATCTACCTAACCTGTCTCTAGTTTCCTCATGCCTATAGCTTCCAATCAGGGGATACCTGAAGCCTTTACTATATCTCACTTGAAAGCTTTTACACTCCTCTGATTGCCTTTGAATTTCTGCCAAATGTAAGTGATGGTGGCTGACTCCCTTGCTAAAGCATGGCCTGAATAAATAACCTTTGCTTGTACCCATTTAGGTAGCCCTCATTCATTTCCACATCTGAAAATATAAATGTATGGGATATTCATAGGTATAAAATTGTAGCTATGTCATTCAAGATTTTTAAATACCAATTCCAAGGTATAAATTATTCAATATTAAATAACCTTATGATAGTAAAAATTTGCTGAATCTCAGCTAAGCATTGAGAAACAGTCAGTTATAATTTAGATATTAGCTTTCCAACCATTTCTTGATTTTGAAATATAGATTTTCACATTCATGCTTTTAAAAGTAATCTCTATCATCTGAAAGTTACTTTAATACATAATTTATAGTGGTCCTTTGAGTCATTAACCCAGGACCACACCTGGTAATTTAAAGTTTTATCCAGAAAAGAATTTTGACTTTCAGTTAGTTGGTAAAGAATACCCAGTATTTAGATAAGAAATTCAATTATCTTTTCATAGAAGCCAAGATGATTAGAGTTCAGAGAGCCAGAGGCACTATGCTGTTTCATTTTAACATATAGCTGAATCAATTTTGTTTTTAAGTATGTATTTTATTTCAAGAAATTGGATGTGCCTTAACAGCCATAAACTCACACTACTGTATTCATATTTATTGTTTTTAAATTAATTATTTTGCTACTACCATATTAAATTTGTTCTGCTAAATAATAAAAGCCTTTAACTTTATAAATATCTACCTGAAAATTTCTCCTGGACTATTATTTACTTATGTTCAAACACAAATTATAACAAACAATGCCATGCAAACGTTTCTGGGGGCTTTAAAAGAAAAACACAAAAATAAAAACACACACCTGTTAATGTACATTTCAATCAGAGAATCTAAGGATTCTCTAGTGGTTCTGAACCTTTGTTAGTGTTCATGATAATAATGATAATAAATGTAAACACATACAGTGTCTATTAATAGTGACAATTGTTGCTGTAGGCACATTACAGGTATGAACTCATATAATCCTTACACAAGTTATAGAAAGTAAGTAATTATTTATTCATTTATTTATTTATTTATTTTTAAATATATCTTTATTGATTCCAGAGAGAGGAAAGGAAAGGGAGAGAGAGAGAGATAGAAACATCAATGATGAGAGATTCATTGATCGAGCCCACAAGCCGGGCATGTGCCCTGACCGGGAATCGAACCCTGATCACCTGGATCCCAGGTCGACACTCAACCGCTGAGCCACGCCTGGCAGGGCAATAATTTATTTCTTATTGCTTCCTTTAGATATATAATTTTTATGATGTAAATGAATGGTTCTTATATTTTGTATTTGAATATAATTTAAAGTTAAAAAGAATGGAAAACAGTCACAGAGTATTTTTGTCAAGTACGGCCATAAGAAACTATCCACCACCATCAACACAACTACTCTCTACTGTCCTCACCTTATCATTAAATGAGAGTTTAACATCAAAACAGCAAGCCCAAACTCAGAGTAAAGGGCACTTCTTTACTGAAAAAAAAAAAAAAAAAATTGTTTTATGAAGAGTTTATTTTATTTCTATGTCAAATTTTTACATGGCTAATAAAAGCTTTATTGATACCAAAGCCAGCCTGTGATTTTACTTTGAAGAATATATTAGAAATTTTAATGGGTCTGACTAGTTGATGAAAAACAGCTCATATTTTTTTGGTTAATATTATCAAACACAGAGAACAGTCAAATTCCCCTAGTTTTGTGTGGGTAACTTAATTGGTTGTTTGAATTCTTTACTTTTTAATTGTTTTTCGCTTAATCACTGAAACAATGAGTAAAGTATAAGTAGTAATAGAAAGAAAAAAAAGAAGCAAGAAAACCACACATAGAGAAAATGGTTTCACAAACATGTTTATTTTCCTATAATATTGTCAAACAAATGTGTTTTGCATACCAAGCAGTAGTTTACTTTTCTGACATTTTTACTTCAATCACTCAACCACAAGAATAATCAGTATATCCCTATTATAAAACAACCAAAGAGCTGAAACCTTATATGGTTTCCTATATATTTGAGTTAGCATTTGCTTCTCCAAAGTTCTCTACTTTGATATTAATATCATTATATCCTTGGGAATACTAAGCACCACACTGGAAGCTCAAGGGATTTGTTATCTGTTTGTAGAGCATACAAAGCATGACTCATTTTTTTCTCACAGGCGTGAGAAAAAAGCTATCTTAATTTGTTTTTTAGATGGCACTTACTGATTTTTTTCATTAATTATATCTTCAGCTCTTTGGTTGTCTATAACAGGGATATATTGGTTATTGTTGTGGATGAGTGATTGAAGTAAAAAAGCTCCAAATTCTATATTCAGTAATCAGGAAACAGCTAATAAAAGGAATTAATGTAAAAAAGTTCATTACTGGTTCAATGGAAAGTTGGAAGATAATTCAACTCTGCATAGGAATAAATGATTATTGTGGATAATCTAAGTGCTAGATTAATGTTTTATTAATTTGTGAAAAAGAGTGGAAATGTGGTCATATTCTCTGCTTTTAAAGAGGATACTACTGTTGGGATGGTTATTTTCATCACATTAACACCTTAAATAATGAGAAAATGACTGTTGATTACGTGGTGATCAACTAGCAAAATATTACTCTAAAATATATGAAACAATGTTGTGATTGTAACTATGAAAATACTAATCAGGACAAGTTGATTTGGTAAGTAATTCATTCATAGTGTTCATAGTGGAAAGGACCCTAGTAATGTGTTTGATCTCAGATATCTAATTTCATTTAAAAATTAGTTTTAAAAAATTGTAATAAAACAAGTGGTAGTGGATCTTATTTTAATTCCCCCAATAATATGTCCCCAGTTCCATATGGTTGTGAATTTTTATTTGGAAAAGCATTTTCACAGATATAATTAAATTAAGGGTCCCTCAGAGAGTAAAAATATAGTAGAACTCTGTTTTGGATAAGGCCACTATATAGAATACTAAGAGAAGCTAATATAAGGAAAGTAGGAGGTGAATTCTGTATAATTTTGAAATTATAAAAATAAATTATAGTTTGAAAACTTAAAATAAATAAATAAAATGTCCCCAAATGAGAGCAAACAATTAATAATAATAATGATAAAACTATAGTTTGAAAATTATAAAGTGTCCCAAAATGAGGGCATCTTGAATTACCTAGGTGGGCCCTAAGTCCAATGAATCATATCTTTATGAGAGGCACAGGGAAAAAAGCTATGTGAAGGTGGAGGCGAGATTGAAGTGATACGCCCACAAGCCGCAAAATTCAAAGGATTCCTGTGGCTCCCAGAAGCTAGGAAAGAACCATGGACATATTTTTCCTTATAACCTTAAGAAGCAACCAACTCTGCCAATACTGATTTTATACTTCTGGCCTCCAAAACAGTGAGAGAATCTATTTTTATTTTTTTAAGCCATCTAGTTTTTGTAATTAGTTACAACAGTTCTAATAAACTAATGCACTTATGCAGAGACTAAAATATCAGAAGACTGTAAAACTAAAACTAAAAAGTAGTTACAGCTACTTAGTTACAGCTACTCCAGCTACAGGAGTTAAGTAGAGGATTAGCTCTAAATACTTAGTTATCCTACTTTTAGTCCATATCCATATTAACATCCTTAAATTTAAAAAATTAATTGAATTTGCAACAGATCTTGATTTCATGTTATGTTCTGACACCACTGAAAATAGAGAAATGATATAAATGGATATAGTGAAGTCAAAATTTATAAGGAGAAACTAATTAAAAATGAAAATTAATTTGGAATCCAACCATATAAAATATCTAGGGTAAATACTTTCTGAAACATAAATATTTAGGGGAAAATCACTTGGGAAACCCTTAAAAGTGCTTAAGCAGAACATGTTAGGTATTAACTAAGTGATATTAATTGCTGTGAGATTAAATAGCTAACAACAGCACAACAATCTTTATGAATAGTCTTCTAGTTTTCAGTCAATTATTGTTTACATAACTGTTAGCAATTTCATCATCTATGTAATAGTCATTTAAAATCAAGTAAAAATGATTCAATCATATTTTTGGGGGAATTTTATTTTGCCTTACATTAGGCTGACTCACAGAAAAGTGCTCTAAATTTACCTATTTAAACTTACCAAACATTTACTTAATAGAGCAACAAACTGACATAATTTAGGTCAAATACTTAATCCTCTTAAATGTAAGGATTAAATGTATTATTTTTAAGTTTCTACCCAAATTATTAAAAATCTGAATGGCTACTCTCATTTATTATCATAATAAATGTATGATCTAGATGCCAGAATTTTAAATTCTTCATAAACTTCAAACATAATAGAGTTCTCATTAAATAAACAAAATATGGCATCAAGCCAATGGAATGAAGAAAATTGAAATCTCACTTCAGATAAATGTCTAATAAATCATTGTTGACTAATTAATTTAATCCTTTTATTTCTATTCTAAACTTTTCTACTTGATATTAGAATATATTACAAATAGTGTTTCAAGAATATATTTTTAATGATGCTATGTCAAAGTAAAGGTTATCTCCTGATGAGATTTTTAATTAATTAGAGAAAAGTACAATAGCGGTTTAATATGAAAAAAACTTCACTTTCTAAGTTTTAGTGCTACAATAAGTTCTGCTGTGCTGAATAAAATAAGTTTGTAAGGCAACATGAAAATATGTTTTAATAATGGAAATTTCCTTTTATTAAAACATTGTAGCTTTGGCCACTATTGGGCTCATGTTGCTCATTTGTTTGGAGCATCACTCTGTACACCAAAAGGTCGCAGGTTGGATTCCCAGTTGTGGCACATACCCAGGTTGCTGGTTTGATCCCCGGTTGAAGGGTGTGTGGTAGGCAGCTGATCAAAGTTTCTCACATTGATGTTTCTCTCTCTCCCCCACTGCTTCCTCTCTCTTTCTCTCTCTCTCTCTCAAAAAAAATCAATAAATAATTAAAAACAAAACAAAACAATAAACACATTGTATTAAGAGTGGTGAACAAGACATCCTCTGTCTTGTTCCTGATCTTAAGTGAAACACTATTAATTTTTACCCATTGAGTATGATGTTGGCTGTGGGTATGTTATATATGGCCTTTATTATGTTGAGGTATGTTCCCTTTATTCCCACTTTGCTGAGGGTTTTTATCATAAATGAGTGCTGGATTTTTTCAAATGTTTTTTCTGCATCTATTGATATGACTATGTGGTGTGTCATGCTTATTGATTTCTGATATTGTACCAACAACTTGATTACAGTGTATGACCTTTTGAATGTATTGCTGCACCTGGCTTGCTAATATTTTCTTGAGGATTTTAGCATCTATGTTCATCAGGGATATTGGCTTATAATTTTATTTCTTTGTAGTATCTTTATCTGATTTTACAATTAGGATAATGATGGCCCCCTAAAATGAGCTTGGGAGTCTTCCCTTCTCCTGAATTTTTTAGAATAGTTTGAGGAGAATGTTTAGTAAGTTCACCTGTGAAGCCCTCTGGTCCCGAACTTTTGTTTGTTAGGAGTTTTTTATTACTACAATTTCACTAGTTGTAATTCCTCTATTCAGATTTTCTGATTCTTCCTGATTCAGTTTTGGAAGATTTTATGTTTCTAAGAATTTATTCATTTTTCCAGATGTCCAATTTTTTGGTGTATTGTTGTTTTTAATATTTTCTTACAATCCTTTGTATTTCTTTAATGTCAGTTGTTACTTCTCTGCTTTTATTTCTGATTATACTTTTGGGGGCCTCTATCTTTTTTTCTTGATGAATCTGGTTAAATGTTGGACATCTTTTTTATCTTTTCAAAGAACCAGCTCGTGGTTTCATTGATCTTTTGTACTGTTTTCTAAGATATTTTTATTTTTATTTCTGCTAGGGTCATTATTATTTCCTTTCTTCTACTCATGTTGGGCTTTCTTTGCTGATCTTTTTCTAGTTCCTTTAACTGTAAACACAATACTAAAAGTCCTAGCCACAGCAATCAGACAAGAAGAAGAAATAAAAGTCACCCAAGTTGGAAAGGAAGAAGTATAACTGTAATTATTTGCAGATGACATGATACTGTATATAGGGAACTCTAAAGATTCCACCAAAGAATTACTAGAACTCATAAGTAAATTCAATAAAGTGTCGATACAAATTAAATATCCAGAAATCAGTTGCATTTTTATACACCAATAATGAAGTATCATAAAGGGAAACTAAGAAAACAATCTCACTTACAATTGCATCAAAAAAATCTATGAATAAATTTAACCAAGGATGTAAAAGATCTGTAGTCAGAAAATTATAAGATACTGATGAAAGAAACTGAAGAAGATACAAGTAAGTGGAAATATATATCATGTCCATGGACAGAAAGAATTAACATTAAAAAGTCCATACTACCCAAAGCATTCTATAGATAGAATGCAACTCCTATCAAGGTACCAATGGTGAATTTCATAGAACTGGAACAAATATACCAAAATGTATATGAAACTAGAAAAGACCCCGAGTAGCCACAGCAATCTTGATAAGGAAGAACAGAGTTGGGAGAATCACTCTACCTGATATCAACTTATACTACAAGGCCATAGTAATCAAAACAGCATGTTGCTAACATAAAATCAGGCATATAGATCAATGAAACAGAATAGAGAGCCTTGAAATAAACCCACACATATATGGTCAATTAATATTTGATAAAGGAGGCAAGAACATACAATGTGTTATAGACAAATGGTGTTGGAAAAATTGGAAAGGTAGATGCAAAAAAAAAAAAAAGAAAATAGAAGACCTTATAACACTATATACAAGAAGAACCTAAAAATGGATTTAAATGTTAGACTCGAAACCATAAAAATCCTTAGAGGAAAACATAGGCAGTAAAAACCTCAATCTTTTTTGTAGTAATATTTTTTCTGATATCTCTCCTCAGGCAAGAAAAACAAAACAAAAAATAAATAAATGGGACTATATCAAACTAAAAAGTTTTTGCACAGCAAAAGAAATCATTAACAAAAATGAAAAAACAACTGACTTGATGGGAGAACATATTTGCCAATATGTTCTGACACATCTGATAAGGGGTTAATATCCAAAATGTATAAATAACTTATAAAACTCAACACCAAAGTAACAAACAATCAAATTAAAAAATGGGCAAAGGACCTAAATAGACACTTCTCCAAAGAGAACATACAGATGACCAGTAGACATATGAAAAGATACTCAATGTCACTAATCATCAGAGAAATTTGAATTAAGACCACAATGAGATATCACCTCACACCTGTCAGAATGACTATCAGGAATAAATCAAGAAACAGCAGTGCTGGCGAGGGTGTGGAGAAAAGGGAATCCTGGTGCTTTGGTGGGAATGCAAAGGGGTGCAGCCACTGTGGAAGGCAGTATGGAGTTACCTCAAAAAATAAAAATGGAACTGTGTTACGACCCAGTGATTCAATTCCAGTACTGAGAGTACATCCAAAGAAGCACAAAACACAATTCGAAAGAATATATGCACCCTTATGTTTATTGTACTGTTATTTACAATTGCCAAACTTTGGAAGTAGCCCACATGCCCATCAGTAGATGAATATACAAGAAAGCAGTGATACATTTTCACAATGGAATATTACTCAGTATAAAAGTGAAGGAAATCTTACCTTTTGTGACAGCATGGATGGATCTGAGAGTATTATGCTAATTGAAATAAGACAGTCAGAGAAAGACATATGATTGCACTTATATGTGGAATCTAATGAAAAAAATAAACTAACGTACAAAATAGAGAGAGACTCATAGATAACAGAGAACAGACTGACAATGGGTAGAGGGGAGGGTTGGTTGGGAGACCAGGTGAAAAAGGTGAAGGGATTAAACAAGAACAACAACAAAACCAACTCATAGACACGGTCAACAGTATGGCGATTACCAGTGTGGAAAGGGGGTGGAGGGAGATATAAAACCGTAAAGGGGGAGATGGTGATGGAAGGAGACTTGACTTGGGGTGGTGAACACACAATACAACATACAGGTGATGTATTATAGGATTGTACACCGGAAACCTATGTAATTTTATTAACCAATATCACCTAAATAAATTCAAGAAATAAAACAAACATTATCAAGCTTATTCTTTAGGATTTTTATTAGAGGTGAAAATAAATATGCATGAAAAGTATTAGAGAGATATGTTTTAATGGCATATTATTTTTAAATTTGACTTCTTGCCCTACAACCTACAATATTGAATGAGCTAACCAATGTCAAGCATATCACATAGTAAATGAAAAAGATAGGTACTCAATAAATGATGTCTATTATTACATTTGAAATTTTATTCTTTATTCAATTTTACTGGATGTTTAAAAATTTTGGGGGGTTGTATCTGTCCTCTCATTTTAAAATCTGACAAATGGAAGATATAAGTGAATTTTAATAATTCTATTGATTATTGAAAATGTGTATCTTTCACCATATTCATTAATTAGAACATTAGCATGCATTAGAGTTCATGCATGTCCTTATATGATGGGATAAATAAATGGTTACTTCAGATATTTTCCCTTGTGATGACATTAGGGTGTGGATATTTCTAAATACCTTTGTCTTAACTTCCCTGCCCTCTTCAACTTCATTAACCTTCGCCTTTATGCCATTTCAACACCCCAGCCCAATGAACACACATTGGATTTTGTCATCTTTTAGACTTGCTATTTTTCTAAAATTTTTAGAAACCTAGTGTGGGTTTTTTTTTTGGCCTACCACTTTCACTACTATTCCCCAACTTAAATGAATCTTTGATTTCATGGAGACTCCCAAGGCTTTGACCACCTTTCTTCTCTCTTTAAAATTATTATTCTTACTGATTTGTTCAGCCTTTTCTGTCTTCATATTCTCTCATTTTAAAACATATTATATAGTCAATATGAGCCAACACTATAGTGACTGCAATCCATTGAAAAATAGTTGTCTGATTAAGGCAATAAAAGTGAAATAATAACAATAGAAAATGCAGGGATTTAGCTTGTCCTCATAGAACACTGGAAAATGATGCTTTATTCAGTAAATGATACTAAAACAAACTAAAATGCTTAATTTAATATATATTTTATTTTTACATAAAATTAATTGGAGACATTTAAAAAAGCAAGCCTATAATGCTGTAAATAATTATAGAAAAATCTTTTGATAAAAATTGGGGTAGAGATGAATTTCTTAAACAAAGGACATATGGAAAATATTTAATATATTTTATAACCCTAAAATTTGTATTTATATACATCTGTACAAAAAAATACCATAAAATTCAAAGCAAGCTGCAGATTAAATATTTAATTTATACAACTGACAAAAGGTTGATAACCAAGGTATGAAAATAATTTCTTAAATCAATAACTATCTGGGTCCATCCATGTTTCCACAAATGGCAAGATTTAATTATTTTTTATTGCTGAATAATATTCCATTGTGTGTGTATGTGTATACATATATACACATATGTATATATATATGCATGTATGTATACCACATATTCTTGAATCATTCACTATTGATGGACATCTAAATTGTTTTCTTATCTTGGCTATTATTAGTAATGCTATAATGAACATAGGGGTGCATTTTTTTTTTTTTTTAATCTGTGGTTTTGTTTTCTTCAGATAACTATCCAGAAGTAGAATTGCTGGGTCATATGACAGCTCTATTTTTAATTTTTTGAAAAATCTCTAACTGTTTTTTATAGTGGTTATACTAATTTACAATCCTACTAACAATGTACAAGGGATCCCTTTTCTCTATGTTCTCATCAGCATTTGTTATTTGTTGATTTATTGATAATAGCTATTCTGATAGGTGTAAGTTGATATGGTTTTAACTTGAATTTCCCTGATGAATAATGATATTGAGCATCTCTTCATACATCTGTTGGCCATCTGTATGTTGTCTTGGGAGAAATGTCTATTCAGGTCCTCTGCCCATTTTTAAAATTAAATTGGTTTTTTTTTGGCTGTTAAGTTGTATGAATTCTTTATATATTTTAGATATTATCCCTTTATCAGATGTATCATTTCTGAATATCTTCTCCCATTTAGTAGGTCTTTTCATTTTGTTGATTATTTCCTTTGATATGCAAAACTTTTTAGTTTGATGTAGTTTTATTTGTTTATTATTTCTTTTATTTCCCTTGTTCGAAGAGATATATCCCAAAAGATTTTGCTAAGAGTAATGTCAGAGATAACTGCCTATGTTTTCTTCTAGGAATTTTATGGTTTCAAGTCTCTAATCCATTTTGAGTTCCTTTTTGCATGTGGTTTAAGAAAGTGGTCCAATTTCATTTCTTGGCATGTATCTATCAAGTTTTGCAAACACCACTTATTGAAGATATTGTATTTATTTCATTGTATATCTTTGCCTCCTTTACCATAGATTAATTGACCATATAAGCTAAGATTTATTTCTGGGCTCTTTATTCAATTCCATTGATCTATGATTTGTTTTTATGCCAGTACCATACTTTTTTTTTACTGGAGCTTTGTAATATAATTTGATATCAGAGACCATGATACCTCCCACTTTATTCTTAAGATTTTTGGCTATTCAGGGTCTTTTGTGGTTCCATATACATTTTAGGACTAGTTGTTTTAATTCTGAAAAGAATGCCATTG
Source organism: Miniopterus schreibersii (assembly GCF_964146895.1). NCBI lineage: Eukaryota > Metazoa > Chordata > Mammalia > Chiroptera > Miniopteridae > Miniopterus > Miniopterus schreibersii. Next base: position 95,534,928 of record NC_138101.1, on the reverse strand, counting down.
GTATTTCATAGAGCTTGCATTTAATCTGCATATTACATTTAATCTGCATATTACTTTAGTTGTAAGGACATTTTTTCAATATTAATCCTTCCAGTCCATTAGCAAGTTATATCCTTCCATTTATTTATATCTTGTTCAATTTCTTTATTCAATGTCTTATAGCTTTCAGAGTACAGATCTTTGACCTCTTTGATTAAATTTAGTCCTAGTTAATTTATACTTTTTTTATGCAAATGTAAATGGCATTCTCTTCTTAAATTCTTCTTTTGACCATTTATCTTTGATATATAGGAATGTATTTCTGTATATTGATTCTGTATCCTGAAACTTTACTGAAGCCTGTTTAGTTTATGAAACAGAAATTGGCTATTTTGAAAAGCTCAACATTATGTATTCTATATTTGTAAGCCATATCTAGTCTTGCTGCAAACAATGATGTCAACTGTGAATTAATTGTGATAGTCAAAAAGTAATGAAGATTTAGCTTTGTGTAGAAGCATCTAATTTCATAGGGAACAATGATAACACACTATTTCATTGGACAGGCTGTAGTAACTGTTACTGCTTAAAGAAAGCTGCTTACAAGGAAATTAGCCATATAGCCTCTTACTTACCTAATTGGTATGCATGGCTGAAAACAGTGCACTTAAAACATGTGGAAAAGACAGTTTATCATCTTACCACAAAATCCTTTCATAAAGGATTTTTAATTAAATCTTTAGCATGATAGTATATAGAGATAATTCATGTAGCTGATTAGTTATGTACTTTTTTTGGGAGGAAAGAACAGTTTCTTTGAATAGTAGTAATCATGTAAAAATATTAGCTGTGCCTTGGACTTTCCTTTACCTAGACTACTAACAATTTTGTGTAACACAGAAATAACCAAAGCTAGAGATTTTCTTAAAAAACAAGCAAACAACAAAACCAAATTTATTCTTCCCTGTAAGAGGCATAAAGACAGAATTAATAAAAAAGGCGAATTTACCTAAGTAGAGAACTTCTTTAGAATATAGTAAAATCAGACTAGAGCAAGTCATTTCAACCTGTAGGTCTTGCTCAAGATATAAGTAGGGAATTTTATGTCTTCTGAGAGAGAAAAAGTAAGCCCCTTTCATTGGGTTTCTTATGAGAACGTAGGAGAGTTCTTCAGCCTCTTTTTAAAATTAAAGATACAATAAAAAAAGAAAAATTAATAGTGATACTAGTAAGATATAATACTAGTCAAGGTTGATATTAGTGGAAATACAAGGCAGTAATAGTATCCCTTAGTAACCCCAGTGTCTTCCATGAATATTATAGCTATAGAGTGTTTCAACTATTATAGTTAGCATAGAAAGTAAAGATTGGAAAAAAAACAAACTTAAAGATTCATTCAACATTAAGAAGCTGGTGTTTGAATCACTTCTATAAAATTCCTGACAAGTACAGTTCAAAATTTGCTAGAATAGCCACTGTGAAAGGGCATCTATTTATTACCTTCCAAGACTGTTCACTGCTATCTAGGGATAGGTTGGATTTTAGGGGCTCTCTTTTGTGTGTCTGTTTCCTTATGATTTCTACCTAGAATCCTTGCTTTGATTTATATAAAACATAATAAAAATGTCAACTCCACTTTCCACAGGCTAGCCTGTCTATATTCAAGGCATCATGCCTTTTGATATTTTCTTTATCTTGGGCTGAGTCTTTTCTACCACATAAGAAATGAAGCTTATGGGCATGGCTGGCCTTAAACAAAATTATTTTCAGGTAGTATTTGTCTTTATTGACATCTTTCTTGGATAATCACCCCAGGAAGTACATCTTCTTGGTCCTAATGATTGCCATGCCTCACTTAGGTACAGCCTGATTGCCACAAAGTTACCAACATCTCCATCCACCCCAGCACTCACTGAGCATTTGAACCCATAACATTTTTTTTGATACTAGCTATCCTACCTTTAATTATAATTATTTATTTCATAGATGTGTTTGTGTTTCTCTTCTATATTGAAAGGTCTTAATAGTAAGGATAAACTGTATATTTTTTTCTATAATCCAAAGTAACCTTCATCATTACAATAGCTTATCTTCATTACATGCTTACTGTGTGACAGGCAAGGTTATAAGCCTTTGCACATATTAACATTTCAAAGTAACTTTATGAAATAGATACTATTATTACCATATTTTACATGTGAGGACACTAAGGCATAGAGAGGTTAAGCAATGTTGTCAAGATTATACACATAATCTTGTTTGTGTATAACGTTTGAACCATTATGTGAACCTGGGCAGTCTGGCTGCAGTGCTCACCATCATAACCATGTTACATTGCTTTCCACAATTTAAAATAGAAACTTTCATTCGCTGTCAATGTATTTTCCTTGAATGAGTTCATTTGTGCCTATGTTTTAAACTATCGCTGAGGTACCAGTTCTATCATCTCCTGTGCTTCATATCTTTATTTTGAACTACAGAGTGTGCAAGTCCATATGGAACAGTATTACTAGGTCAGTCTTAACATATCCCAAAATGAGTTCATCATTTTCCACTCAAAACCCTGCTTTCTCTTGTATCCTGTGTTTCATTAAGTAGAATAGTCATATATCAATTTGCCCAAGCCAGAGATTTAAGTTTCATTCTAGATTCCTCCTATTCCCATGCTCTATCACCTCCAATTAATTTCAAAGTCACATAAATTCTACTTCTTCAATATTTTTCTAATTAACTATATTCTATGCATTTTATTGTGATTATCTTAGTTCAGGTTTTCATAATTTTTCACTTTGACTGTTTCATGTCCTGAGAAAAGTCTCTACTGAAATGTTACTTTTACAAATGGATCTACCATGGCACAGACAGAGAACTTTATAAAACAGAGCGCTGATTCTGTCATGTACCTGTTTGAAACACTTAAATGTCTCCCTAACTCTTTCAAGATAAAAGACAGATTCTAGCAAGTCAAACGAAGCCCTTCATAATCTAGCTTTGTTCACCTTTCCAGCCTTACACATTTCCATACCTTCTTAAGCAAACTGCTGTATGCTGTTTTCTCTGACTAGGATGGCCTTCCCCTCACGGTATTTCCTTGATCAACTCTTGCCTCTTTGGAAAATTAGCTCAAATGTCGTTTTTCCATTGGTTGTTCTCTACAGCCACCTACAGTGTGATAACTGGTTCATTTCCCTCATCACTCCATATGCGCCTCTGTGTTTTTTCTATATGATTTCAGTAGCATAATAATGGTTGGTTTTTACTGTTTCAGTCAGTTTTCCTGGTAGCCAGTGAATTCCTTGAGGGCAAAAATTGCACTTGCTTTTGTTGTAGTCCCAGTATTTAACACAGTGCCTGGGAAAATTTGTTGGCTAAATGTCAACAATGCCTCCAAGTCTATTAACAGAAATGAGAGGGCCTAAGGCTGGTATGGGAAAAAGCTTATCTAGGTGCTAGTTTTCACTGTTTGAGGAGCTGCCTGGGTCATGATATTCACATGGACTCTAGCCAACATTTAGGATCAGTGGAAGTGTGTTGAAATTTATTATTGATACTTATTATGGGCCTGGTAGGGGATAGAGAGAAATAGCATTTGCCCACTTTGATACTGATCCAACAATACTTTTCATTAGGATTTGCCTTCAGATAAGAAACCCTCAAATATGATAACATTGTTAATGTTCTCTGAAGTTAACTTTTTAAAATAATGAAATCTTTAAGACTTTTTTCTAGGGCTGGAAACTTGCCTTTGTCCCTCAAATTATACCACTGCTTCAAAACACAGAAAGCAACATAGAATGGTATAGCAGTTAAATTCCAAGTTTGGAGTATCAGACAGTGTTAGTCTGAAACTTTATTGTACCACTTATTACTTGCTTGACATTAGGCAAGTAACTTAAACTTTCCTGGCCTCAGTTTTCTCATTTAGAAAATGGAAGTAATAAAATAAATTCCTACTGTTATTATAACTTTATTGTACCTTTACAAGAATAGTTTTATACAATGTATCCTATTTAGGGATATAACCAAACAGAACATTACAGGTTGAATCTAGTTACATGGACCATTGGTAAGTATACTTGGCTTACATAATGTGAGACTTCACCTTAGTGTGCCTTTGCGCAGTGCAGAATGTAATTGATTCATAGTGGTACTAAGTGTTTCTAAGCAATTCCACTTACATTGTAAAATGTGTGATATAGACAGATAATGGTAAATATTACTGTTGAGTTCTTCTGAATGCTGGACACTGTTAAGGTCCTTTATACATTTGCTAAAATATGTGTAAAGTCTTAGTACAGTGTTTGACACATTGACTCATAAGTATGCTACTGACAGTATTATTTGTAATCTTTAGAAAAACAAAACAGACAAGGCAGATTTATTTGGTATTGAGACATGTGTTAAACTACTCATTATAATTAGCAAAGGCACAGTAAATCCTTTATTTTTACTGAGCACCTTATATGTGACAAATACTGATTTTAACTTCAATAATCTGATCATATGTTACCCCAGGTAACCCTTACGAGACCATGTGATAGTTCCAAACATTGGTGAATACGCATTGTGCTCTTTAAATTAAATGTAACAGCATGTGTTACCAAGAAGAGTTAATTATACAAGTGCTTTTCCAAAGAGGAACTTTGGTATATAAACTTGTGGAAAGCTCGTCCTGTGACTGTTATACTAATACTGGACTATATAGTAACATACTATGTGGTACTTTCTCACAAAGATCAAGATTTTAAAGGAGTGTAAAATTACCAGGAGGATGTATTTCTTACCAGATTAGATAAGAGAACAATTTCTTGACTTCTACTTAGAGAGGGGAAAAGGCAGCTTTAGGGATCTGGGCTTAAATTTCTACATAACTGAAAGTTAAGTTTGATTGGATTTGGCCTTAAGAAAAGCTGAACACTTGATCACACAGACACTGAGCCCGAGATGGCTCACAAAGCAAATGTTTAAACCACGCTTCTCAAAACAATAATGAAATGTGTCCAGTAGCTTTTTAATACTAGTTTAGAGTTATTAAAAGAATATTAATGTAAAACTATGGAAATAAGACTCATCTGTATAAGCACATTTAAGTGGGGATTACATAGAGAAGTTATCTAATAGTATCTCCACTTCTAAGCATTTGAATGTGGTTCTTAGTCACTTATCCCAAGTTAAATTTGATTGCATTGGGATTAGGCTTTTATCCTTTATTTTCAGTAACAAAACCCACACCCTGTATTATGACAGCTAAGGCAGCCCTGGAAATTAAGTATTTTGTGGGGAGAAGGAAAGCCTCATAAGTAGTCTCTATTAGGGTGTTTTTAAGGAACCACAGAGCTGATTTGCATCTTAACATTTGGTAATTTTTGAGACTACGGGGCTATGCGGCTAAATCTGCTGCAGTGGCTAATTTAAACTTCTAAGGGAGTTTAAACCATCATGCATTTTTCATCACAGATAGGTTAAAAGATTTTTAAAGTATTTTAGTTATTCATAGGCAGCTGGAATCCAATAGGATTGCATATCTGCTTTGATTTCAGCAAATATTATTCCCTATTTGGCCCCCTAAAGGAGAGCACTAGAAATTCTTTACACTTTTCTTATCTATAAATAGACTGCAAATTTTTTGGCAACTTTAGCTGTGAACCCTTCATTTCAAGACACTACATCTTCATTTTAATATGCACGCTATTCTTTATTTGTGTGAGCAAGGAATATTTAAATTCAAGGTAGACTATTGAAGGAGAGCAGAGTTTGCCACATCAAAATATTCCTCTTTGGGATATTGATTAGTTTAGCTAGTTATTTTTAAGAAACAAAAGACTCAGGAAAAACCTTAGACCTTGCCCCTAAATGCCTGAAAGGAATTGAGACAACAAACTTGCTCCAGGAAAGGAGCTATCATCATAGATAACTAAAGTGTAATATGAACTAATGTGACAGACAGGGAGGAACCAGCAAGGCTTATTTGTTCAAAGTTGTTTCTGTGTCCCATTTTTAAAGATGGCCTCACAAACATTTATTAACCAAACTTTTATTTTTCTATTTCTGTGTGAGTTGCCGTCTTGTCTTCTGAAGTCCCAAACCACTAACCACTACTCCCTTCTACACTCTCCTTACTTTAAGATGATATATATGCTTCAACTGCCTGATTTTTTCTTGGGCCCTATATTTTTAAAAAGTTCCTATATGTACATACATTATTAAATTTGGTTATTTTCTCCTGTTAACCTGTCTTATGTCATTTGGTTCTTAGACCAGCTAGGAGAGCTTAGAAAAGAGGGGAGAGACTTTCAAGGTGACGATGGAGTAGGAAGGTCTTGCACTCACTTCCTCCCTGGACCAAACCAGAAATAAAACTATACTGGGAACAATCACCCAGAATAACCAACTGAGGACTAGCTAAAGAGTAGTCTGTCTTACAACCAAAGATTTTCAGAAGAAGCCATGTTGAGACCAGTAGGAAGGGCAGAGATGCAAAAGGTGTTGGTGCTGCTCCCAAGGGCAGCAACTGAGATGCTGGAGGGATATCTCAGCTCTGTGAAGGTTCCCCTAAGAGTCATGAGGCCTAAACCTCAGGCCGGACTCCATAACCCAGAGCACCAGAACCAGGAAGAAGCACCCACATAGCACCCATCTGTGAAAAGCTGCAGGGTTTCTGTCCACCAAGAAGAGATGAAGTCCCCAGGAGACACAGGCACAATATTAATGGCCCAATGGGCAGAATTTCATCCACAGCCATTCACCCTGGACTTTGGCAAAAGAAGGGCAGTGTAGGTTAGAGTTACCTGAAGAGAGTCTGGGGTTTGTGATTCTGGGGAGAGATGTGGAGAGACAGTCACCAGGATCCCTGTTATTCTTGCATACTGCAGTACCCACCTTTTTTGGGCAGAGCAGTTGCCTCCAAGCAGCATCAGCCTGGGGAAAAGCAATTATTCCATACTCTGGAGTCCCTCTCCCCCCACTCTATGAATCTTAAGTCCTGCTGAAGAGTCAGTGCTGTAGGCTGAGGTGTAGAAGTCTGGGCTGACTCAGGAGATTAGTGACTGGCTTTGGGGTGGGGCCATTCCTCTCACTTTCTTGTGAACCTGACTAGCACTTCAGCCTCATAGGAGATCAGATAGAAACACCCTTCTTGCTTCCAGCAGACCTAACTTCTGGGCTTGGATGCCCCGCCCAACTGACTACTAAAATTGAAGGAGAAATAAAGAGCTTCCCAGGCAAGAAAAAACTAAAGGAGTTTATTACCACCAAACCAGTATTACTAGAAAAGTCAAAAGGCATGACTTAAGAAGTAGAAGACAAAACACAAATAAACACAAAAAAGGAATAGAGTTAAATGGCAATAAATATGTACCTATCAATAATCACTTTAAATGTAAGTGGTTTAAATTCTCTGATCAAAAGACAGGGTAGCTGAATGGATAAGAAAGCAAAACCCATATATATGCTGTCTACAAGACACTCACCTCAGAACAAAAGACTCACACAGAATAAAAGTAAAAGGAATGGAAAAATATATTTCATGCAAATGGAAATGAAAAAAGCTGGGCTAGCAAATATATTTGCCAAGATAGACTTTAAAAACCATGGTTATAGTAAGAGACAAACAAAAACACTACATAATGATAAAAGTAGCAATTCAACAAGAGGATATAAACTTGGTAAACATTTATACACCTAGCATAGGAGCACCCAAATATGTAAAGCACATCTTCATGGACTTAAAGGGAGAGATTGACAGTAATACAGTCATAGTAGAAAATTTTAACACCCAAATGACATCAATAGATAGATCTTCCAGATAGAAAATTAACAAGAAAACAGTGGTCTTCAATGGCACACTAGATCAGATGGATTTAATTGATATCTTTGGAGCATTTTACCCCAAAGCTGCAGAATATATATTTTTTTAAGCTCACATTGTACATTTTTGAGGATGGAACACATGTTAGAAACACAAAACAAGTCTCAATAAATTTAAGAAGACTGAAATAATTTTAAACATCTTCTGTGACCACAATGGTATGAAGCTAGAAATCAACCACACACACCAAAAACAACAACCCTGAAACACACAAAAATATGGAGACTAAATAACATGCTACTAAACAATGAATGGATTAACAATGAGATCAAGGAAGAGATAAAAAGATACCTTGAAACTAGTGAAAATGAGAACATAACAACCTAAAATCTGTGGGACACAGCAAAAGCATTCCTAAAAGAGAAATTCACAGCATTACAGGCTTTCCTCAGGAAACTAGAAAAAAACTCAAATAAATGATCTAACTTTCTAGTTAAAGAACTGGAAAAAATAAAACAAAGCCCAAAGGGAGTAGAAGGAAGGAAATAATAACTATCAGAGCAGAAATAAACAAATAAGAATTTTAAAAAATATACAAAAATCAATGAAACAAACAGCTCCTTTTTTGAAAAGATAAACAAGTTTGGCAAATCTTTAAACAGACTCATCTAGAAAAAATATATAGAGAGGAACTAAATATATAAAATCAAATTTCAAAGAGAAGTATAACTGAGATAAAAAAATACGAAGGATAGTAGGAAAATATTATGAACAACTATATGCCGACAAATTGGACACTCTGGAAGAAATGAATAAATTCCTAGAAACATACAATCTTTCAAAACTGAATCAGGAAAAATCAGAAAATCTGAATAGACAGATTAGAACTAGTAAAATTGAAGTACTAATAAAAGAAACTCTCAACAAGTGACTATTTGGACCAGATGGTTTGACAGGTGAATTTTACCAAACATTTAAAAAAGAACTAACACTTATCCTTCTCAAACTATTCTAAAATATTCAAGAGTAGGAAAAACTCCTAAGTTAATTTTATGAGGACAGCATTATTCTAATTACAAACCAGATAAATACACTAGAAAGAAAAAAATATATAGTACTATATCCTTGATGAACATATATGCTAAAATCCTCATCAAATATTAGCAAATTGGTTTCAGAAATACTATAAAAAGATTATACACCATTATTGAGTGAGATTTATTCCAGGGATGCAAGATTGATACAGTATCTGCAAATCAATAAACATGATACACCATATAACTGAAATAGAGTATAAAAACCACATGACACTATCAATAGATGCAGAAAAAGCATTTGATAAAATCCAACACCCATTTACAATAAAATATCTCAGTAAAGTGGAAATACAGGGATATTCCTCAATATAATAAAGGCCATATATGACAAACTCACAGCCAACATCATATTCAATGAGCAAAAACTAACATCATTTCCCTTAAGATCAGGAACAAGACAAAGGATATGTGCTTTCACCACTTTTATTCCACATAGTACTGCATGTCCTAGTAACAGTTATACAAGAAGAAATAAAAGGCAACCAAATTGGAAAGGAGGAAGTAAACCTATCATTATTTGCACATGACATGACATTGTATAGAAACCCAAGATTCCACCAAAATGCTATTAGATATTATAAATAAATTCAGCAAAACATCAAAATACAAAAATAATATTCTCAAGTCAGTGACATTTCTATACACCAATAATGAACTATCAGAAAGCAAAATTAAAAAAATAATCCTGTTTACTATTGCAACAAAAAAAATATGGTACCTAGGAATAAATTTAATCAAGGAGGTAAAAGATTTGTCCTTGGAAACTATAGGACATTGAAGAAAGAAATTGAGGAAGATAGAAATAAAAGGAAGCATATACTGTGTTAATAGATTGGAAGAATTAATATTAAAATATCCAGCCCGACTGGGTGTGGCTCAGTGGTTGAGCATTGACCTAGGATCCAGGAGATTGCAGTTTGATTCCTGGTCAGGGCACATGCCTGGGTTGCGGGCTCCATCCCCAGTCGGGGGCATGCAGGAGGCAGCCAATCAGTGATGACTCTCTTATCATTGATATTTCAACTCTCTCTCCCTGTCCCTTTTTCTCTCTGAAATCAATAAAGATACATTTTAAAAAAAAAGTCCATGCTTCCCAGGGATGTATGAATCTATAGACTCAACAGAATTCCAATCAAGATACCAATGGCATACTTCACAGTACTAGAACAAATATTCCAAAAAATTTTTATGGAACCAACGAAACACAAAATAGCTTAAGCATTCTTGAGAAATAAGAACAAAGTAAGAGGCATTAAAATACCTGATATCAAACTATACTGCAAGGCCATTGTACTGGCATAAGAACAGGCTCATAGATCAATGGAACAGAACAGAGAGCCAAGAAATCAACCCAAGCCTATATGGTTAATTATTATTTGACAAAGGAGGCAAAATCATACAATGGGGTAAAGATAGTGACTTCAGTAAATGGTGCTGAGAAAAATTGGACAAGTACAAGCAAAAAAAATGAAACTAGACCACCAACTTACACCATACACAAGAAAATTTCAAAATGGATAAAAAACTCAAAGGTAAGTTGCTAAACCATAAATTCTAGAAGAAAACATAGGCAGTAAAACATCAGACATCTCTCCTAGCAATATTTTTACTGATATGTCTCCTCGGACAAGGGAAATAAAGAGAAAAAAAATAAACAAATGGGTATACATAAAACTGAAAAGCTTTTATGCTTTTCAGCAAAAGAAAACCATCAACAAAATGAAAAGGGAACCCACTGTATGGGAGACCATATTCACCAATGATATATCTGATGAGGAGTTAATTACCAAAATATATAACAAACTTATTCAACTCAACACCAGGAAGACAAAAAATCCAATTAAAAATGGGCAAAAGACTGAAATAGACACTTTTCCAGAGAAGACATACAGATGGCCAGGAAACATATGAAAAAATGCTCAAAGTCACTAATCATCAGAGAGTTGAAAATTAAAAAGACAATGAGGTATCACCTCATACCTGCCAGAATGGCTACCAACAAATCATCAAATAAGAAGTGCTGGTGATGATGTGGAGAAAAGGGAACCTAGTACACTGGTGGTAGGAATGCAGACTTGTGCTGCCACTATGGAAAACAGTATGGCGTTCCCTCAAAAAATTAAATATGGAACTGCCATTTGACCCAATGTTTCCACTTCTGGAAATATATTCTAAGAAACCCCAAAACCAATCAGAAAGAATATATACATTCTTATGTTCATAGCAGTGTTATTTACAAAAACCAAGGTCTTGAAAAAGCCCAAGTGCCCATCAGTACATGAGTGGATAAAAAACTTGTGGGACCTTTACACAATGATATAATACATGGCTGCAAAAAAGAAGAAAATCTTACCTTTTGCAACAGCATGGATGGACCTGGAGGTCATTATGCTAAGTCAAATAAGTCAGTCAGAGAAAGGTAAATACCATGTGATCTCACTTATATGTGGAATCTAATAAATATAATAAACTGATCAACAAAATAGAAGCAGAGGCATGGATCATGGAACAAATTACAGCCATCAGTGGAGAGGGGGTAGATGGGGACTGGATGAAGGGAGGTGAAGGGATTAGCCAAAGAACATAAATCCATAACCCATAAAAACAGACAACAGTGTAGTGATGGCCAGAGGGAAGGGGGGATGGTGGCTGGGCTCGAGTGGGCAAAGGGGTGGAAAATGAAACATTTGTAATATTGTCAACAATTAAAAGAAAAAAGAGAGAGAGAGAAGGGACAATTTCCCCTCCTGCACACTGTGAATGATTTTAGTAAGTTACTTTTAACTTTTTCTTTTTTTAAATTAAATTAAATTAATTAATTCATTTATTTATTTTATTATTATTTTTTAAATTTATCTTTATTGTTGAGAGTATTATAGGTGTCCCATTTCCCCCCCCAATTGACCCCCTCTACTTTGCTCCCACCCCCTCCCCTGGCCTTTACCCCATTATTGACTGTGTCCATGGGTTATGCATATATCCATATAACTTCTTTGGTTAATCTCTTCCCACCCTTAATCTCCCCTTCCCTTTTTCCTCTGAGATATGATCGTCTGTTGCATGCTTCAGTGTCTCTGGATCTATTTAGTTCATCAGATTCTTTTATTCATTAGCTTCTTCTTAAAGAAGATCCTTCAACTTTTCCTGTAGTGCTGGTCTGGTGGTGATGAACTCCTTTAGCTTTTTCTTATCTGTGAAGCTCTTTATTTGACTTTCAGTTCTAAATGATAGCTTTGCTGGGTAGAACAATTTGGTTGTAGTTCCATGTTTTTCATCACTTTGAATATTTCTTGCCACTCCCTTCTAGCCTTCAAAGTTTCTGTTGAGAAATCAGCTGACAGTCATATGGGTGCTCCCTTGTAGGTAATTAACTGCTTTTCTCTTGCTGCTTTTAAAATTCTCTCTTTGTCTTTAACCTTTGGCATTTTAATTATGATGTGTCTTGCTGTGGGCCTCTTTGGGTTCCTCTTGTTTGGGACCCTCTGTGCTTCCTGGACTTGTAAGTCTATTTCTTTCCCCAGGTAGGGGAAGTTTTCTGTAATTATTTTTTCAAATAGGTTTTTAATTTCTTGGTCTCTTTCTTCTCCTTCTGGCACCACAATAATATGAATGTTGGGCCTCTTGAAGTTGTGCCAGAGGCTCCTTAGACTATCTTCATATTTCTGGATTCTTTTTTCTTTTTGCTCTTCTGGTTGAGTGTTTTTTGTTTCCTCATGTTACAAATTGTTGATCTGATTCTCAGCATCCTCTACTCTATTGTTGAGCCCCTGTAAATTATTCTTCATTTCAGTTCATGTAGCCTTCATTTCAAATTTGTTATGTTATTGATTTTCTCAGTTATTTCCCTAATAGTATGCTTAAACATCCTTATAACCAAAACTCTGTACCTGTATCTGTTAGCTTGCTTGGATCTATTTCATTTAGTTCCTCTTCTAGAGATTTCTTGTTCTTTCCTTTGTCACATGTTTCTTTGCCTCCACATTTTGGCTGCTTCCAGGTGTTTGTTTTTGTGTATTAGGTAGAGCTGCTATGTCTCCTGGGATTTGTAGAGTGGCTTTGTGTAGGTAGTAGGTGTCTTGTAGGGTCCAATGGCTCAGCCTCCTCAGTCACCTGAGCTGGGCCTTCTAGGTGCTCCCCTGTGTGGGCTGTGTGCACTGTCCTATTGTATTTGAGCCTTGGTTGCTGTTGGTGTTACTGGGAGGAATTGACCCCCTGGCCAATCAGCTCTGAGGACCAGCTGCAACTACAGCCAAAGAGCTGCTGTGCTGGAGACACCCCTATGGAGCAGGATTTATTTCAGTGGAGCTTTGGTGTTCACTCAGTCTGCCCCTTGAGTGTGTCACTCGTGGATGTGGCAGGGTTGTAATCCAGTGTGGTCAAGTCTGACTACCAGGTGCACTGTCTCCGGGGCCTCCCAGGAGGTGCAAAGTCAGCCTCTGCCAGTGCCTTGCCCACGGCAACCCAGCATGAGCCACACAGCAAACCGTAGATGGCTGGTACTTGTGCTGGGCTTGGTGTTGCCCAGGAGAGGCCAAGCTCTGAACCAATGCAGGCTGCCGCTAGTGCCAGGCCTGGGGCTGCTTATCAAGCTGTATGGGGCACAATGCTGCTTATTTGAGAGATTTTGGGAAAGCCCTAAGTATGAGGCTTGAGAGGTCACTTGCATAGAAAAGCCACTGAAAATGGCTTGGATGAACTTGCAGGTGGGGAGAGGTGAGGACCCCGGGGATCACCTGGGCGGGGCCAAAGGTGTGAGTCAGGTGCTAGAGATTCAAATATGGTGCCTGTGTGTGGGAGGACTTGCCAAAGGGGCAATGGCCTCTGTCAGCTCTCCTGCCTGGGAGAAAGCTTCCCCTCCACCTCATGCCCTGATTTCAGGCAGGTTAGTTTCTCCCCAAGTGTCCGAGATTCCTTTTAAGCTGCTGCCCGGCACTGGGGCTCAGAGGGAGCGCATCTCAGTGAGTCCGTGCGAGGGCCCTTTAAGAGGAGCTGCTGGGGCTCCCGCCACCTCCGCGACCCTCAGAGACAGTCCCCGCTGTCCAGGTTTCACAGCCTGGAGTTGTGGGGACGTCTCTTCCTGGCCCTGGAGCCCTGGACTAGGGGCCTGCTGTGGGGCTGGCACTCTTCACTCCTCTGGGAAACCCCCGCTGCCAAGATTCCCTCCCAGGTTTAACCTGTGGCACCAGGTGTAGGCCCACAGCCACGTCTCTGTGATTCAGCCCCGATCTGCCCGTGTCCCCACCCCGCCTCCTGGTCTCAGTGCTCCTTCAGGTCCCTGGTTGTAGGGCTTCTGTGCAGCCGGATTTCAGGAGGCTCTGAATGATGGTTGTTCTATATTTTTGTTGTAATTGTGATGTGGTTGTGGGAGGCGGTGGGTGCAGCTGCTACCTAGGCCACCGTCTTGTTTCTCCTTAACTTTTTTATCTCATGGCACACATCAGCTAATTACTAGAATGCTGCAGAGCTCCAAAAAATATATTTTTTTGCTGATCTGACAAAAAAAAAAAAAGATATAATTTTGATTCATTCACACCTGACAGCTGTTGTTGTGCTGGCTGTTGTCATTTTTTAAATTTGACAATCTAAGGAAAAAGAGGTCAGTGCCCCTGACTAAATAGTCAGGTATTGCATGTTTTAAAAATTCTTGTGACACACCAGTGTAGAGTGGCACACCAATTAAAAATCGCTAAGGTAAGTCCTTGTAACTACCTTTGAACTGGAACTACTTATAAAGTGTAAGAATGTCTGACCACAAATAGTATACATGTAGTTTTCACTATTTTCAGTTCTCCATCTAGGCCATTGTAGATTGATTTTTACCAATATATATATGGTGTTCTTGCTGTGATATATGAATATGTATCCTTTAAATGTATTGTGTAGTCAGTGCATTGTATTGATATCAATGCTATCTTTTATTCAAAATGAGAATGGCTTGACAAATAGAAGCATGTGAAAAAGGAAAAAAAATGCTAAAATAGAGGGGTCGTTGATATAGCTATGAGTTGTTGCTATCCCCAGTAGTCACATAAAGCCTGCAGCCCCAGGTCTACTGTGGATAAATAATGACATGTTATCAAAACCACACCATTGAGTTAAAATGCTCCATGTCAAATTAATCCTGCCTCACCAGGTACTTCTTCCCATTTATAATACTCTTTTTAAAATAAAAAAAGGATCCACCAATTCAGATGTGTATATAGTACGGATGATGTACAATTGTACTTCAAGCTGACTGCAAGCAACCTTTCAAGAAACAAAGCTAAATTCTGAGTAATAAAATCCACCACATGATTGATATCTTGCATTAAAGTGGGAGTTGAAGAAAGCAATTTTGTTTATGGGAAAGTCTTGGCTTGGCACATTTTTCATGTCACATAAAGATGGAAATCTTACCTTATGGTTGTAGATTACAGTTATATTTCAGCTTTTGTAATTGTAAAAGAACACACATCTGTTTTAAAGTAATCATTTCCTTCTGATAAAATAAACTCATTTTAATATAGTTCTTTTTTCCCATATGCATTATATTCTCCTTTGCTTTCATTCCCTTGTTAACTTTTTATTTTGCTGTGGTTTAGTAGACAAATGTATCTTCCAAAAATTTTTCTGACTTTCCAAATTGCTGTGTGTTTGTGGGTATACTTTACAGTGTAAACAATGAGTTAAAAATGTAAAGCATTAATATTCAAGAGTATTATGAATCAAAGAAAACTGGGTCAGTATGTTCCCATTTTTCTGTGCAGGAAAGAAATGAGTAGTGACTTTAAAAGTCTTGCATAATTTCCAAAGCTTATTGCTTTCTCAGTTCTTTGTATTAAATACTTTTTAAGCTTTTAAATAAAGCTTCCTAAAAATGCACAGTATTTTATAGTTTACAAAATGCTAACACATACATCATTGATCTTCGTCTATCTTGTGATGTAGAAATTAATATTTTTACTGTTTTTATCATCCTATTTCATATACCAGAAAACTGAGATTCAAAAAGGTTAAATTATCTGCTCAAAGCTCATCATCTAGAATTTAGCAGACAAGCATTGTGATGTCATAGAATTCTAAATGATTTAAGCTCACTTGCTTTCTGACTAGAATCTAAAGAACATAATAAACTGATGAACAAGATAGATTCAGTGACATAGAAGCATGGAATAGACTGACGAATCTCAGAGGGAAGGGTGGGTGGGCGGGGTAAGATTAACCAAAGAACTTATATGCATATATGCATAACCCATGGACACAGACAATAGTGTGGTAAAGGCCTGGGGTGGGAGTGGGTGGGGGGTGGAAGGGGTTAATGGGGGAAAAAGGGGATAGTTGTAATATTTTCAAGAATAAAGATAAATTTAAAAAATAAAATAAAATATAGATAGACCAACTCTATCATTGAATTTAACCTACTTTGGCTAAACTAGAGCTAAATTTAATCAAAAAGTTTTTTTGTTTTTGTTTTTTGGAGGAGTGCATGTAGTTTGAAAAAGAGTGGGAATTAGTTAAAAAGGATGAAGAAGAATATTCTGTTACCTCTGAAACAGAAAATATGTTTTTGATATAACAGACCTTTGTAAAATTTGTGAAAGTTGAATAGTATACTCTGTCTTTGGACTACTGTTGTATACCATACAAAAGTTTCTTTCTTAGGAGATTAGCTAAATCTGAATTCATCGCAGTGTTAAGTAGGTCTGCTTTTGTCTTTCTGGTATAATTTCCTGTCCTTTTCTGCTTTTCTGATTTCTTATGGGATAAGGCTGGTTCTAAAATGGTTCCCAGTAATTGATTCCTAACTTCTGGTACTTACACTCTTGGGTAATTCCCTCCACTTGTGTGTGGACTCCCTCTAGTGACTTGCTTCTAATGAATAGAATATAACAAAAGTGACAGGTCATTTCTGAGACAAAGCTATACAAGACTGACTCTGTCTCTCCCTCTATCTTGCTCCCTCCTCCCTCTTTGACTGACTTTGATGTCACCAGTTGCTGTGTTGTTAGCTGCCCTATGGAGAGACCCAGGTGGCAAAGAACTGAGATACACAGTCTACCAGTCCACAGAGAACTAAATTCAGCCAATAACTACTAAGTTAGCCTGGAAGCAGATCCCACACAGTTGGACCTTGAGATAATTGCTGCTTTGGTAGACACTTTAATTGCAGTCTAGTGAGAGATCCTGAGCTGGAGGACAGAGCTAATATGGGTTGAGATTCCTGACCCACAAAAATTGTAAGATAATGGATGTGTGTTGTTTGAAGCAGCTAAGTTTTTGGTAATATTTTCCTCTCCTAGATATTCTATGTCACTTTATATTATTTTCATGAAAGCTCTTATTTGAAATTATCTTAATTTATTGCCTCTCTTCCTCCAATTAAAATTCAAATGTTATAAGAGTTGAAACCTTGTCTTTCTTGTTCATCTTTTGTTCCCCAGTGTCTGGAAGAGCACCCGACACTTAGCTACTGGTACTCAGTAACAATTGTTTGAATGAATAAGTGAATGAATGAATGAATTTTACCTAGAGTCTCTCTAGACCCTTGTTATTATCTCTCCTTAAAATAGATAAATGGCTTAGGGCAAGAGCAATTTGCTTTTGCTTTTTCTGTTTATCTCTACCAACAGAATTATTTCTCAAATATATATATATATATTTTTAATCTGCTGACAATTTTCCTTCTAATAGCTGTTTCACTATTAACTTCTTTATGTCTGAAGGTCTTCATGAACAATATTCTCATCATTTTCACTTTGCATAGAATTAGAAAAAACCAAAAGCTTATTATTTGACATATAGTACATTTCCAAGTTTGCTTTTCTCTAGATCCTAAGCTTGTGTTCACCAATGTTTTGATAGAGCAACACATTATCTATAGTATTAAAATCATTTTATTTTCTATGTTGTTTCCCTGTGAAAGGTGTTAGCTTTTCAAGTAAAGTTATTCAAAGTGAAAATAATAAATACCTTCTTTCTGTCTTGTCTGTTTCCTTGTCTCTCTTCTTGTTTTCCCTAGACTATTGTTGGTTTCATAAAAGGTGTGGAACTTCTGGCTTTTGACCAAATTTGGTTCTTGCCTTCATTTTCTTCACTTTTTGGAGCAATTTTGCTTATTACTGATGTAGAAGCTCATAAAGTAAAGGACTTCTCTTATTTTACTTATTGTAAAACCTGTTAGGATTTAAAATTCAGTAGTTAGAAAGTCATAAATAATAGGCTCAAAGTTGAAAAAGTAGTGGAGGTTGTCTTCTAAAGTTGGAGCAAAAATAAATATCAGATGTATTATTACCCATCTTTTTCCGTTGTGATAAGGGCTTGATAAAGAATACATAAATAGCCTGGCCGGTCGTGGCTCAGCGGTTGAGCGTCGACCTAGGATCCAGGAGATTGGGGCTCGATTCCTGGTCAGGGCACATGCCCGGGTTGTGGGATCAATCAATGACTCTCTCATCATTGATGTTTCTATCTCTCTCTCTCCCTCTCCTTTCCTCTCTCTGAAATCAGTAAAGATATATTAAAAAAAAAAAAAAGAATACATAAATAATCCCATACGCCTTCATGTTTACTAATGATTTCTACTGATAATAATTACCTTCTCAAAAACCAAAGTATTCAGTTGCCAGTGAGGTAAAAACAATTAACGTCTATAGTCACAGGTTGCCTAATATTATATTATGTGTAACCACTTTTGAAATTTAAAGTAAATAATTTAAAATTTCAGTCAATAAATTCAACACATGCAGTCAATATGTGTTTGACCATCCATTAAGAGACAGAGTAAGAGGGGAAGCAAGTTGAGAGGAAAAAGACAGATAGAAAAAACACGGCCTTAAAAGTCTTTTTAATTATTTCCATAAACTAAGGTCCTAACAGTCTTCTGGAGAGTGAGTTTAAAAAATTCACATTTTAGAGGAAAAAGAAAAGGCATAGAAGAAAGTGAAATATTATTTATAGAGTACCTATGATATTCTGGATATTGCTATTAAACACATCATATACTTTATCTTATTTGATACTTGTATCAACCTTAAAAGGTACATGTCACCATCCCTGAGCGGTTCCAGTTTTGTCTTCTCATAACATTCCAGAGCTGAAGAAAACAGCACAAATGGTCCTTCTGTAACTTCAACCTCAACCAGGCCCTTAAACAACTGAGTTAATTTACTTTCCTACTTACACAAATAAGATTGACAACATTCTGTGTTTTTCTTTGAATCTCTCACTCTTTCCTGTCCACATCATTCTCAGTTGATGATTTTGTATTTTACTTGAGGGAGAAAATGGAAGCCATCACACATTTCCTACTTCATGTTCCTATTCCCCTCCAACCCACTAATATATTCTCATCTAACCTTTCCTTCTTCTCTCCTGTGAACATGGGGGAACCCTATCTCCTTCTCTTATGCAAATTAGATACTCTCTTGCTTTTTCAGAAACTAAGCTATTAAGTACTCTCTTTCTCTTCTTTATCTTCAACATATTCTAGCTCTTAAACATGCTACATGTGAGTATCTTTTCAATTTTAAATATTCTATAATGTTTAAATATGTGACAAGTATGTTTATATGTTATACTATATGCTAGCTTTATTAGTTGCAAATCCATAGAAAATTAATAATTATTTTTTTCTCCACTGAGGAAAATGATCATTTCTCTCACATAAGCATACTTTATTTTTCTCTCTTAGCACATTTCTGCCTTCAACTATTGCTCTATTTCTGTTCTCCTTTCATAGCAAAACTTCCTTGAAAGGGTATTGTATACTTCTATATCTAGTTTATTTTTTTTTCTTATTAAGCTTGTCTTATGAAGTTTACCAATAGACAATATTAAATTCAGTGGTAATATTTTAGTTGTGATATTTCTGGAACTTTCAGCAACATTTGCCACAGTTGACCATTCTTTTCCTTTGAGCCACTTTCTTCACTTGGTTTCCAAGATGTTGTCTGGTTTTCCCACTAGTTCTCTGGCTTTTTTTCTCACTGCTCTTTACCGATTCCTTCTCATCATCTTGTCCTCTAATATGGAATTGCTCAGGGCTTACCGCTTGGACTTCTGTTCTGTATAAAAACTCACTTGCTTGAGTTTTATACTGTTCTGTATAAAAACTCACTTGATTCTCATCAAGATTCAGAATTTTAACTATAGGCTGACAACTTCCAAATGAATACCTGTAGCACAGACCTCTTCCCTGACCTCCAGCCTCCTCACATAGTTACGTACATACTTGTTCCCTCAACATAAGTATGTTTATGCATCATAAACTTAGCATGTCCAGAACTCAGCTCTTTATATGCTTACCGATCAAGCCTGTTTCTCTCACAGTGTTACCTAAAGTAGTAAATGGTAAGTTCACTCTTTGAATTTCTCAAGAAGGAAGCTCAATCATATTTAATATCTCTCTCCCCCTCACACTTTATATCTTAGGCTCTATCTCTAAAATATATCCAGCATACAAATTCTCATACTTCCAGTGTCATTACACCTTCATTAAAGTCATAATTACCTTTCATCCCAAATCTCTTAGTTGGTCTCCTTATGTCTACCTTCAACCTATTTCCAACCTATAAAGAGGACAGAATGAATGTGGTGAAACACAAGGCAGATGATCAAAAATGGCTTTCCATTTCATTCTAAATAAAAAGTCCAAGCTCTCATCAGGTTCCACAAGATCTTACAAAATTTGTTCTCAATTCAAATTACCTCTCCTATTTCATCATTTCTAACTTCTACTCCAGCCATAATGTCTTGCTAGCTCTTCAACTTTTCCTTAAACATGGCAGCATGCTTGGAACTGAAACTTTTTCACTTGCTATTGCTTTTGTTTGCAATAGTCTTTCCCCAACATATGTATTTGACCTACTAATTTGTTCTTTTCATAACAGAGCATATGTTTTATTTATTTATTTATTTAGTCTTTTGTCTGTCTTCACCAGTGAAATATAAGTCCTATGTATTAGAGTAACACTAGCTATTATAACAAAAATAAACAGTCAAATTTGACTAGGTTAACATAATGTAGTTTATTTTTGCCTCATATAGATGTTCAATTATTTTTATGATCAGTAATTCAGGAAAATACTCTGTCCAATATGGTCATTCAATGACCCAGGCTGCCAAAAGCTCTACCATCTTCTAATTTCATCATCTAAGGCCCTTCTTATTTCTTAAAGGCCATGGCACAGAAATGACCAACTTTATTCCATTCCCATTCTAATGAAGGTACCCAGTAAGGTAGCCATGCCTAGAAGAAAGCATGTCGGGCATGTAACCCCTGACTGGGCAGCTACCTTTAATGGCAATAAAGAGCCTGAATATTATCAATAGATGCAGAAAAAGCATTCGACAAAATCCAGCACCCATTTCTGATAAAAACTCTCAGCAAAGTGGGAATAGAGGGATCATACCTCAACATAATAAAGGCCACATATGACAGACCTACAGCAAACATCATACTCAATGGGCAAAAACTAAAACCATTTCCATTAAAAACTGGAACAAGACAGGGATGTCCACTTTCACCACTCTTATTCAACATAGTACTGGAAGTCCTGGCCATAGCCATCAGACAGAAGGAAAACATAAAAGGTATCCAAATTGGAAAGGAGGAAGTAAAACTGTCATTATTTGCAGATGACATGATACTGTACATAGAAAACCCTAGAGACTCCATCAAAGTACTACTAGATTTGATACACGAATTTAGCAAGGTAGCTGGATACAAAATCAACATTCGGAAATCAGTGGCATTCTTATACATCAACAATGAACTTTCAGAGAGAGAAACTAAAAAAGCAATACCATTTACCATTGCAACTAAAAAAATAAGATACCTAGGAATAAACTTAACCAAGGATGTAAAAGACCTGTACTCAGAAAACTATGTGACACTGAAAAAAGAAATAGAGGAAGATTTAAACAGGTGGAAGAAGATACCATGCTCATGGATTGGAAGAATTAATATCATTAAAATGTCTATACTACCCAAAGCAATTTATAAATTTAATGCAATTCCTATGAAAATACCAACAGCATATTTCACAGATCTAGAACAAGCATTTCGAAAATTTATATGGAACCAAAAAAGACCCTGAATAGCTGCAGCCATCTTGAGAAAAAAGAACAGAGTGGGAGGGATCACATTACCAGACTTCAAACTGTATTACAAAGCCACTGTAATCAAAACAGCCTGGTATTGGTACAACAACAGGCATATAGATCAATGGAACAGAACAGAGACCCCAGAAATAGACCCACGCCATTATGGTCAGTTAATATTTGACAAAGGAGGCAAGAACATCCAATGGAGTAAGGACAGTCTCTTCAATAAGTGGTGCTGGGAAATTGGACAGATACATGCAAAAGAAAGAAATTAGACCAGCAACTTTCTCCATACACAAAAATAAACTCAAAATGGATAAAAGACTTAAATATAAGTCACGAAGCCACAAAAATCCTGGAAGAAAACATAGGCAGCAAAGTCACAGACATCCCACGCAGTGGACTTTTCACTGATACAGCTCGTAGGGCAAGAGAAACAAAGGAAAAAATAAACATATGGGACTACATCAAACTAAAAAGCTTCTGCACAGCAAAAGAAAACAGCCTCAAAATACAAAGGAACCCCACGGTCTGGGAAAACATATTTGCCAAGGATGAATCTGATAAGGGGCTAATTTCCAAAGTGTACAAAGAACTCATAGCACTCAGCAAGAGGAAGACAAACAACCCAATTAAGAAATGGGCAAAGGACTTGAATAGACACTTCTCCAAAAGGACATACAGATGGCCAAGAGACACATGAGAAAATGCTCAACGTCGCCAATCATCAGAGAGATGCAAATTAAAACCACAATGAGGTATCACTTCACACCTATCAGAATGGCTACCATCAACAAACCACCAAAGACGTGTGGTGTCGAGGGTGTGGAGAAAGGGGACCCTAGTACACTGCTGGTGGGAATGCAGACTGGTGCAGCCACTATGGAAAACAGTAGGGAGGTTCCTCAAAAAATTAAAAATGAAGCTGCCGTTTGACCCAGTGATCCCACTCCTAGGAATGTATCCTAAGAATCCTGAAACATTCATCAGAAAGGGTATATGCACCCCGATGTTCATAGCAGCACAGTTTACAATAGCTAAGATCTGGAAACAGCCCAAGTCCCCATCAGTAGATGAGTGGATTAAAAAGCTGTGGGACATTTATACCGTGGAATACTACATATCTGTAAAGAAGAAGAATCTCGTACCCTGTGGGACAGTATGGATGGTCCTGGAGAATATTATGGTAAGTGAAATAAGCCAGGCAGAGAAAGAAAAATATCACATGATCTCACTTATACGTGGAATCTAAAGAACTTAATAAACTGACAAGCAGAATAGATTCAATGACATGGAAGCATAGTTGAGACTGATGAAATGTCAGAGGGAAGGGGGAGAGGGGGTGGAGGGGGAGAGAGTAACCAAAGAATTTATATGCATATATACACAACCCAAGGACACGGACAATGGTGGAGAGAGTGACTGGGAAGGGGGAAGGAATGGGGGGGAAAGGGTCATTGGGGAGAAAAAGGGACATCTGTAATACTTTAAACAAAAAATAAAAATTATTAAAAAAAAAAAAAAAAGAGCCTGAATATTCAGTGAATGCCTACCTGCCTATGACACATTTCATAAAAGCAGTGCTTTTTTACTTTTATTTACTGTTATATGCCCAACACCTGGAACAGTTAAACAGGTAACTGAAATGTAAACAAACAAAACAAATAAACAAACCATTTATGGACCTATTACCTTGTCCAGCTATTATCCCTTCTGTTCTCAAGCTTATCAACGTAGTAGCCCAGAGTGCCTGTTTCACTCTCACTTTCTAGTCACTCCTCATCCCATTCCAATCTGAGTTTCACCAAACCCGAACTTCCTCCTTATAAATAAATGTGGCAGAATAATATTTTTGACAGTTTTTTAAAAAATCCTGTGATTCTCTTTTACCTGTGGCACTCTGTCCACTGAAACAAAAGCAATTATTACTTTAGGGAGAAGGCAGAACACAGCCGGAAGTAAAGAAGTCAACATTCAGCTCTAAAGTTCCACAGACAACTTTAAAATCTCACAGGGCTGATGAAGGTCATGAAACCTGATTTTCAGTTGCAAGAGTTAGGCAGTTGAGAATGAGAAAAAATTTTTTTCTCTGAACTTCTAAGGATAGTTTTAAATAGCAGAAAGCATACTTAGCAATGTATTTGGGCTAAATTTAAACAATAGACATACCATGTCTTGAGAATGGTTTTATTTCACTCTGAAAGAAGGTGAAAAATCATCCCTGTGCTGCAGTGGGAGGGTATCTGGGGTGGAGGACATTTTAACTTGTTTCCTAAGAGCAGAGGTAGTGATAAGGACTTGCCTGTAGCGGTTATTTGAGGAGGAAATGGAGAGAGTGAGATAGGCAAGCTGAAAAAGCCTACATAAGTACATTATTAAAGTTTCTGTGTGAGCAATGGAACTGACTTCATTTTGCTGGAACCTCCTGAGAAATATACAGACTGCCTTCTAGAGCTGCCCTCCAAGGATGGGAGGCAGGAGCATTTTATTCACAGGTTCCCATCCCAAATTGGTCAAGAGTTGCTCGCGAGAGTGTTAACTTCCTTGTACTTCTAGGCTGTGTATGCTGGTGAGGCTGCCCCAGCATTGGAGAAGGACCTGGGAGAAAGTGAAAATGTGGCAGTATGTCTTAGTAGTGGGGCATTAAGGGCATGAAGTGACTTCAAGCCTTAAGGTACTGTCTACTCCAATTATGAGTGAAGTGGGGTGAAGCCATAAAGATATGCACTGGACACCAGCAGCGTTTCATATAGGGAGATTCTGAGGCAATATGACAGACATTTAGAATTAGTAAAGGACCTGTTTTCTTCCCTTCCCAGATTTTGAAATAGAAGAAACTGGGATTTGAGGTAAGATGGCCATATCGTACAAATATCACAAATTCGGGATGATAGGGACTATGTATATCAGCAAGTGAGCGCCACCCCAAACAACAAAAAAAGGGCAACGTAGGTTATATAATAATCAGAGGTTATCGAAGGTCTGAGGTTACATGATGATAACCAGACACTCTCCCAGACATTAGACTGCCCCAAGCATGGAGAAAGGAGGGAAAAGCACAGGGGTAGGACTCTGAATTTGGTTGAGGACTTAACCAAAAGGAGGATTCACCACCTATAAAAGGAAAAGAGAATCATGAGATATTGGAGCTTATGTATAAGTTAAATTCTATCTAGAGAAACAGAGGTCTTTACTTTTTTGATCACCTATTTATACTTTCAGAACTTAAGTCTAGAGTTCACTAGAATTGTTTTGTCTCTATGAGCATTAACTTGGTCACTGTTGTTTTCAGCCAAGGAAGCCTAACTAACACAAAAATTGCTTCCAGAGAATGAATTAACTGACCATTCAATTCTGTTGGAGATGGGATTTGGTATTGTGAAATGAGATTCCAGTTCATATTTTAGGAACAGGAACTAATAACCCATGAGACAAAATGGAACCATAAAATGAAGCTCTGGAACCCAAGCAGCTGCATCACAGGATAATTTTTAAGAGTATGAATTCCAAGGCTGCTGTGTATGGTGAGTGTTTCTGATAGCATTCTGGTGGTAAGAGGATAAAAGCTCACCACTAAATTGTCCCCTTGTATCATGGAATGAAACCCAGGGGCTTTCTCACTCTACTGAAATATATTTGTTTCTTTTTATAGCACAAGTGCTGAAGATATTAATTGATTATTGATTCAAAAGATTGCTGAATTATCAATTGAAATCATATCCTCATCAGGTCTCAAATAAAAGTTAGGGGATAATCAATAAGTGATTATGAGAATAAAAGTATCTATAAAGATTTAGAGGATCTGGATGTGGGGTCTACCAAATTGCCAGTCATCTGAAACTTCCTTTTGGCATGTCGTTTGCTAGAGAAAATACTACTCTGCTAACAGGAGGAAGCTAATAGCGGCCTTCATGCCCATGCTGCTGCTTGTTAGTATCCAGGATCCAAACGCCACATTGCCAGAGCTTTGAAGTGCAGAATCAGAGGATGAAGTGCAAGGTGACACACAGACAAATTTGAGGAATATGCCGATTTGAATAATAAAAAATGTGACAAAAAACCAAGGGAGTTTGTTTCGACTATAATAATATGGCAGGTGTAACAAAATTGTACTTATACTTTATTAATATGGCTATAATTCTTTGAGATTCTGAATTTTATGGATTAGCCAGAGCTAGAGCTATGAATCTAATGGTTTCTGGGTTGAATAATAAAATCTCTTACTCAAAGCTATTTCATGCTAAAGACACAAATTGGCCAGGAATCCCCACAGATCATGCAGAACAGAGGTTGTAGTCTGGCAGCCTGCAGCCTGGATCTGCCCTGTCAACAGTGCTTTCTTTGGCCCTCATAGTTTTGGCTCACCTAGTGTTTTTATATCAATTGATTTATATGCCAATAAATCTACATAAAAACCTTTATTTACATCCTCTTTTTAAAAGATTTGGCAACACTGAGCTCATATTCCTATGTGGTGGCAATTTGCTTCTGTCTGCTTAAGATGGGGCAGGTGTGCTTCAATTTGCTTTAGGCTCATCACTCTCTCTAGCAAATCTATTCTAGTCTACTGTGCTCATTTAATTTCATTTTATGATCCCTGTTGATATGGTAGGAATAAAAAGACTTTGAATAATAGAATTCTGGATTAAATCTACCCTATATCTCATCTATCTACCCAGAGAGGCCTTGAACAATGGATTGGTGATGAACCAGAAGAATATATTAAAAAAAAAGTTTTATTGATTCTCTAGGCCTGGGATACTGGTGAAAAGGTTTGCAACTGAAATGGCTTAGATTTTAGCAAGAATGAAGAATTTCACTGCGGCAGAGCCCAGGCTGTGGCACTAAACCGAGGAAAACACAGAATATACTTCAGAATGTGATCTTAATTGGAAACAGGGTCATTGCAGATGTAATAGTTTAAGATGAGGTCATACTGGAATAGAGTGGACCCCTATACAATATGACTTGTGTCCTATAAAAAGAGAAAACTTGGACACAGACACACACACAGGCGGAACACCATGTGAAAATGAAGGCTGAGATTAGGGTGATGTAGTGGAAGCCCAGGAACACCAAAGATAAACAGCAAACTACTAGAAGCTAGAAGAGAGACATGGACCAGATTCTCCTTCGTAGCCCTCAGAAGGAACCAACTCTGCTGACACCTTGGTCTTGAACTTTTAATCTCCAGAACTGTGAGACACTACATTTCTGTTTAAGCCACACAGTTTGTGGTACTTTTGATACAGCTGTCTTAGCAAACTGCAGTTCCAGGACTTTCTGAGGACTAGGTCTCAAACTTTCCCTTCTATTCTGTTCTCCAATATTCTTTGAATTATTTCTTCTTTGAGGTGAGGGTAGGCTTAAGATAAAATCTAATTCTATAATTTTTTTTTCAAAGAAGATAAAGGCACAGATACACATATCCCACAAAGCTATGAATGAGTAAGGCACTATGGATCTATTCAGAATCACCGCTACTCATCCTTCCACAGCTGAAGCTAAGGAAAGGGGAAGAGATATCTACACACACACACATACACACACACACACACACACACACACACACACACCAAGACTAGATTAGCAGTTTAAATTTTTCCCTCATAGAAATATTTTAATTACAATAAAATAATTATTTATGGGGTTATTTGTCAATGTATATTTTGGGGTAAAGTAAATATTAGGTAGTCATCAGGTATAATTAACAATAAATTTCTCTCATAATTAATTAAACTATAAAATTTAGTATCTGTTTTAGAGTTCTTAAAGTATTGGACATCATTGCTTTTGTTATAGAATACAAGTAATTCTTTCAGAATTAATTTTAAAAAGGTTATTTCTTCTCTAATTTTGTTTATTTCACATGTGACTGTGATGATACCCTAATAAAGTATATATTTACATATTGTCAAGTTTAATGATCTAGAATTAAATGAAAGCTCCTTTTAGCAATTTAAAAGAAGAAATGAACATTAATTACCACTGAGATAAAAACAAACAAACAAACCTATAAACCTTTTGTTTCTGGATGGGAGATCAATCATATTTAAATGGCTTTATCCATTTTATAACTTAATGTATAAGAAATTATCAAAATTATCCTTGTCTTGTCAAAAACATGTCAGTAGAGAGTTGAACATAACTGTGGAAATTCTTTTCATATGTAACATCAAATAGTCTTATCAAATGCTTGTTTCATACTAAATGAAAAAAGAAAAAAACAAACAGCAAACATACTTATAAAACAGCTCTCTTTTATACTGATATTTCCACATACATGTTTACTTAAGTGTACACCTGATATCACCACTTCAATGTCTAATAGGAATTCCAAATTCACATCTCTCAATAGAACTCTTAGTTTCCTCTGCCTTTCAAGGTTGGTTTCTAGTTTTTTGTCTCACAATTCACTCAGTTTCTCAAGATAAAAATCCAGAAATCAGCCTTGTTACTGTACTTTCTTTGATTTTCACATTCAAACCAATAATAAGTCCTGTTTCCTGTTGGTTTTAGCTTTAAAATGTGTATTTAATATGAATAGTTCTCTCCATCTCTTCTGCCACAACCTAAGCCTATGCTGTTATTTTGTTAGGTCATTTCAATAATCTCCTAAGTGGTTTTCCTGCTTGTATTTATTCCCTCTCAGAGGAGGGGGTGGGATGGGGTGGAACAGGTCATTGGGGAGAAAAAGGGACATCTGTAATATTTTAAACAAAAAAAAAAAATTAAAAAAAAAATCCATTCTCCATACAAGAGATAATTTCACAATCAATGGCTTCCCATTGTATTTAGATTGAAATATAGACCAATTACCATTATCTTTGTATCATTGTTGGGTCCTTGCAGACACAGGATTAGGAATGCTAAGGTTTTTGGGGAGAAACAATTTTAAAAGAAAAAGGAGAGCAGGATTTGGGAGAAAGCAATGAAAAGGCAATGCAGATCTAAAAATGTCTCCACATACCCAACAACTTGTTGTGGAGCAACAGTTTCTCACTAAATGGGTCCTGAGTTGGGTGAGCATGGGTACTGCAGGCCTTGAACTAGTCTTGTTCAGTCACTTGCTGGAGTCACCCCAAGGAAAGGATGACTTTAGCTTAAAAGCTGAGGTGGATCTGATGGTGCTGACCACTGGGAGCTGTTAGTTAACCATAGTCCTTGGAGCTGGGCTGTGAGTCATCTCTTGGAGGTGAATCTGGGTAGTAAGTTCCTTTGCTTGCTCAGTCTTCAAAGCCCTAAGTGTTTTATTTAGGTCCTTATTCAAATCTTCAGACTCATCTCATGGCACCCTTCCTTGCAGTTGTTGCTCTCTAATTTTCTTGTACACAAGCCCTTTTATGACTCAGACTTTTTGAATATTCTATTTCCTCTGGAGTATTTTTGATATGTGTTATATCACTTAATTCTAACAGTAAGCCTATCAAGCGAATATTATGATTATTACTATTTTACAGAAGAGGAAACTGAAGCACAAAGGGGATAAGTAACTGCCCCAGGCAGGGTTCCACATCTAGTGAATTGTAGAGCAGGGCTTGTAACCAATGAGACTGGCTCTAGAAGCCTTGATGTTATGATTATGCTTTACTGTTTTTAAAGATATTCTAATGGCTCAGCTTAATAATTACTTTCTCAAGGAAGCATTCAATGACCAATCTTAGTTCAATGATATCCAAAGTCACCCCAGATACTATTTGTAATTCTTACTATATTTTCATAGACTTAATCACAAATAAAACTATTTTTCTTTCACACTTACATTGTCTTAACATACAAGAATGTAGCTCCTTTAGGTCAGGGACCATGTCTGTTTTTAGTTCACTGTTCTCTCCCTTGCACCATGATTGAGCCTGACAATCATAGATGCTCTTTAAATGTATCTTTTTTTTTTTTTTAAAGAAACAAATTACCAAAGCTTTTATTCTCTAGTAAAATAAATAATACTAGGTTGGTATCCATTTTGGAAATGAATATATTGAAGAAGTAGACACTGAAATCTTTCGTATTTCCTTTTATGGCATACCTACAAAAAGTTTCATGTTAATTCATTTCTGTAAAACACCATATTAAAAGGGAAACCTAGGAAATATTTGGACTTTTAAAATTAATGTACACATAGATATCTCTATATAAATCATCTATCAATTATCTACTTGTCTATCACCTATTTTTCTATATATCTACACAAGCACACACACACACAGCCTGCTAAGGCTCTGCTTTTCTAAAATAGGTAGGAGAAATCTAGGTCTGCTGGACACTAACATAACTTGAGATGCCTTAGAGGGAAGTCACAGATTCTTATCCATTTCACACAAAGCCAGTTAACATCGTAGGAGCCTTTGACTGAGAGTGGTGTCAGGTCCATGAGATGAGCATGTAATGTGACCCAGAGGTATACATGCCATTGATATCTCCATGAGCCTATGTCAAAGGGGCTGTGGCTATTAATCATGTTGGGGAAAAGGAAACACTAGACTTTTTAGTGGTTATTAGATTAGGGGCCTAAACCAACACTAATCCTTATTGACAACAGACTCTATATGATTCACTAATCAGAAAGGAGACTCATAAATCAGGTGATAAGTGAAGTCTTAGATCAAATCCATCCCACATTGGGTTTAATGCTACCACTGAACCATCCTCAGAATGTAGAATAAGAATTGATATACTAAGTAATTGGAAAAGCTCTAAAATTAGTTTTAGGATCCATGGAGTCAAGGCCATTAGGTTTGGAAATGTCAAATAAACTTTTGCTCCAGTCTCCCAAACCTCAAGTTAATGAATCCATACTGCATCCCTAGGGGAAATAAGTTTGGGTGCACCAAAGGCCTGAAAAATGCAGGAGGTTTAACTCTTTTGTTGGGCGCAAAATTAGATAGGTCTTGGAGAATGGCTATGAATTAGTACAGTTAAAGATACCAATCACATCTGTAGTTCCAGACTTGAGTTCTTTCTTGTAGGAAATAAACACTCCCTACCCCTAATATGTAGCTATTGTAAATTCTTATTCCCCAAACTTATCAGTAAAGGTAGTGAGAATCAGTTCGCTTTCTCATGGCAGAGACACAAGAAAGAGCAGAGCATCTGTATTGGTTTCCCCTGAAGCCGTGCCAGTTCTCCTGCTCTCTATCATATTATCTTTTTCCTTTAAACTTTCTAGAGTATTCATACTCATGTTAATAAGTATATGTGTTTGCTCTTTTCTTATCATAGTTATCGTCAGTAAAAACATTGATTTTCAAATAAGCTTATATCTTCTAAAATATTATACTTCCCCAATGATTAGAAATAGCTATACCTGAAGTGTTACTAATTAAAATATTAATTATTTTTTTAAAACACATGCTATGAATTATTAGAAATTCTGATAATTTTGATTAACTGTACCATTTATTAAAGGGCTTAAAAAATTTAAAGAAGATAAATCTTATGTTACAAATTATAATTATAATATTCTTAGTCTTTCTGTCTGTGCAGTTCACAACTTAAACCCTAAGATCCTAACACTCCAGCATGGTCCCTTTTCCTCAAAAGCTAAAAGATGGTTTGGATCATTAAAGTAGAACTCTTGGGATGGATGTAGACTCTGTTGTTTCTGCAGATATGTAATTCACCAATCCTGGTGCCTCCAGTGTTTTGTAGAAATTGTGGTCCACTTTAATTTTTTAGTAAATGGGATACTTCACACTGGGGGTTACAAATGGGTAGGTAATATGTTCCATATTCATGTGTTTAAAAAACAGTAGTTAAATATTATGCCAAGGAGGATTTGGGGAAAATATAGTAGCAGTCACAGCATACATTTTGGATCCTCCCAAATCCTTACATAAATACCAACAGAGCAAAGAGATAGCAAAACCAAAAACTGGATGATGTTTTCAACCAAACTACCCATCCCCTCAAATCCCCAAATCCAGGTGAGTTGGAATAAAATACCAAGAGATACCAGACATACTTGTTATAAGGAAAAGAAGAGGGAAGCACAATTTGGGGGTGGAGTGGGGAGAGGCGTTTTGTTTTGTTTCTGGTGTGTGTGTGTATGTGCCTGTGTGATTTCTTCTTTTCTCAAATTGTGTTTTCATCTACAAGTAGGGAGCAAGGAGTTGAAGGCAGTTCAACATCTACTTGGCAGGTGGCACTGTTTTAAGGCTGATGGTGGCAGAGGCCTACCCTTTGTGTTGAGGTGGATAGAGCCAGGGCACCAAGGCCAAATTACACCAGGAGCTTTATTCCTCACAGCACAAGCCTTATGGGTTCAAGGGTGTCCATCCAGGCAGTGGGGAGCAGAGGGGAGATGGGTCTGGTCTGAGACTGGCTGCCCTGGGCATGCCTCTGTGGAAAGCAGTTGTTCCAGGGAGTATGGGACCCTCACTCAGAGCAGGAAAACTCCAACACAGTCAACTTGAAAGTGCAAAGGGGAAGCTTTAGGACAGCAGGGGCATTGTGGAGTGGGGGTAATCCTCTCTAAGGTGTGTTTGTGGTCATATCTGTAGGGTATGGAGAGACTAACCCTGAGAAACTTTTGAAACTAATATTTCAGGACTGTCTTTCCAGACAAAACTCCACCCCAGGGGAAAATATGACACTGGAATGCAAATTGACAGGAACAGAAAGAAAAAATGACAATATTATTAGAAGTTAGGGAGGGGAACAGAGTCAGAGAATTTCAGAAAGCAAAGAGTCATATTTTTTACACTGCACAAAGGACAAGAGAGGGCTTTGTGATGTGAGAAAATATATCTTTACCAAGTGTCCTAAAAGTGTAGAAAAATAAAATTCATGCAAAAATGAGATACATAAAATTATCAAATTTCAGATAAAGTTGCTATGGGGGAAAATTAGTATAAGGAGAAAAAAATTGTTGTATGAGGATTAAATTCTGCCAGAAAGATATGCTTAAAAACAGATCAAAGCTGTACCATATCACTTAAAAAAGAACCAAAAGATATTAAGAAAATAATTAAAAACATTAAAGAACAACATAAACCATAGTTAGGAAGCCTTAGAGAGGGGAAAACAAGTTATGTAAAATTAGAAACAAAATGAGGATTAAACTAGAAGAAATATGAGAAGAGAGAAATATATATATGTTTAAATATCTTTATTGATTTCAGAGAGAGGAAAGGAGAGGGAGAGAGAGAGAGGTAGAAACACCAATGATGAGAGAGTCATTGATTGGCTGCCTCTTGCACGCCCCCAACTGGGGATCGAGCCTGCAACCCGGGCATGTGCCCTGACTGGGAATTGAACCCCTGTCGCCTGGATCCTAGGTCGACGCTCAACCACTGAGCCATGCCCTAGCTAGGCAAGAGAGAAGTATTAAAGGCAGATGTGATAGGTGAACAGTGCCCCTGCATTCTTCTCTCACTGCCTGCCCTCCAACCCACCTCCAGTAGAAAGGCAGCAGATCCTAAACCCTGGAACCTGTGAATCTTACCTTATGCGGAAACACAGTCTTTGTAAACGTAAATAAGTTAAGAGTCAGGAGATGAAGACATTATTCACTATTATCAAGGTGGACCCTAAATTCAATCACATGTACCATTTTAAGAGGGAAACTGGTAAGGTTTGATGATATATAGAACAGAAGGTGAAGATGAAGATAGAGATTGGAATCATGTGGACACAAGTCAAGGAATGCCAGCCACTGGAAGCTGGAAAACCAAGAAAATGATTCTGCTCTAGAACCTCTAGAGGGACAGTCGCCCTGCTGACACTTGGGTTCTGGCCCAGTGATACAGATTTTGGACATCTGGTCTTCAAAATTGTGAGAGAATAAATTTCTGTTGTTTCAAGAAAGTAAGTTTCTGGTAATTTGTTACAGCAGCTGTATGAAACTAATACAAAGGACAACATATGGAAAATAGGAGTCCTTAAGGAAGAAAATCAAAGCAAGTAGAATATAACAAATACTAAGAACTGTAATTCAAGAAAACAATACTGAAAATATTTTAAAAGTTCTTATTAAAAGAGAACTCCATGTTCCCTAAAGTATTGGTCTAGAATTACTAACATGAAGACATACTCTAGTACCTATACTGCACTTTTAAGAAAAGAAATAGAAAACATTTGGGCATCTAGACGTGACTTAGAAGAGAAATAAAATTGAATCATCATAATCTTTCTGACAGCAATTTTTTATGACAAAGAACATATAGTAACATATTGAAGATATTTAGGGAAAGAATATATAAACCAAGAATTTATATC
Organism: Miniopterus schreibersii; assembly: GCF_964146895.1. Taxonomy (NCBI): domain Eukaryota; kingdom Metazoa; phylum Chordata; class Mammalia; order Chiroptera; family Miniopteridae; genus Miniopterus; species Miniopterus schreibersii. Next base: position 95,500,746 of record NC_138101.1, on the reverse strand, counting down.
CAGAAAAACTGGCTTTCCAATAAAAAGGAAACAAATACATTGTTACCAATATTCAAAAAATCATGAACTATTACCCCAAAAGTAACTTATGAGGACTCTATTACAAAATTAATTTCAGAGGATCAAAATGAATTGAGGCATTGATATTATAAGACTGGGGGTGATCATAATATTTATGATTCTTTGCAAAACTAAGATGACATGAGAATGTAAAGGATATTATAATATGTGATATGTAGTTGTCAGCACACACACACACAAACACACACACAAAGAAACTCACCTTCCACCTTCTAAGTTCTTCTAGCTGGGCTAGTAATCAAATTTAACAGACACAGACACAGGAGGAAATGTGCAAAGTTTGTTATGGATGTACATGCATAAGATAATGAAACCTGAAGACACATTGGGCTTTGAAGTTTATGTCATTTTGCACAAAGGAGAAGGAGGGCAGGGGTCTGGGATTTCAAAGGGGAAGTAAATAATCCATAGACAGACAACAAATTCTTGCCAGGCCACCCAGAAACAATGGGATACAAAAAAGTACAACAAAAAGGCTTTGCTACATTTCTTCCTGTTCTGCCACATTTGGGTCATATGTGCTACAGTTCCTTTCCTACAGCAAATTTTTCTATCTGAACTCCTTTAGGTAGGGATGGGGATGGTAAAAGGTTCTTTCTGAGTGTTTTGTTTTTTAATAATAAGCTTAAAATCAATATCCCAAAAGACATGTTATTGGGTGTGCAAAACTTTTGTCCTGCTTATATAGTGGATATATGATTTGACAATGAAAACAATATAATTATAAAAATGAAAAAAATAATTCTAATGACATATGGAAAAATTGCTTTAATTATTTATACTAGTGGTGGTACTGTTAAGATGATTACTTCTGAAACATTTGTATTTTTAATATGGAACAAAACAGAAAGTAATTTTTTTTTTTTTAATATATCTTTATTGCTTTCAGAGAGAGGAAGGGAGAGGGAGAGAGAGATAGAAACATCAATGATGAGAGAGTCATTGGTCAGCTGCCTCCTGCACACCCCCGACTGGGGATAGAGCCTGCAACCCGGGCATGTGCCCTCACCGGGAATCGAACCCTGATCTCCTGGATCCTACCTCCAGGCTCAACTGCTGAGCCACGCCCCACTGGGCAGAAAGTAATTTTGAGATAGCCTAATCCCATCATCTGTGTTCTTCAGAATCATGAGCCTCAGTATGCAAGAAAGGAGATACAGAACAATGTAGATGAATTTATGCAAGAACCCTCTTGTTCAGCACTTGAATTAAAAATATTATTACTCATAAGTATCTGATCTCTCAATATCTATCAATCTATATTTATCTATATCCCAATCTGCCTGCCCAAAAGGAAACAATGATCAAAACAGTAGAAATGATCACACCTTGTACACAGATTGCCAAATTTAAATATCACTACAAGTGGTCAGGACTTCTTGGATAGATGCCTGATTTTAGAGCAAGTAATGTAACCTGAACCCAGAATATCTTGACATACTGAGTATCAAAGAAGCTATCAAAAATACTATGATGATATCAAAATGACTTAGGAGGTAGCGTAAAGAGTCTACCTGCTAAAGAATGAGTAACTTGAGGTTCAAAAGATAAGAATTATACTAGATTGAAACTCATAAAGCTTTTTCATCTCTGAGTTTATAATGATATTTTAAAAATTTTGAAAACAAAGGGACCAAATTGATTATCTTGAAAACAGGTTAAAGAAAGAAAAAACTGAGCATTTATCTTCCTTTTCCCACAAGAACAATTCTATTATGTAACCAAATAGAAGAAAAGTATCTTGTTAAAAACTATTATAGCTAATACATACAAAATACATAAAATTAGAATATTGCCTCTTAACAACCCCACCTAATTGACTCATTAATTAATTGAATTAAGGATCCAGGCCTGAGCATCAGCATCTGCTAGCATCTGAAAAAGGAGCAACCAGATATGATTACGTGCTCTCTGATGACAGAACCCAGCAGAAACTCTTTTATTTGTTGTCAAAGACATTGAATTTGAATTTCGTCCAGTATCTTGATCCAAATGCCAATTTGCAGGAAATTCAGAGAACATGCTTAACTGCACTATGAACACACAATCAGCAAAATTCAAACTGGAAAAAAACAGAGGTTAAATGGTCCAGTTTCTTCATCATATAAACTGGAAAAACAAAAAAATGACAGAGAGGGAAAACAATCTGTGCTTGGGTTTTTCCCTTCAAAACATCATCCCATTTCTTTACTATTATACTTGATTAAAAGTTTGACTGGACAAAGAATACGTTTCAATATTTTGAAGGCATTGCTCTATTGTTCTTCCTTTTTAAAAAAATGTTTCTTTATTTTTATTGTTGAGACCATTACAGATGTCCCCCTTTTAAACACACTGATCCCCGCCACCCCACATCCATCCCATCATCAGACCCTCCCCATACCAATGTCTACATCCATGGGCCATGCCCATAAACATACAAGTTCCCTGATTAATCTCTACCCACCCACATCCCCTCCCCACCTTCCCTCTGAGATCCCTCAGTTTGTTCCATGCTTCTATGCTACTGGATCCACTTTATTCATCAGTTTATTTTGTTCATTATATTCCACATATAAGTGAGATAATTTGGTACTTGTCCTTCTCTGACTGGCTTATTTCACTTAGCATAATACGCTCTAGTTCCCTCCATGCTGTGCCAAAGGCTAAAAGGTCCTTCCTCTTCACAGCCGCATAGTACTCCATGGTGTAAATGTGCCACAGCTTTTTTATCCACTCATCTACTGATGGGCACTTGGGCTGTTTCCAGATCTTAGCTATTGTGAATTGCGCTGCTATGAACATAGGGGTGCATAAGTTCTTTGCGATTGGTGTTTGGGGTTCCTTAGGATATATTCCCAGAAGCGAGATCACTGGGTCAAATGGCAGGTCAATTTTTAATCTTTTGAGGAAACCCCATACTGCTTTCCATAGTGGCTGCACCAGTCTGCATTCCCACCAGCTATGTACTAGGGTTCCCTTTTCTCCACACCCTCTCCAGCACTTGTAGTGTGTTGATTTGTTGATGGTAGCCATTCTTACAGGTGTAAAGTGATACCTCATTGTGGTTTTAATTTTCATTTCTCTGATGATTAGCGATGTTGAGCATTTTTTCACATGTCTGAGCCATCTGTATGTCCTCTTTGGAGAAGCGTCTATTTAGGTCCATTGCCCATTTTTTAATTGGATTGTTTGTCTTCCTTTTGTTAAGTTGTATAAGTTCCTTATATATTTTGGATATTAACCCTTTATTTGATGTGTCATTGGCAAATATATTCTCCCATGCAGTGGGCTTCTTTTCCATTTTGTTGATGGTTTCCTTTGCTGTGCAGAAGCTTTTTATTCTGATGCAGTCCCATTTGTTTATTTTCTCCTTAGTTTCTCTTGCCCTAGGAGATGTATCAGCAAACATAATGCTATGAGAGATATCTGAGATTTTACTGCCTATGTTTTCCTCTAGAATTTTTATGATTTCATGCCTTACATTCAAGTCTTTTATCCATTTTGAATTTACTTTTGTATATGGTGTAAGTTGGTGGTCCAGTTTCATTTTTTTGCATGTATTTGTCCAATTTTTTCAACACCATTTATTGAAAAGACTGCCTTTACTCCATTGTATGTTCTTGCCTCCTTTGCCAAATATTAATTGACCATAATGGCATGGGTCAATTTCTGGGTTCTCTCTTCTGTTCCACTGATCAATATGTCTGTTCTTATGCTAGTACCAGGCTGTTTTAATTACAGTGGCTTTGTAGTATAACTTGATATCTGATATTGTGATCCCTCCAACTTTGTTCTTCTTTCTCAAGGTTTCCATGGCTATTTGGGGTGTTTTTTTGTTCCAGATAAATTTTTGAAGTGTTTTTTCTAGATATGTGAAATATGCTGTTGGTATTTCAATAGGGATTGCATTGAATTTATAGATTGCATTGGGTAATATGGACATTTTAATGATGTTAATTCTTCCAATCCATGAACATGGTATATTTTTCCATTTGTTTATATCTTCCTCTATTTCTATTTTCAGTGTCCTGTAGTTTTCTGAGTAAAGGTCTTTTACATCTTTGGTTAAGTTTATTCCTAGGTATCTTATTTTTCTAGTTGCAATGGTAAATGGGATTTTTTTTTTTTAGTTTCTGTTTTTGAGAGTTCATTATTGGTGTATAAAAATGCCATTGATTTCTGAGTATTAATTTTATATCCTGTTACCTTGCTGAATTCATTTATTAAATCTAGTAGTTTTCTGATGGAGTCTTTAGGATTCTTTATGTACAATATCATGTCATCTGCAAATAATGACAGTTTTGTTACCTCCTTTCCAATTTGGATACCTTTTATGTTTTCTTCTTGTCTGTTCACTGTGGCTAGCTCTTCCAGTACTGTGTTGAATAAGAGTGGTGAAAGTGGACACCCCTGTCTTGGTCCTGTTTTTAGGGGAAATGGTTTTAGTTTTTGCCCATTGAGTATGATGTGGGGCTGTAGGTTTGTCATATATGGCCTTTATTATGTTAAGGTATGATCCCTCTATTCCCACTTTGCTGAAAGTTTTTATCAAAAATGTGTGTTCAATTTTATTGAATGCTTTTTCTGCATCTTTTGATATGATTATGTGATTTTTGTCTTTCAATTTGTTTATGTGATGTATCACGTTTATTGACTTGCAAATATTGTACCAGCCTTTCATCTTCGGAATAAATCCCACTTGGTCATGGTGTATGATCTTTTTAATATATTGCTGGATCCAATTTGCTAATATTTTGTTGAGGATTTAACATCTATGTTCATCAGAGATATTGACTTATAATTCTCTTTCTTTGTAGTGTCTTTATCTGGCATTGGAATTAAGCTAATGCTGGCCTCGCAAAAACAGATTGGAAGTGTTCCTTCCTCTTCGATTTTTTGAAATAGTTTGAGGAGGGTAGGTGTTAATTCTTCTTTGAATGTTTGCTAAAACTCCCCTGTGAAGCCATCAGGGCCAGGGCTTTTGTGTGCTGGGAGCAGTTTCAATATTGCTTCAACTTCATCAGCAGTTATTGGCCTGTTTAGACTTTCTGACTCTTCCTGATTGAGTTTTGGAAGGTTGTATTTTTCTAGGAATTTATCCATTTCGTCCAGGTTGACATGTTTTTCAAATTGATAACAGATTGTCTAATATAATTTATTAAATGATCTCCACTCTCCCTGGTGGAGTCACTGCCACTGTTATTTAGACTAAAGTTTATATATGTTTGTGATTTTTTAAATGAAAATTATACTCTGTTTCCTTTACATCTTTGTCAGTCCAAATGTCAATTCATGCTGTTCATTTATTATAACTACATATTTTTGTTTAATAGCTGATGAGACAATATTTTTCGTGTATCTGCTTATTTGTTCTCATATGAACTGTATAATTAGATTTTCATGTTTCATAAATATTTTGTTTATATTTTGAGAATACTTTGAATTTCTATATGTATTGTGAGATAGTTAATTTTTATTTTTAGTCAGGTCAATTTAAAACTATCAACTTTCTGAGGGTAGTGAAGGATCATGATTTTATTCTCATTGCCTAACCTAGTATAGACAACTATAAAATGTTTATGGGTGAATAAATAAATGTAAATGTAATATTTCTTTATAACTGATATACTATTTGCTGCAATAAAAATGTAATATCATTAGTTAGCTCCAGGCAAAAATATCTCCCATTTTTAAAGCATTATCTCTTTAAATTCAGAAAAATCTCAATTGAGCAGAAAAAGAGAAATTGTGTGTGTGTTTGTGTGTGTGTGTGTGTGTGTGTGTGAGTGAAGATACATTTATGGGAATTTGTGCACATGTTTGGTTTTATTTAATAAAAAAAACACATGTTTGGTTTTATTTAAACATTCACTGCAAATTACATGATTTAGACTAATGCCAAAATTATTAAAATGTTAACTCTATGCTGCTTTGAGATTTTAACTTTTAATAATAAGGCTTTTAAAAATATGCCTATAAACTTAACAATGTTAATGAAGGCAAGAATTTATCATTATTTCGTATTATTAGGTAGTGTTGTGTTTTTATTTTTAAAAAATTAGCCTTGGCTCTTCAAATGACTATTTCCTTATTTCCTCTAAAACACTGGAGGAAAATTTTCTTTCTCTTCTTTTCACTTTGTAAGAAGATGACCTCATGGCCACCAATTTTATTCTAGACTTTTCAGTGTTCTCTATACCTCTTTCTCTCTAAGTGTTGGGAACATAGAACTGCCTGGCCCTTGGAGCAGTGTGGCTGGCTGCTGGCTGTAAGAACAAAACTACCTCATTTGTTACTTTTGAGAGGTCCTGATTTAACAAATGTAAGATTCCAAGTTTCCAATTTATTCAGACTCTCATTATCTAAGACAGGAACACTAAAGCTGCAAAGATAATAAAATAAATAAAATAAATTGGAAATCTTTAGGGATAGATGGATTGCCTCTCTTTTATTATCTGAATTGCTCTCTGCTAATCTGTGAGACACATTTACTAACTTCATATATTTTGTAAGCAAAGGGGGTTGTAAGTGCATTTCCCTTTTCTAATCTAGGTGTTGCACATGGAGTAAATGTTTTGATAAAAAGCCAAAAGGAGAATATGATTTATTATAGTGTCAATTCTCTGATGTAAATATTCTTTGAATATATTGATATGTTAAGCTCATAGCTCTTGGTTTTATATCAGACCAATGCAGGAAAGGATGAGAGGCTTAGCTATGCAAATTTCTTTCCATTGTATTGTTTGACAGCATGCCAACTTAAATCTTTTCTACTCTTTATTTCAAATGGTACAAATAGTTTTGTTTGTGTATTTTAGGCAGAAAAAAAACTTAAACAGTACTTTGCTATTTAGCAGCTATGTGCACACACATTAAGGATGACTGGAGATAAAATTAAGCAAAGTCCTTTCCAACTGATTAAAAAGTTTATTGAGGCTGTTTCAAATATGTATTACATTAGGTTTTAAAAATATTGTGAGCTACTTTAAATTAACCTGAGATTATAAATTGTTTTATAAATTTTTTTTACTAGCATAATTATTAATATTTACTAGATCATTAAATCTTAGAAAATGTTTTTATTTACAGCTGCATGATAGTTCCTCATATTTATATAGTGATTTGTTTTTCCATTCTCGTGTATTATGGACTGAATTGTAGCACCCTCAAATTCATATGTTGAAGCCCGAACCCCCAATGTAACTGTATTTTGAGATAGAACCTTTAAGGAAGTAATTAAGGTTAAATGAGGTCATAAGGGTGTGGTGTTGATTCTACAGACTTGTATTCTAATAAACAAGGAAGAGACACCAGAGATCATTCTTCACAGAAAGAGCCATGTGAGGACACAGTGAGAAGGCACTATGCAAGCTAAGGAGAGACGTCTCACCAGAAAATACTTGGTAGCACCTTGATCTTGGGCTTCCAGCTTTCAGAACTGTGTTTCTGTGTTTAAGTGACCCAGGTTGTGTTATTTTGTTGTGGCAGGCCAAGCAGATTAATATATCCAGTTAGTGAATATTTAGTTTTTTTATGTTTTACTATTATTACATATTTCCATTTACTATTATATTTTACTATTTAGTATTTTATGTTTTTCTAAATGATCTATTATGTTGATATAATAAAAATTCTTGTCCATAAATATTTATATACATCTCTATTTTTTTTTCCTAGTAAAATCCAGTATGTGGAAATACTGAGTAAAATCTTATACACTTTGGGGTCAAAAGCTAGGAGGCATTTTCCTCTAGAATTTTACCCCAAATTGTTTTATATGTTTATCCAGCCATCAGTTGCATATGAGAGCTCCTTTTACCACAGGCTTGCCAAAACTGATTTTTAACAAAAAATTATTTTTTGAAGAAAAAAGTAAAGAACCATTTTGTCATTTGAATTTATGTTTCTTTGATTATTTTTAAATTTGATAGTCTTTACATAATTAAAGTTTATTTTTTATTTCTTTTATACTGGTTTACTTTTCATGTTCTTTGCCAATTTTTCTGATTGTGTATACTTAGAATACTAATGATAAAACGCATGAAGGTATACCGTAAAAAATAAAGTCTTCCCTTTTTACTTCTTAAAAAATGTATCTTTATTTTGAAAGCATTACAGATGTCACTCTTTTCCCCCCTCATTGACCTCTCCACTGCACTCCTGCCCCGTCCTCAGGCCTTCTCCATACTATCGTCTGTCCATGGGCTACACATATATACATATAAGTTCATTGGCTAATCTCTCTCCACCCCTGCTGCCCCTTTCCTTGGTAATTGATTTAGGGCTTAAGAAAATATAGCTGTTAGATGGGCCAGGTACTGAAACCCAGGATAGAAACTCACAGGGCAGGAAGCCCTAGATACCTAGCAAGGGACAAACTGTGAAAACAAGAACTTTCCCCAGGGTAACCTATCCTCACCTAGCATATTGATGGTCATTCAGTTTAGAGCCCCTGAGTACTTCCTCCCTAAAGATAACATCTAGGCTTCAGTTGTATTTCAGCTCCATGCCCAGAAAAGCAGCAAAACCAGACAGGTGGTTCCCTGGTTCCCTCAGGACCAGCTACATTGACTAATGACCCCCTGCCCTGGCACCGACCAATGAGTGGAGACCAGAACCCTGAAAGAGCACATCTGAAAAGCTGATAACTATCCTATTGAGACCCTTCCCTGAGACCTCCCCAAGATTCCAGCCTACAAGAAAGAGGTAAATATGCTTAGGACAAAGGACCCAGTGCACCAGGGGAGAATGCAAGCACAATCTCCATCCCTCTGAGGGGACCCCCTGAGACTTGAAACCAGGGAAGCAATGGGCAGTGGCAGCTTGCCCCAGGCTTACATCCTGATCCTGTCTCCAATGTCCCCAAACCTGTCTCCAAACTCTGCCTCCGTTCTCTCTGACTTCTCAGTGAGATGAAGCAGCCCAGCCAAGCTCTCCTGTTGCTTCTTCTATGCCCTTTTTTGTTTCACTGTCCCAAGTCTGCCATCATGCATCCAATACCCTTTGGCTCAGTTCTGTGTAGTCCTTCCCTTTGGGTATCCCCATCCCCCAGCCCCTTTTCCTTAAATAAATTTAATTTTTCTTTATTTACCCTGCTGAGGTGGCTTTTTAGCTTTCCATGCAGCACTGACCATAGCCTTTCAATAGTTGTACCTAAATTTCATCTCCATTATATATTTAAAATTCACTTATCATTTGATGAATAGTTATTGAATGCCTTCTATTGCCTGGCAATATCATAGGTCCTAGGATTAGAACACTATCTTAACCTTCTGAAATCTCTGTTCTCATGTAGGAGCAACAGGAAGCAAGCAATGTGTCAGATGGTGTTAAGAGTGCAATACAGAGTCAAAGATATAGGAAGGACCAGGAGTGGAAGAGGCGGTTGTGTTAGAATTCTCTGACAAAGTGACTTTTAAGATTGGACGAAGTACAAGACCAGGCTAGACAATTGTCCAGAGGAAAAGCTTCCCAAGAAGTGCAAAATGCAAATGCAAAGACCTGGAAGCAAATGTATCATTGCATGATATCAGATTTTAAAAAATTGTATCTTGTTGCTAATATTGAATTTTCAAGAGCTTACATGCTCTACATATTTAGTATTAACTAGATGACTCATCATTTAAGTACTAAAATGATGAAATTTACTAGTTTGTATTCTTTTGGTTAATTGTTCAACCAATATTTTTGAATTAGGCAATTTTTTAGACACTTGGGCACATCAGTAAACAAATAGGTACAGCTTTCAGCACTTATAATTAGGATTGTGTGTTATTGCTATGTTGAAATGATGGTAGTAACTATTGCATGAGTTGGTATAATATTTAAGATCTTCATAGTAGCATTTCCATGCATGGGTATCACGGAATAGTATTTGAAAAATTTTAACATCTGTCCAAGAAAATATTTTCTTTGTCAGATTTTGGAAATGCTACACATCTTTCCCTTCTAAGAAAAGCTTTCCCAATGAAGAATTGCAAATGCAAAGTCCTTGAAGACAGTGTGTGCTCATATTAGCATATTGATAGCTATGTAAAATCCCAAAGAGACACATTTTATTTATCTGATAAATATTTATTGACGTGCTATGAGAAACCATCTTGTGAAACACTAGATTTATTAGATTAGTACATTGGACTTTATTTTTTCTTCCTGGAAACCAGATGAGTATTATATTATGAGATAAAATATTTTCCCACATCATAGTTTACTATTGCAAAATTATCTTTTTATAATACTTCTGAGCTAAACCTAGTTATAATAAATTCAGAGTAATATAATATCAACACCATGTATTTAAGAATATAGTTTATTAAATTGTCTTTCCTTATCATCAAAAACCTCTGTTTCCATTTGAAAATGTAACACCAAGGGAAGCTCCTTACTTTGTGTGGGTAGATAAGCTTTCTGAAGCAGCTTCATTTCTTGCTGAGTATTCTTTTTCTTCCAGTGACTTGTGAAGTTTTTCAACTTATATTAAAACAAGGAATCACACATTTGATCTTCCATTGAGCTAATTAATATTTGTACTTTTAATTCAGTTGGGTACTGAAACTGGAGAGAATTTCAATCTCAGGATTCCAACACCCAGCTCATTGGGAAGGGGAGGAGAAAGAAGTAATACAATTTTCCTGGACCAGGATGTTAGATGTCCTGTCCTATGAAAAATATTTAGAGGGTCAACCTGGTCTGTATAGGGAAGCAAAATTTGTCACTCCAAAATGTATTTCTCTTGCATCAGGATTATTTTATTTTTTTTAAAACAAAATACTAAGAACCTTTGAAGCTGCCCCTAATGACCTAACATAATTTAGATATAGGACCTTTTATAGAAGGGCACTATCACCATAGATATGAACTAAGTATGGTGAGGGAGACTACCCAGTGTCTAAAGTCAGAGTCCACACTGTGTCTCATGGTCTCTGTTTGCCAGACATTTGTTTTTCATCTCCATATAAATTGGCTTCCTCACCTTTGAAGTCCCAAACCACTACACTTTTCTCCTTAGCTCAAGATGGCTTATAAACCCTGTCAACCAATGGTCGATGGCACCAAATTTAACACCAACAGGAATCCTAAACTTGAGGTGTAATGAAGGGCACTTTATTGTGGGCCAAACAGATCAATTTTGTGTAAACAGTACAGCTGTGAAATCAATTCAGCTGTGAAGGGGTCCTGGGGACAGGAAGCTCTCCCACTAGATAGCTTTGCTCTGCTTTTTGCTGGTCTGTTCCAATGCCAGTCTGCTCTGACCTGTGCTGGTCTGCTTTGCTCAGCTTCAGCAAGACATCTTTTGTGTTTCAGTTCAGCTGTTGAGACAGATCTTAACTTTTCAGTATTCAGTGGAAAGGGAAAGCACTCTTCCAAAATCATCAGGGGAGTGGTTTATATAGACAGAAGACCCCACCCCTGGTCCATGATTGGCCCATTCTCATGCAAATGAGGACTCCAAATCTTCAAAGTTTGATTGGTCCAAAAAGGCATTTCCCTGATTGGTTAAAATAGAGCTGCTCTGATTGGTTGATGAAGAAGTTGCTAGGAAATATACTTGTGTAGCTTAGATTGGATGGGCAAAGCCTCAGTCCTATTGGTTGAAATAGCATTCTAGGAACTCCTCTATAAGGGCTGGCTCAGATGGCAGAAACACAGTACAGGCATGCAGTTTTGTGCAGAAGCATGTAGTACAGGCTTCTCTGTGAAGAGCAGCAGATGGCATGAGAGGCCCCTTTGTTGAAATGGCTGCTAGGCTTTTGGGTGTTTATTTTTTTGTTTTGTTTTGTTTTTTTAAATTTGTGCTGCCCAGTTAGTCACCAGGAGCACTTCTTAGTAGGTATCTTCTTTTTCAGGGTTCACAGCCTCAACTACTTGTCCATGGGCCCCCATATGCTTATGGAACCCCTCTATGTACAAAGTTAAATTGGTTTTTCTCCTGTTAACCTGTCTCATGTCAATTTGTTAGACCAGCTGGAATAACAGAAAAGTAGAGGAAAATTTCTTCACCCCCTCCCATCTGTCTTATTAAAAAATTTAATACCTAGGAAATAAAGCATTCTGATGGACTTTCTCTTTGCCACTTATTGTCTTGCATATATGATTGCTTGTTTCACTAGATACTAGTGTAAATCTCATTTTAAAAAGGCAACTGTAAATAATAAAGGTTTCGTTGCTCAATGTTATTTATTTTATCATGTACTAGGCCTACTTATAAATAAATTAACTTTTTGGTTTGGCTAAATACATCTTTGAATATTTTTTATCAGAAAGTATATGTTAAAAGTGTATTTCCTATACTTCCATGAGTACTTGCATGCATGAGAATTTCATTAATTTTCTTTCAAATGAGAATAATAGCTTAGATGGTTTGATTTTTGAATTGAAAATTTCCCGTTTTAAATTCAAATTCAGGATTTGTGTTTATTTTTGAAATTAAAAAAGAAAAATGAATATATTTAGTGTGCTCCTTTTATTAATTATGGTCGGTACTAGGCAATGCCTTTCATCTGAAAAACTGAAAACTTCAGCTAATTACAATTTCATTGTATTATTCCTTTATTTATTGCATAGTCCTCACCTCATTTAAAAAATCTCTTTTTAGTATTGCTATAAGCTGTATCTTTGTGTTTTTTTTTTGTTTTTTTTAATTTGTGCTTTAATCCAGGTAAAAACTGGATACAGTTACCTATATCAGTTATCTATTGAAGTATAGCAAACCATCTTAAAACTTATTTGTGTCATTATAATTTTATCAAGATACTATAAAAAGATTTTAATTTTGTTAGTATACATATTTGATTTGGCCAAACACAGTTGGGCTGATTGTTAAAACATGAAGTGTCTTTTTTGGCATGTGATGAAAGAGAAAAAGAGAGATCCTGTTTGCTGCTGGCCAGTGCTATGCTGTTTAACTTTGGTAATAAATAAGTAATCTTATCATTGACCTTCTTGCCATGTGGTGTCTACCTTTGGTGCTCCTTCTTCCGCTTCTCCTTATGACCTTTCTACAATTTTCTACAAGTGTGGTTCAGGGAATAGAACTGCTACTTATTTTAAAATATGGACTCAGGCATAAAAATTCTATCTAAAAATCTACTTTTTTTTTTTTTTTTTCATTTCTGAAGCAGTTTTCAAAGCACAAGATAAATGTTTAGAGAGATTCAAGATGGTGGTGGACTGAGTGGAAGCTATACTGACACTCTCCTGGGACCAATGTGCATTTACAACTAAAACACAGAAAAAACACCCTGAAAATCAACTGAAGATGAGCTGGAGAGCACCCTCATAACCAAGGAGGAAAAGTGGAGACCACATAGAGACTGGTAGGAAGGACAGATATGAGAGGGTTGGCTGGGCTCCCACAGGGAGCAACTGAAGGTCAGAGTCCTCAGCTGTGGGGGTTCCCATTGAGGACTCTGGGGCCTAAATCCCAGGCTAGGCTTCCCTGCCAAGAGCCCTAGAACTCAGAAAGGTGCCCACATAACATCTGGCTGCAAAAAGCAGCAGGCTTTCTGTCTGCCAGGGAGAGGAAGCTGGAACTGTAGGCACCCTCTTAAAGAGCCAACACACAAAGTTTTGTGTGCAGCCACTCACCTTGGGCTCCAGCAGAGGGGGAGCAGAGTGGACTGGAGCTGTGTGGGAATAGTCTGGGGTTGTGGGCTCTGGAGAGAGATCAGGGGATGCCTGTCTGGATTACCCCAGACTATTGAGGACATCTTTCTTGGGTGGGAAATTTTCAGCTTTTGCCTGACAGGGGAAGCAATTGCCCCACCTTGCTGGAAAGCCTCTCACCCTGCTCAGAAGAGTTTCTAAAGCCTGAGGCTTGTTAAGAGACTGATAACAACCAGCCTACCCACCCTGTGGAATTTCTACAGCCTGAGGCTCATTAAGAAAATCATATTAATCAGCCTGCTGGCCAAGGCAGACCTCAGAGTGCTTTGAGTCTTTGCCTGATCCGCTTCAGGATCCAGGCCTTGGAAAGCAGACTTTTGTGTGCATCATGGTCCTATCCAAATGCACCTAGCCCCAGCAGAGGCGACCTCAAGCCTACGGTTGTTGATAGCTCCAAACAGGGCACTCAGGGCCAGTCACAAACTGTGTCTGACTTTGGCCTGTACCAGAGACCCTACAAAAAGACTGAGTCCTAGTAGATCTACCTAATACTTATAAACAAGCCCTAAAATGTAGCCAAAATGGGGAAAGGAAAAAACAAACAAGACCCGAATGAAAGAAAAAGAGAATTCTCCAGAGAAAGAGCTAAATGAAATGGAGATAAACAACTTCTCAGACATAGAGTTCAGGATACTGATTGTAAGAATGCTCAACAGCATGAAAAAAGATATGGAAACTATGAAAGAAATGAAAATGACATAGCAGAAATAAAGAATACATTGGAAGAAAATGTATTCTTTTGGCAGAGAACTTCCCTAACCTGATCAAAGAAAAAGTCACACAAGTTCAGGAGGCACAGAGAGTCCCAAGCAAGAAGAATCCAAAGAAGCCGACACTCAGACACATCAGAATTAAAATGCCAAGTATTCAAGACAAAGAGAAAATCTTAAAGGAAGCTAGAGAAAAGCAATCTGTTATCTACAAAGAATCCCTCATAAGGCTGTCAGCTAACTTCTCATCAAAAACTCTACAGGCCAGAAGGGAAGGGCATGAAGTATTCAAGGTGATACAAAACAAGGATCTGAAACCAAGACTACTCTATCCAGCAATATTATCATTCAAGATAGATGGTGAAATAAAGAGTTCCCAGACAAAAAATGGCTAAAAGAGTTAATCAGTGCAAAACCAGCATTACAGGAAATGTTAAAGGGACTGTTGTAATTAGAAGTGGAAATAGAGAGATTGAGAAACATAGGCATAAAGAAATAAAGTGGCAGTAGATAAGTATCTTTCAATAATAACCTTAAATGTAAATGGATTAAATGCCCCAATATAAAGATTTAGGGTGGCTGAACAGATCAGAAAACATGACACAAATACATGCTGTCTATAAGATACCTCCATCAAAACAAAAGATTCACATAGGATGAGAGTAAAGGGATGGAAAAAAAAATTTCCATGCAAATGGAAATGAATAAAAAGCTGGGGTAGCAATACTCATATCAGACAAAATAGGCTTCAATATGAAGGCCATAATGAGAGACAAGAAAGGTCATTACATAAAACTAAGGGGATCAATTCAACAAGAGGAAATAACCCTAATAAACATATATGAACCCAATATATGACCACCTAAACTTATAAAAAAACTTCTAGAGGACTTTTAGGGAGAGAGCTGCAGCATTTCAGTCATAGTAGGGGACTTTAGCACCCCACTGACTTCACTGGACAGGTTTTCCAGACAAAAAATCAACGAAGAAATGGACCCTAAATGACACACTAGATCTGATGGATTTAATTGGCACAAAACATCCTACCCCAAAGCTGCAAAATATACATTCTTCTCAAGTGCACATGGGACATTCTAAAAGATATACTACATGTTAGGACACAAAACAAGTTTCAACAACTTCAAGAAGGTTGAAATCATATCAAGCATTTTATTAGACCACAATGGCATGAAATTAGAAACCAAACACATTAAAAACACTAAAAAACATTCAAACACATAGAGGCTAAAAAGCATGTTTTTAAACAATGAATGGGTTACCAAAGAGATCAAGAAAGAAATATAAAACTTCCTGGAAACAAATGAAAATGAACACACAACCACCCCAAATCTATGTAACACACTGAAAGCAGCCCTGAGAAGGAAGTTCATAGCATTACAAGCCTACCTCAGAAAACAAGAAAAATTTCTAATAGACTCTCTAACCCTACAACTTAAAAACTTAGAAAGAGATCAACAAGAAAAGCCAAGAGTTAGTAGAAGGGAGAAAATAATAAAGATCAGAGCAGAGGTAAATGACACGGAGACTAAAAAATAATACATAAGATCAATGAAACCACGAGCTAATTCTTTGAAAAGATAAACAAGATTGATGAACCTTTAGCCAGATTCATCAAGAAACAAAGAGAGAGGACCCAAATAAACAAAACCAGAAACAAAAGAATTGAAATAACAACTGACCAGACAGAAATACAAAGGATTTTAAGAAAAATACTATGAACAACTACATGACACCAAGTTGGACAACCTGGATGGAATGAACAAATTCCTAGAAAAATACAACCTTCCAAAACTCAATCAGGAAGAGTCAGGAAGCCTAAATAGGTCTGTAGCTGCTGATGAAGTTGAAGCAGTAATCAAAGGGCTACTAGCACACAAAAGCCCTAGTCTGGATGGCTTCACGGGAGTTTTAGCAAACATTCAAAGAAGAATTAACACTTACCCTCCTCAAACTATTTCAAAAAATCCAAGAGGAAGAAACCCTTCCAAACTCTTTTTACGAGGCCAGCATTAGCTTAATTCCAAAACCAGATAAAGACACTACAAAGAAAGAGAATTACAGGCCAATATCCCTGATGAACATAGATGCTAAATCCTCAACAAAATACTAGCAAATCAGATCCAGCAATATATTAAAAAGATCATACACCATTACCAAGTAGGATTTGTTCCAGGATGCAAGGCTGGTAAAAAATTCACAAATCAATAAACTTGATACATCACATAAAGATATTGAATAGACTGTCTTTACTCCATTGTACATTCTTGCATATTTCTGAGATCTAGAACAAACACTTCAAAAATTTATCTGAAACCAAAAAAACCCCAAATAGCCACGGAAATCTTGAGAAAGAACAAAGTTGTAGGGATCGCAATACCAGATGTCAAATTATACTACAAAGCCACTGTAATCAAAACAGCCTGGTACTGGCACAAGAACTGACATATAGATCAGTGAAACAGAACAGAAATTGTCCTACACCATTATGGTCAATTAATATTTGACAAAGCAGGCAAGAACGTACAATGGAGTAAAGACAGTCTATTCAGTAAATGGTGTTGGGGAAATTGAACAGGTACATGAATAAAATGAAACTAGATCACCAACTTACACCATACACAAAAGTAAACTCAAAATGGATAAAAGACTTAAATATATGAGGTGAAACTGTAAAAACCCTAGAGGAAACATATGCAGCAAAATCTGCCATCTTTCACAGCAATATGTTTGCTGATACATCTCCTAGGGAAAGAGAAACTAAGGAGAAAGTAAACAAATGGGGCTGCATTTAAATAAAAAGCTTCCCCACAGCAAAAGAAACCCTCAAGAAAACGAAAAGTGAGCCCACTATATGGGAGAACATATTTGCAAGCAACACGTCTGATAAAGGGTTAATATCTAAAATATATAAGGAACTCATACAACTTAAGAAAGACAAACAAGCCAATTAAAAAATGGGCAAAGGACCTAAATAGACACTTCTCCAAAGAGGGCATACAAATGGCTAAGAGACATATGAAAAAATGCTTAATGTCACTAATCATCAAAGAAATGTGAATTAAAACCCCAATGAGGCATCACTTCACACCTGTCAGAATGGCTACCATCAACAAATCAACAAAGGACATGTGCTGGCGAGGGTGCGGAGAAAGGGGAACCCTAGTACATAGCTGGTGGGAATGCAGACTGGTGCAGCCACTATAGAAAGCAATATGGGGTTTCCTCAAAAGATTAAAAATTGACCTGCCATTTGATCCACTGATCCCACTTCTAGGAATATATCCCAAAAACCCAAAACACCAATCAGAATGAACTTATGCACCCCTAAATTCAGAGCAGTGCAATTTGCAATAGCTAAGATCTGAAAACAGCCCAAGTGCCCATCAGTAGATGAGTGGATAAAAAAGCTATGGGACATTTACAGCTGTACAAAAGAAGGACCTCTTATCCTTTGGGACAGCATGGAAGGAACTGGAGAGTGTTATGCTAAGTGAATTAAGCCAGTCAGAGAAAGACAAATACCACATGATCTCACTTATATGTGTAATATAATAAACAAAATATAAAAGTGGATCCAGAGGCATAGAAGCGTGGAACAGATTGAGGGATCTCAGAGGGAAAGTGGGGAGGGGGGAGTGGACCGGGAGAGATTAATCAAAGAACTTATATGTTTATAAGCATAACTCATGGACACAGACATTGGTCTGAGGAAGGCCTGAGGGTGGGGTGGGTGGGGGGTGGAGGGAATCAATGGTGGTAAAAAAGGGACATCTCTAATATTTTCAACAGTAAAGATAAAAAAACTGAAAAAAAAAAGAAGAAAAAAAAGAACAATGATGACTAGTTTATGCTGTCCCATTAAAAAAAAAAAAAAAAAAAGATAAATTTTTGGAGAGTTTGCTATATTAAAACAAAAGGAAATACAACTTTGGAAAAGCATTTCTAATTATTATTTCTTAATAGGGGAAAGGTTTCAAAATGAATTTTATATTCTTAAGAGGAAATTATGTTTTTTCTTCTAGTGTATTTATAAGATAAATTAATAAACTCAAATGGCTTCATTTTGTTGTTGTTCTGTTAATGTTGCAACTTTTGTTGTAAAATTTTCAGCATGTTTAATAAAAACAATTTAGAAAATTTGGATATTTATGCATGGCTTAACATATCATGCTTTTCTAAAAGATAAAATATATAAGTTTTTGCCAAATGTTCACTCTTCACAAATTACTCATTTGATTTTGGTTAACTAGAAGTAATAACTTTGGCACAGCATATCTGTTATATAGCTTGTAGACCTAGGACGACTTCAACTCTTATGTATGTCTCTCTTTTATTTCACAATATAAACCTTCCATTATGGATGTTTTTCTATAGAAACATCAAAATGATTATTCCCGTTTCTCCCTGTACCATGATGTTTTAAACTGGCAATGAAGCTAGCTTATTTTCACGTATAATTGTAAGGTATTTATTATATAACAAAGTAATGTATGCTATAACAAATAATAAAGTGAATCTTCAAGATCATGAAATCAAACATCACAAATATTAAAGCTACTCCCATTATTCTTTGATCTCATTACCACCCTCCCTCCAGAGGTAAGTTCCTTTTTCTTGAGGCATTCTGTCACTTGGCTTCAGGGACTCCTCTTTTTTTGATTTCTTCTTAACTTAGTGCTCTCCTGTATCTTTGCTGGCTTCTCCTCTTCCAGACCACCAAGCACTGAAATGCTCTGGGTTTTAGTGCTCAGTCTTCCTCCCTCCCTAGCTACAGTCACTTTGTCGGTGATTTAATCCAGACTCAGCTTTCTAAAAATCATAATCATAATTGCCAGCCAACAAATTTCCTTTGAACCTGAGACATCTATATCTAATTCCTTACTAACTTATCCGTTTGGGTGATTAATAGCCATCTCAGATTTAATGTATGCAAAACACAAACCTTATTTTCCAGCCACCAATGCCTAGCTTCCACCTCTCACATTTTCCCCAACTCTTCCAGATGCTTCATCCAAACACCTTGGAGTTTCTTTGATTCTTTTTCTCATAACCCATATTCAGTGAAAGAGGACATTGATTTTTGCCTTCAAAATTAGATCCAGGATCAATCCTCACTACCTCTGCAGGTCCGATGTAGTTTCTAGGTCCAGCCATTTTCTCTTGCCTGGATAACTGCAGTTGCTTTCTAACTGATTTTCTCTCTTTTCCTTTTCCTTTTACAATCTCTTGTCCGTATTGCATCCAGAGTGATCCTTGTATAATAACTGATCACATTGTTTCTTTGCTTAAAGTTCTCCAGCAGTTTTCCCTCTAACTCAGAGTAAAAGACAATGTCTTGATAATGGCTCCGAGGCCCTATGCTCCTGCCAGCCTACTCTGCTCCAGCCACCTGGACATTGTGCTCTTCTCCCAATGATTCAAGCACGCCCCTTTCACGACATTTGCCTCTGCTGTCCCCTTTGCTGATAATGCCATTCCCCCAGAAAGCCATTGAATCACTTCTTCCTTTCTGTCAGATTTCTTCTCAAATTGTACCTAATCAAAGAGATCTTCTGTGGGCACTTTGTAAAACAGCCTACCTCTTCAAGCTCCAAATCTACCTTACCTGCTTTATTTCTGTTTTTTTCCTTAGAGAATTCACCGCTTCACGTTTGTTTCCTTTCTCCACTAAAATGAATGGTGCGGAGAACAGGATTTGAAAACTTTTGTTGACTGCTGCTTCTTCATCAACTTACCTATAACAAGTGTGTCAATAAAGAAATCCTGAATTTTGTGTTAATCACTTAATTGCCTTTCTTTATAAGTTGCTATTATTTATTTATGTGAGGTTGAACCATATGAAATTTCCCATATTCACCTACCAAAATGGCAATTTCAAATGACTAAATATTATATCTTCCTGAACTTTATATGGTGTTTGGATTTGCATGTTTTAAATTTATGTAAATTCTATAATATTGTGTGTATTTTAATGAATTGCTTTTTCATCAACATTATATTCCTGACATTCATCCATGTTGGGTGTAGCTGTAGTTGCTCATTTTTTAAAGATACATAATCTTCTTTTGTATGAATAATCCATGATTTATTTATTTAGTCTCAAGACCATAAACATTGAGTTGCTTTTCGTTTTTTGCTTTTTCAACCAATTTTGCCATGAAATTCTTACACATGACTTAGGTATCCAAGTGCACAAGCTTTTCTTCCGCTTTATCAATGTAGAATTGGTGGGTCATGGGGCAAGCATTCAACCTTAACATGGAAATTACAATTTTTTAAAATGAAGTTAAGGGTTGTATTGACTTTTATTTTAACTGGCAGTTTATATTATAAACTTTGTTACTCTAGATTCTCAGTGTTGGCACACTTTTAATTTTTTGCTATTCTAGAGGATGTAAAATGGAATTTGTAATTTTAATGTTGATTTTCCTAATTGTTAAAAAAATTAAGCATCTTTTTCAAATGTTTATTGGTCCTTCATGTATCTTAATCTGTGAAATGTTTGTTCATGCTTTGTAACCAAAGGTTGTTGGGTGATTTGCATTGTTTTCTTTGTCTTATTTATTTGAAAGAATGTTTTATATTCTAGATGTAGGTATGCTTATATCTTTACTTTTGTGACTTCTTTTTATACTTTTAGTGATAACATTTTATGAAATTTTACATGTTAATTATGTCTGATATATATGTATTTACTTATGGTTTATGCTTTTTCATATTCAGACATCTTTCCACATCCAAAGTCATCTGGGGGCCACATTTTGAGAGCCAATGCTATAGCTTATGACAAATGTAATCAGGTGGTTTTGCTAATATAGCCACATTTTTAGGTACTGTATCTTTACTGGCACAAACAAGCACAGCCACAAGTAGTAACATGTATAAAGCTGTTTCTCTAGCAAATACTTTTTTATCCATCTATATAATTAAAGAAAATAAGAATCACTTTCCCCCCACATGGAGTGACAAAGTATATATTTATTTCTTGCCTCAGGGCCTCACCAACACTTCTACTTTCTATAGTAATATAATCTGAGGATAACTAGATAGTGATGATGTTATGGTAATTAGACCTTTCTTTGGTTAACTGTTACTGCATAACAGATTACTCATAATTTAGCAGTTAAAAACAATCATTTTTAGTTTTTCACAGTTTTGAAAATTAGGAATTTGGCAAGGGATTGAATTCAGCATCACTTCTGACTTGAGGTTTTTCAGGTGGTTGCGTATGCATTTTGGTTGGGCATGTAGTCGTTAAAAAGTCTTGCATAGCTGGACATCTAAGATGGCTCATTCACATGGCAGACAGTTGATTTTGCCTATCAGCTGGGAACTCAGCTGGAACTGTCAACCAAGTATCCACACATTGTTTTTTCTTGTGAATTGGTCTTCTTACAGCATGACAAGTATATTTTGTGAGGGAGTGTCCCAAGGGGAAGTGACAAAGAATGAACATTCCAAGGGTTCAAGGCAGCTCTAAATCTCTTTTAGCCTTGAAAATCATGCAACATCACTTCTGTTATAAGTAAGTTATTAAGGCCACCACATTCAAGGGGAAGGACATTAGATTTCATATCTTAATGAGAGGAGTGACAAAATATTTGTCTTTTTCTCACTACAGACTTGGTGAATATAAAGCACTAATGACCCAATTTGCCTTTATAAGAGACATAAATTAAAGGGAGATTATATTCTTTGTAAAATCTCAGGAGCCTGTCATATTGCTCCTGTTTATTAATGTGGGACATGTTGAGATATCCCTTCTAAAATGAGGGAAAATTTGTTGCACTTTACACTGCCTACCATCAAAACAGAGACATGACATTTGGTAGACTTCAGAAGATTTAGGAGGCAAAATATAACCACAAATTTTGGTGACTACTTTCTAGATAAACCATACACTTCCTACCCTAGGGGAGTGAGATGGACTCTAATAAGACCACCTGCCGTACACTTTCCCCTGCCAATTGGACTAAATTATTCCCCATGGGCCATGGGAGAGAACTCAATAGCTCACCATGGTACTCCAAGCCTGGACTGCCTGAACTGGTTATTACGTGGGTTAGTGAAATATATAATTAGAGGTCAAAAATAACATTGCGTTGTGAAATGAAAACAATGTGTACACGACTGGGCCCAATTAGATATTAAGGAATACAGGGCATTAGTAAAGAATATAAGCTTTTTGCTCAATATTCAATTATACCTGCTTCTACCACCTCTCTCTCAACTCACATCTGAAGCCTTAGGAGGAATATTCTAACTAGTTAATAGAAGGGGAATATGTGCCTTTAGTATATTGATGGATCTGCATGGTAATATGGTGCAAATTAGAAGCATATGACTGCTGAGTTTTGCTCCTCTCATGGTTGCCTTAGAGTGAAGGAAAAACCTCTAAATGAGCAGAAATATGAAACTAAAGATGATAGTGTATTTGGTTGGCCAATTCATGTGGAAGGAAGTGGAAGGAAAAGTAGTCTGAGTATGAAACTATAGCAGTTTATTGGCACTGGGTAACAAGTTGGCTGGCTAGTCAGAAAATTGGAAAGAACATGATCAGAATATCAATACAATCCTTTATTGATTTCCATAGAACTGTGAACTTTAAAACTAGTAGTACTTTTATTAAATACTCTTTAGTGTGACATCTGGGACCTTGGGGGATGTTTGTGTGCGTTTATCTGCTACTGGGCACCTTGTTCAGTTTTACTGGTCTATCTCGTTTACTCTTATGCCAATACCACATTATAGTCATAAAAAGATGACTGAGTATCTGGTAGAATATGATTTTCAATCTTCCCCCTGCCATAAAATCCTCCTCTTCATTAGTCTCATGACTTTTCTTTACCTGTCATTTTTTCACATGTATTTGAGAGTGAGCTTATCACCTTGAGCTGAAAGAAGGAAGGAAAGAAGGGAGGAAAGCTAAAGGAAGAATTCTTGGTTGGATTTTTTTTTTCAGGCTCCAAATCAATTTATACCAATAATCTGTCTTACTTGGTATATCCCTCCATTTATTTAAATCTTCTTAATGTGTATCAGTAAAAACCCTTATTTTGCCAGGGCCAGTGTGGCTCAATTGGCTGGGCATCGTCCCGTGCACCAAACGGTTGTAGGCTTGATTCCGGGTCAGTGCATATGCCCAGGTTGCAGGCTCCATCCCCGGTAGGGTTGTACAGGAGGCAACCAATCAATGTTTCTCTTTCTCTAAAAAATGATAAAAATCTTTTAAAAATGCTTATTTTTCTCATATATGTCTTTTCAAAACTTTTCTTTGGTGCCTCATATTTTGTAGGCGTGATTATAAATGGCAACTTTTTGAAATTACTTTTCTACCTTATTGTATAAAATACAATTTATAACTTTATATCAAAATAATTTATTTCAAATAACATTAAAATAAATTAAATCTTATTAATTCTAATTATTTCTCTGAATATTTATCTAGACATAAGCATAATAACAATTTCTTAAAGTACTTTTCAAAACCATATCATTTGTTTTTATTTTTTTCTTATTGTATTAAAAAATAGTTCAGTTATGTTTAACCTAAGTTGTATTAGTAGATATCTAATATAATCTACTTTTTTCTGATATTAATATAGCTATGCAAGTTTTAGTTTTTTCCTTTTGTTTCTGATTTGCACTGCGTTTCTTTAAAAATCTTTTTTCTATGCTCCAATTTTTGGGTACAAAGTTGTTTGTATGTTCTCTAAATGAAACTTACTAATAATGATAATGTTTAAGTATTCTACATATTCACTCATTTTTAATCTGCTTAATATACCTGATAAAATATATATTTGAAAATTATAAATATTTATACTATAAAATTTGTATTTATATTTCCTGTTTAACCCAATTCTTTTGAAGGTGAGCAGGACTAGTGAATATGATGGGCTAATATTCCTATGATTAGCTTATTAACAAGTTAATTATTAATTAATCAAAGGGAGATTGTTTTGTGTGGGCCCTATCTAACTGGGTGAGCTCTTTAAAAGAAGATGAAATATCAGAGAGCTGTTCTTCTGATTGTCTTAAAAGTGTAGTTTATGACTTTTATGACTGAGGAAATTAATTCTGCCAGTAACCACATCGGTTTGGAAGAAGACCCGGAGCCTCAGATTAAATCCTGGCCCCAGCTGTCAGCCGGATTTCAATTTTGTGAAACCCTGAGCAGAGAATTCAGTTAGGCACTGTCTGGATTTCTGACATAAAGGAGCTGTGAGATGATGCATTTTCATAGTTTTAAACTGCTAAATTTGTGGTAATTTGTTCTGTAGCAAAAGAATGGTAAAATAGCCTTTTTACACATTTCATATTTATAAAGTCTTTATATCTCTCTTTCTTGTCGTATTGTGTTCCCCACCACTATCTTGAAAGGTAATCATTGTAATATATTTCTTTTGTATCCTTTTCTTATGTTTGTATATTATTGGAAAATACCTTTTATTTTGTAGGTATGTATTTTTCTTTTATAAGCTGTTGTGTTATAGGTCTCAATTTAATCATATATTTTTACATAGAAATATTTCAGTGAACTATTTTTTTAAAAAAAATATATCTTTATTGATTTCTGAGAGAGGAAGGGAGAGGGAGAGAGAGAGAGACATAGAAACATCAATGATGAGAGTCATTGATCGGCTGCAGCCTGCAACCCGGGCATGTGCCCTGACCGGGAATCAAACCCTGATCACCTGGATCCTAGGTCAACACTCAACCTCTGAGCCACACCCGGCTGGGCTTTCAGTGAACTATTTAAATTACATTTATATCTAGCCCATTGTTTCTCCCAGCCTTCTAGTTTTCCATAGTCTGCATCTGCCTTGTTTTCTATGTATATTCCCCAGCAATGGCCCTCCAAATTGCCTCCAGCTTCTTCTGCCATGATAAACTGTGCGGCAATAATCATCCGTTTTGGACTTGTGGGCAATTTCTCTAGGATATATGCTCAGGATTGCTGGTTCTCAGAGTATTTGTATGCTTTATCTGACTATTGTCAGATTGCTCTTCAGAATATCTGTGCATTGTAAGTTACCATCTGTACTGCATGAACATTTTCATATTCCCATGGTGTCTCCAACAGTTTATGCTACCTATCATTTAAATGTTTGCTGAAATGGGGGGCATGAAATTATGTCACATTGTTTTAAATTGGATTTATCTTTAAAAAATGAGTTTAAGCATTTCTTCAGGTCTTTATTAGTTATTCACATTATTTTTTCTATAATTATGATTTTAATTTTTGACATTTATCAATATATCTGTTTCCTTTGTAACAGGAGAGTTATTGATCATGAAGTCACACCATTTTGGTGTTCACCTTACTCTTTGGGACTGATATGTTATGAAATGCCTTTGCTTTTTCTGTTTTGTTGTTGTTATTAAGTATACCTATGAGAGTTAATCAAAATATCTTGACATTTTCAGGTAAAGCATACAACATCTTTGCTTTTTTTTTTTTTACTGCTGTGCTTAAATATTAGAGACTCATAGAATCTCCCATTTCTACACAGCTTTTTGCTCACCCAGAGACCCACACTTCAATTCTTTCTTTATCTTTTATGTTAGATTAACTCGAATGGTTAGTGCAATGAATTAGTGGTTTTATGAAATACCAGAAAGAATACTCCCTTGTCAGAACAGAGTTTACCAAATATGGGTGGGCAGTTGTTTTTGTAGAAATATAGGATTTAACATAAGGAGACACCAAAAAGGAAAATGTAATATACTGAAAATATTACTGATTTCTGTAGGTCATTGATCTTAAAATGATATTAATGAGAAAATGTTAAATGTTCTCACAAATATATAAATTTCACTTACTTTTTCTACATTAATTATACACTGTTCTTCACCCAGTGCCAATTTAATGAAAGGCAAAAATAAATAATAATATTAATAGCTACCATTGAAGCATTGTTTTAGTATTTGCCCTTTTACTTAATTCAGTGCTTTACTTGCAATAGCTCATATAATCTTCAGAAAACTCTTGTGAGATTTATAGTCTTATCATTGTTTTACAAATGAGAATCTGAAGGCTTATTGTAACCAAGAATCAAAAGCTTAAGTGTTTTACTGTGTCAGTTCTATGCTATGTTGCTTCAATATAAATTAATGCTCTTGTCATAATGTAGAATTGGAAGAGCTGGTTTCAGTATGGCCTATTAGGGAGTATGTGTGTGAATGATGCTGATAGCTTAGCATTGTTGCTGACACTAGTTCTTTGTTAAGCATGCTCAAAGGTGGAGTAGCACTACATATTGAATTGAGCAATATCCATTTAAAATGCATTTTAAAAATTTAGTGGTTCTTTGTTTTTTTCAGGGTTAGTGATTCTTATTTCCTTCCAACCCCTATTCTCTAGGTCTTAAATTTTGGACAGAGGTGCACTTACTTAATATTGTAAAAACAATAACACTAAAAACACAAGTAAGCTGCACTATTTTTAGTGCCTAGAGAAACAAAATGCTGAAATGATAAAAAGAAATTTGCTATATAGATACCACTGCAAGAACACACTGTTGCTGCTATTACAGGGTTTTAAGATTTCTAGGTGAAATTGATCTTTAAGGCATTGCTTAGAGATTTCCCTTTACATTAAACATTTGCATTTTAAGTAATGTTGTGGTTCTGAAAACTGGAAAACATATAGCTGTTGATGTAGCAGATGTATATTAAAGAACTATTTATAATTACTTACACTTGGGTTCCTGCTTTCAACTCTTATTGTATTTTTTAATTTATCTTTATTGCTGAAAGTAATATAGATGTCCCTTTCTTTCTCCATTGACCTCCTCCACCTGGCTTCCACCCCCTCCCCAGGACTCAATTCTTATTTTAAATATGGTTTTCTCCTCTGGCGGGAAGTGGGGGTGTGGAGGTGTGTGGAAACTAAGGTTGTATTACGTCATAGGATCAGACAGTCAATATGATAGGCAAAGAATTTA
Source organism: Miniopterus schreibersii (assembly GCF_964146895.1). Lineage (NCBI taxonomy): Eukaryota > Metazoa > Chordata > Mammalia > Chiroptera > Miniopteridae > Miniopterus > Miniopterus schreibersii. The sequence goes on along the minus strand of NC_138101.1, from coordinate 95,473,337 downwards.
AGCCAATAATGTCCAAATCCTTATCTTCTGAGTTTTGAGAGCATAAACAAATGAAAAATATGCCCTCACTTTAAAAAAGTTAAGCACTGATGGAGAGGATATGAGAAGAGAAGCACTGTAGAAGTCCCAAACCCAGGCCACCAACTAGTGCTGCTAGAGAGGCAATTATACCCATCCTGTTGAAGGGCTCTGCTGATAACCAAACACTCTTCTTTAGCTTTAACTGAGATAGCAAAACAGGATGCCTAAAGCTGCTGTATGTCCAGAGGACCAATGGAAAACATATAAGTGCCATGGATTGTGCATTGATTTTGAGTGAGAGACTCGACATGAGATATTTTCTTTTTTGTCCATGTGTTCACTAAATAAGCTTATTTTCCAGTTTCAAGTGCTCACTGTTAAAAAGCACTGATTTGGCTTGAACTATGTGGGAGGGCTAAGACAAAGTGGGCCAGACTGAAAGAAAATTATTGAAGTTAACCTAAAGAAAGCCATTCTGAAACAGTTGGAGAAATTTTAGTTGCTTGCCATATGATATATTCCTTTTTATTTTTAATTCAGATGTTTTGGACTCTTGTTGACCTAGAATGCATTTATAAACATTTTACTTTTGACACAGTGGACCTCTTATCACAAATCATTATGTACACTTAGTATTTGAAATTAGCTTTAGGCAGTTTTGTCACAATGTAGCAGCAGTAATTTAATTTCTCTGTCACAAATTTATACACAGTTGGCTCCCCTATCAGACTGCCAACTTTCAATACTTAGGTAATAAGTCAAATAAATGGCCACTGAAAACAAAATATAAATGCCTTATAGAGGAGTGTTAAAATGATCTTTGGGGTTAGATGATTCTTTTGTTTAGGAAAGCACATTGATAAACCCTTCTCCACCTCAACTATAGCTCCTAGTCTGGAAGAAAGAGGCTAGGGCAAAAGTTGACCACAATTGTTTTGCATAATCAAGTAAGAATAATTTGAGTTTCTCCTGAGAGATATGGTGATCATGAGAAACATGGGAATGGAGAAAAGAAGGAAACAGAAAGCCTAGCAAGGGAGGTAAATATTAAGCTGGTAGGATATGGTAGGTGATAACTTTGATGGTAATATAAGTTTGTTATGAGAAATATTATTTAATTAGTAAGGCTTTGTAGGAAAAAAAAAAAGATATTCTTTATTGTGTGACAAAGAGTTATAGAAATATAATAGTACCAAAGGAAACAAGACCAACACTAAAGAGCCAGGTGAAAACAAAAAAGCAGGGAGCTCATTAACCTGAAACATGGTGAGAGGTGTTTGAGAATTGAATAAGGCTTTAAAGTTCTGAAATCTACCTACTTGTCTGTCTCTGTCCATCCATCCATCCATCCATCCATCCATCCATCCATGCATCATCGACTTATGTATGTACCTACAATATCTACTTATCATCTATATCTATTATCTTTTAGTGAAGTTGTGAATGTAGGCATCTGTAGATCTTATAATCCTTCAGACTGAGAACATCTTGAAAGCACTAGATAAGAAGTTAATACCCTTATTTTTATAGAGAGAATCATTTTATGGACCAGGAAAACTTTTAAATCACTCTTTGCTTTTCCTACTTATCACTGCCTTAAGGTGAAGGACCACCCCAATAAATTAAAATAAGTTAAAATAAAATAAAATAAATAAAATAAAATAAATATGAGGGACCAAAATGAGATAGATTCTATTTCTAAATGGTTTTAATAAAAGAGCTAATGAGCTAATGGTAGACAAGATTACAGCTAAAAGCTAAAGTGAGTTCTTTACTTGAATTGTTTTTAGTAATATACCTTGAACCCCAACTAATAAAAAATAATTAAGCTTTATATATACCAGAATATTTTTTAGTTTTTGAAATATGGACTCCATTTACTTTTATTTTTGTGTATTTTAAAACCCATGGTAACAGTAAAGAGTCATACAGAGACCTCCAAGATTAAAGATGTGTATTAGGACTGGGTTTAAATAGTTTTCTGTGGTTTCTTAGATATTTTATAAACCTCTCCCCCTTGCCCTCTAAAAAGGGCTTCACTGTAGATTGAACACTTTTAGAGTGAAATTGGGGAAACATTATGTGCATGGAGGTGGAAAACACATTATTTCAAAAGAATGGAAGATGATAGATGGTTATCTTTGTACCTCAAAGTTTTTCTCCCTGGCAAATGAGCTATAAAATGGTTTTCTCAATATGAGCCCAATTTAGTACAGTCCTAAGTTTCAATGACTTCTTCTGGATTTTTGAGGTCAAGAAGAATGGAAAAGTAGGCTCCCTGTGATTATCTCTTATAGAAATTCCATGTCTGTGATCAAAAAAGAACTCAAGGATGTCAGCATGTTTGCTTTTAATCTTGGCAATGTGTCAAGAAAAATATGAGTGATAAAATCAATTACAGCAAACATACTAAGTTGCTTTTTATTTTGTTTCTGGTCTGTTACTGAGTTTTTTCATCAAAGTTAAAATTGAACGAAGCTAATCTATTTCTTGAAATCAGGAAAGCTTATACTGTATTTGGAAGAAGTGGAAATCAATAGTAATAGACAGTAAAAGAACACTCCAGTTGGTTTGGAGTTCTTTTTTAGTAGATTTTAAAAACTGACATGAGCTTAGTTGACTTTACACAATAGCTGAGTAAGGAGCTGCCTGGAGTGACATAGAAGGGGAGCTTCTGAATGGATATAATATACCACTCTACATAAAAGCTGGAAATATCAGTAAAAACTCATTTATTTAAATTATTTTGCTTATTGAAATGTCCTATAGCCATAACCTTTTATACTTGTATTCAATTACTTCAACTATCTTCTTCACTGGACTCTTAGGGAATGCCCATTTCTTTCTATATATCTTTTTCTCTATTGTTAGCATCTTTACTCCTCACTTCTTTCTTCAGTTTTAAATACCATTTTTTATCACTTTAATATTTTTCTGAACAATATCCTCTGAGATTCTGTATCATTGTAATTCCATTTCACTATCCTGGTAAAACAGGACCCTATATGAGTCTTGGGATGAATTCTTTTTTCCTGGAAAGTTACTAGACATCTAAATATTCCTCAAAAGTGTGGTAGATTTTTACCTCTATAAATCAATTACCCAAATTCATCTGTTTCTTCAGTGTGTCCAGAAATTCTTTTATATATTTCTTTTCTCAAACTGGGGACTTCTTCTCATCTTGCCTTCTTACAGCCTCAGCTGTTCCCACCTCTTCACTGAAAAAGATCTCTCAAATTCTGGTTGGTTTCCTCCTGTGAAATAATAGAAATTTATATATCTGCTTTCAGTTTCTGGAACAGGACTCCTAAAATTCTTATGATTTCCTAAATGATTAGAGTAGTGGAAGTATCTTTTGTTCTTATATTTGGTCTTTGATCCTAGTTTCTGACACAGAGTTCCTAAATCCCTTGGAATTCCCTGTATTATTGAAGTGCTTTTTCTTCTAATGAAGAAACTCTTGTGGGCTCCTGGATAACTTCAGGAAGGGGGTTAGTCACCAGAAAGAACAAACTATGGTTAGAAGCTTGGGACTTTCATCCCCATCCTCTTGGAAGGGAGGAACTGGGACTGGAGACTGTGTTAATGATAGATCATGCCTATGTAATGAACATTCCATAAAAATCCCAAAAGTATGGGTTTCTGAGAGCTTCCAGATTAGTGAACACATCTGTGTGCTGGGAGGGTAACACATCTCAACTCCACAGAAACAGAAGCTCCTGTGCTTAGGATCCTTCCAGACCTTGCCTTATGTATTTTTTCATCTGGATGTTCATTTGCATACTTTATCATAAACTTTATTATATAGTGAACTGGCAAATAAATACAAGTGTTTTCCTGAGGTCTGTGTGATGTTCTAGCAAATGATGGAATCCAAGGGGTAGAACTAAACTTCTGATTTGTAGCAAAGTTAGACAAAAGTTGTGAGAAATCTGGGGACTTAATTCTTGTGATTGATATCTGAAATGGAAGGCAGTCTTGTGGGACTAAGCCTTTAACCTATGGGGTCTGCACTAACTCCAGGCAGGTAGTGTCAGAATTGCTTGGTGTGGAAAGCCTATACATTTGGTGCCAAATTATCTCAAGTGTGGTGGTAGGGTGAGCATATAGGTAAATGGAGTGTGTTTTTTCACCCACTTACTAATTTACCTGCATGTGCACCCAGTATTTCCTCTTGACCATGAGTTACAAAGAAAAACATGATTGATCCTTTCCACCAAAAGAGAACTCTTCTGTCTCTGCTCTGAAATTTATCTCACTCAGCTTTCTCAGGGCTCTCATTCTCTGTATTATTTCTTTTCCTGTATGTTCAATATCCTCTTAACAGCACCTTAGATCAGTATTTTAACATGCTCAGTTCCCTAATAAAAAAATAATAAATTTTTTCTGTCCCAAATCTCCTTAAAGTTGTGTTTCTTCCCTAATTGAATGTTCTTTAAAGAGTATTTTGTACTGTCTTTATTCCTTTTTCTGTCATTCCATCTTTGCCTTTATTCTTTCCAATTGTATAGGTCAGCTTTGCTGCAGTGACAAATAACCCCTAAAACTTAGTAGATCATAACAACAAATACTAAGTTTTGTTCATGTTACATGTGAGCCTTTGGTGGTTTGCTGCTTTGGCTCTTCTCCCTATTATTCTGGAACTCATTCTAAAAGAGCAGCCTTTTTGGAAAATGCTGTTTTCATGAAAAAATGGAAAACTGAGAGCTGATATAAACATTTCATGCTTTTTAAACTTTTATTTGGAGCTGGTTAAGCTCTAATCCACAGACTTTTGTGATATTCAGAAACAATTGCCTTTTGTATAATTGGTATAAACCAAGTGATATGGAAAGTCATTTCCCTGCAGCATAAGCCAAATTAGCAATGAGAACAAAAATTTAGGGCTATAGGTTGTACTGTCAGTGTTCAGCACCAGATCCCAAGAGATAGAGGTGTCCATGTACCTATATACATGAGTCATACACACAGAAATTAATGTAACATAAAAGATCAATACACATTTATTAAATAAATAATTTGTCAAACAGTTTTCCTAAGCATTAAGACATGATTTTTGTTACTTTGAAGTTTTCCTGAAGTAATCAATCATAGTCCAAAATAAAAATTTTGCTTTCCATTTTATGTACCTTCCCTTCCAAAAGAATTAGTTTCAAAAGGGCAGATTTTTGCAACTATACACACACATGCGCGCGCACACACACACACACACACACACACACACAAACACATCTGGCTGAAACTTTCAGATTCTTCTTCAATTATTTAAAGTTATTAGAGCTACATTCTGCAATTAATTTCCATGTGAATTACCTGAAGCACTGAACAGCTTAGGAGAATTGATAAATCTTAGCAAAGGAGTTATAATATGTTGTTTTTATTCATTTATATTACTTTGCATTACCAACAAGTTTTATCTGAAATATTGCATTTGTCTCTTAATTTGTTTCCTTTCCTCTAGTTTCCCCTCTTTGCCAAATATATTCTTCAGAATGATATTTTAAAAAGTACAAATTTTGTTCTTTCAGTTTTTAGTTAAAAACTATCAATAACTATATTTTCTGTATTCATAACAGACACCTCCTTATCCTTCATTCTTTTCCACATTCAATAATCAAGTTCTACAGATTCAATTTCTATATGATCTATCATATCAAGCCTTTTATTTCTAACCCTAAAGCTGCTGATAATTAAAGCACCTATCATATTGCCTGAATTACTACAGTAGTATCAGAATTAGTCTCTCTTCTTTGAGGTTTGTCTTTCTCTAATACACTTTCTACTGTGCTGTCAGACTAATTACTCAAAAATTAAAATAAGATCATATTAGATACAGGCTAAACTCCATAATATTAGCACACAAAAGTTTTGTCTTTATCTTTCCACTTTTCTTTCTTTGTGCTAATAAAACTGGTCCTTCATTCTGGAAAACCCTTTAACACTATACTTTTGTAAAACACTTTCAGCATTGAATTTGATCAACCTTGTCTATGAAGCCTTTTTCTGTACCTTTCACTACACCTTAGCAGAGAGCTCACAATTGCAATCCATCCTTGGTGTCCATTTTTAATTTTGCTAATATATCTCTAATGGTCATTATAAAATTCATTTGCCTTAGTTTACATGCCTGTACCAAGTATTTTTATGCACTTTAAAATTTAATCTTCATTTCATCTCAGAACAGGGGTATATTCTCTATTTTATATATATATTTGTTCATTCTTTTTTACACATACTTATTAACCATCTATTATGTGTCAAGAATTTTTGCAATGCATTAATTTGTCTTGATGATCTGTCCAATGATGACAACGGGGTGTTAATGTTCCCCACTATGATTGTGTTGCTGTTGATCTTTCCCTTAAAGTCCACTAAATTTTTTAAAATATATTTAGATGCTCCTATATTGAGTGCATATATATTTACAAGGGCTATCTTCTCCCATTGAATTGATCCCTTTAGTATTATGTAGTGAAGTTCTTTGTCTCTTGTTATGGTCTTTATTTTGAGGTCTATTTTGTCAGAAGTAAGTATATCTACTCCAGCTTTTTTTTCATTTCCAGTTGCATGGAATATTTTTTTTATCCCTCCACTTTGAACCTGTGTGAATCTTTTGCGCTCAGGTGGGTCTCTTGTAGACATCATATATACGGGTCCTGTTTTCTTATCCATTCAGCTACCCTGTCTCTTGATTGGAGCATTTAATCTATTTACATTTAAGGTATTATTGATATATACTTATTTATAGCCATTTTCCCCCTTTATGCTGTTGGACCTTTCTTTCAATATTTCTTCTTCTTTTTAAGCAATCTTTATAGCATTTCTTGCAATGCTGGTTTGGTGACACTGAATGCCTTTAGCTTTTTTTTTGTCTAGGAAATGTTTTATTTCACCTTTAATTTTAAATGATAGCCTTGCTGGATAAAGCAGTCTTGGTCGCAGGTTCTTGCTTTTCATCACTTTGAGAACTTCATGCCACTCCATTCTGGCCTAAAGTGTTTTTGTTGAGAAATCTGTCAACCTTATGGGGGTTCCCTGGTAGGTCACTGCTTGTCTCTCTCTTGCAGCCCTTAATATTCTCTCTATGTCCTTCACATTTGCCAATTTAATTATGATGTGTCTTGGGGTGGGTTTCTTTGGGTTTCTCTTGTTTGGAGCCCTCTGTGCTCCCTGAACTTGTGTAGTTTTCTCCCTCACCAGCTTAGGAAAAATTTCTGTCATTATTTCCTCCACTGTGTTCTCTATCCCTTGTTCACTTTTCTCCCCCTCTGTCACTCCTATAATGCAAATGTTGTTTTGCTTCAAGTTGTCCCAAATCTCCCTTAAACTGTCCTCATAGAGTTTAAGTGTTTTTCTTTTTATTGCTTTAATTGAGTGTTTTTTAATACCTTATCTCTAAGTCATTTATTCTATCTTCTGCTTTATCGAGTCTGCTTTTAATTTCTTCCAGTATATTTTTGATATCAGATATAGTATCCTTCATTTCTGCTTGTTTCTTATTTATGACATCTATATATTATTACATGATGGTGGAAGCTTTCAAAAAGTTCCTGGACCTTCCCATTGAGTGTCCTGTGGTTCTCATTAATTTCCTTGATCATCTTTGTAACCATTTCTCTGAACTCTATTTCTGATAACTTGCATAACATCATCTCATCAAGGTCTTTTTTTGGCAATTTTTCCTTTTCTTTAATTTTGGGTTGTTTCTTTGGCTCCCCATTTTAGTGACTCTTAGTGTTTGTATTTGTATATTAGATAGATTTGCTGTCTCAGAGTCTTATGGTTTGGGATTTTGTAGTGTATGTCCAGTAGGGCCCAGAGGTGTGTTTTCCTTATATTTCTGAGCTGTATGCTCTAGGCATGTCCTTTTTGTGGGTGTCCCTTTTTGTGTGTCTTTTAAGCTCTCCTGTTGTTATTGAGTTTAGATTGTTGTTGACCCATTCATGGGAGGACTCTCCTCTCAGGTTGACTAACTGTGAAGCTCAGCCAAAACCAAGTTATGTGAGCTGTTGTACAGGTGCTCACAGGGAAAAACAAAACCAAACTGCCAGGAAACAAATAGTAACTTACAAAATATCCTGACAATCACAATGAAAACATCCCAAGAGAAAGTAGAAATAGGAGAGTGACGCAGAACACAAATGTTAAAATAAAAAGAAAGAGAAAATGATATTATTGCTAATAGCAAAATAATACTAATAACAAAATAAAAAGTAAAAAATAGAGAAACTACTGGGAAATAAAAGGGGGCAGAGAAAAGATTCTTAAAGGAAAGAAGAGTTAGCCTAAAAATAATAGTAGAGAATAGGAATAGGAAAGTGGTTGAAAAAAATACAAATACAAACAAAAAGACAGAAAAACAGAGAATAAAAGGGGAGAAAAAGGAAAAAGAAAAAAGAAAGGGAGGAAGAAAGAAAGAGCTATGCTAATGGATCAAGAAGAGAGAGGTAAAACTAAGGCTGAGAAGGATTCCAATAAAATATATGGAGGAAACAATAGAAAAAAATAATAAACTTGTTGGTTTTAATGATAATATCCCAGCAATAAAGCAGAGTATATCAAGAAAATCTGCACAATAGGAAAAAAACAAAACACACACACACACACACACACACACACACAAATGCAAAGCAAGAGAAAACAAGTCCTAAAAAAAAATTTTTTTTAATTATAAAACTAAATTTTTTTTTTTTTACCCAATTAAAAAGAAAAAAAAAAAAGTCAACCAGGCATGTTTATCTGGGCAACTTATGTTGTCTGAGGTTCACTGTTTTTATGCTGATTTGGCGTTTCCTGGGATTTACTTGTGTGTCCGCCAATGTCAGGAGCTGCCCAGGTTTCTCTCTCATTTCCTTAGGTATTGGTTGGTCTGAGGCTCTCTGTAGGCTACCTCCACCTGTCAGTTATTTTGTCTTCCCCTTGTGGTTGTCCGGTCTTATTGTAGAGTCTTCTGAAGAGAGTCTTTATGGTGCAGGCCTGCTAGTGTAGCTTGGGTTATTGCTCCCCTTACTTAGAGGTTTTGCTGTTAGGCACTCACTGTGGGGAAGATAGTCTCTGCTTCAAAGCCAACTCTTCAATCTCTGTAATATCCTTCAATTCTAGTTCCACATACAGTGGCCTGCTGCAGGTTCAGATTGAATTCATTCTGTTGCCTTTTCTGTATGGGCAGTTTCAGAGGCCTGGGATCAGTGGGTTTGATCAAAAGAGACTGGTGAGCAAGTTGCCTGCCCAGTCCCCAAAAGGGGTATTAAGCTTTTCCTCCAGTTCCCAAACAATTGTCCCTGAGAGTCTAACTCGTGTCTTGTCACCCTGTGAGCTATTCTCCCTTCCCCCTCAGGACTGTGCCCTGTGGGGGGTATCTGGGGCTTCAATGAGCTGAACCAACCCCTTTTCTGTTGGGGGTGGTTCTCCTAACCTATGGGAAAGGTAGGCGTGCTCCTCCCCTCCTTTCCCAGGTCTGGTTGGCTGATCTCACAGGGCACTCAGTTCAAACTCTGCACAGTGCAGACACAAGTTCCAGCTTTTGCTCACCTGTTTCCCCAATACAAGCCAGAAAGGTGTATGCCTGTTCAGCAGTCAAAAATACACAAAGCAACCAAACAGGCAGACAACCACCTCTGTGAGGACCCGGCACCCCTCACCTCAGAACCAAGCAGGAAGGGTGACAAAGTGAGCCCCATGCAGGTCTCCTGCATAGCTGATCTTGGTAAAGCTGTGCCAGCCCCTCATATGCTATCTATGCTCTCTTCAAAGAAGGTCAAAAATCTCTGATTCACCCACCTATGCTCTGGTGGCTGGAGTCCTTATTCACCCTGCTGGTGGCTCTGGTTCTTTTTCCAGCAGCAGGAGGAGTCTATTTCCCTTCCCTGCAACACAGTTCAAATGCTTTTGGGGCTCTGAACAATGCCTTACAGGAAAGCACAGGATCCCTTTGGGTTGCTGCTGAGTGCAGCCCTCTGGTCTCTTTCTATTTGGAAGCCACACCCTATGGGACTGCCTTCCCCTTTGTCAGTACCAAGGGTGAAAGTCCCCTGCCCTGCTGTTGCCATTAGGTGGGTTGTTTCACTGGGAAGGTGCCCTCCCCTCCTCATAGGTGCACTGTTTCCCTGGCTTCCTCTGCCCACTGTGCACAGGTTTTCCTTCCCTTCTCCTCTGATCCAGGTTTGAGATCCCAGCTTTTGGATGCCAACCACACTCCCAGGGGGAAGGGAACTTTGCAGTCTCTAAACCTTGGGCCTCACAGCCCAGCACTGGCACCAGGGGAGACTCCCCCGTTCAATGACCCCTCTCTTACCAGACTCTATTATGTTTCTTCAGTGCTCCTTACTCAAAATATGCTCACTCAGGTATATTGCTTTTGTTTTTCCAAGATTACTACACAGTATTTTAGCTGTAAATACAGTCCATGTCTGGAAGCAAGGCTCTCTGCTTCTTGTCAGAGTGCTACCATCTTCCCTCTACTCTCCTGAGTAACTTTTAATCTTTATTGTGTTTTGCAAGTTTGCCTAAAAGTTCTGATAAAACAATAATTTGGCAATAGCCAAGAACAATTAAGATAACATTGTTTCAAATATTCAAAAAGCGTTTACTTTATTCTCAATTAATTGATGTCTTACCCAGATTCTCATTATAGTAAGAATAAATATGCTTTTGCTTAAAGGAATACCTAAAATATCATGAAACACATTGAGCAATGAAGAAAGGAAGTAAGAAATAAAGATAGAGGAGAAAAAATAAACTAAAAACTTTTGAGTGAGCATAGCTTTGGGATGTAATCAGCAAATTTAGTTTTTAGTTTTATAACACCTGGAAAAGATGGAAACACAGAACTTACTGGTCGCATGCATACCAAAAAATTCACTGAAAGAAAGGTTATTGTTTTGCCACTATGTAGTAAATAAAAATAATTGTGTGAAATATGAAGAAAATAAAAACAAAATGCATATTGGCTTTGAAGGAGTCATCTATATAGCTTTCTATCCAAGATTCTGTGCATTTTTCATTTAAATGTAAGAGTGCTTTTACATTTAAGAATCATCTTTCAAAAGTTATATGACTTACTTTAGAAATATCTATATTTAAATTTCAAACTTATATAATATATTTAATTTTTAATATGAACATTGTTTTATCTTTAAGAATCACTCTTTGAAATCAGTACATTTTAATTTCAAAACTTCACATGACCATGGAGATTAGAGGAAATGCCCATATTGTGATTTTAAATTTTTATAAAGCACAAATGTTTTAAAGTGTAACAAGTTAGTTAACACATGAAAGACAAAGGATTAATAGTTTTTTAAAAGCAGCCAATGAATCCATGGTCGAGTGGTTCAGTTGGTTGGAGTGTTGTTTTGTACAGCAAAAGTTTGCAGGTTTGCCCAGCTGGGCATGGCTCAGCAGTTGAGTGTCAACCTAGGATCTGGGCCATCAGGGTTCAACTCCCGGTCAGGGCACATACCTTGGTTGCGGGCTCGATCCCCAGTTTGGGGCCTGCAGGAGTCAGCCAATCAATGACTCTCTCATCATTGATGTTTCTATCTCTTCTTCTCCCTCTCCTTTCCTCTCTCCTAAATCAATAAAGATATATATTTTTAAAAAGTTTGCAGGTTTGATTCCAGGTCTGGACACATGTAGGAAAAGGCCAGCAAACAAGAAACAAACTCTGAAGGAGTTGGGTAGCAAGCTTCCCCAGAATCGCAGAAATCCCCTTGAAAACAAGGGAGACATTTCTGACAGGAACTGAAAACAGATCCTTATGGATCTGGGAAGCCTGCCCTCAGGAGGGTTATGGCCTTAAGAACAAATGTGAAGCATTAGCATAAAACAAAGCCATTTGTTTATGCGCATTTTATAGTTTCTACTGATCACTATCTTTTCACATCTGTCTTTTTGTAGCTCACAATAAAAATCGCTGGATGGTGAGGAGGGTTGTTGCAGCGCCTCCAGAGCCTCAACCTTGTGCATCTCCACCTAAATTCTACATTCTCCGTGTCTCGAGTTTTCTTCGCGTCCCGCGAGCACAACAGACACATACGGGAGGTAGCTGATTGATGTTTCTATCTCACATTGATGTTTCTCTCTTTCTCTCTCTCTCCCCTTCCTCTTTCTCTCAAATTAGTAAACATTCTCTGGTGAGGAAAAAACCAACCAACGAACCAAACAAATAAAAAACCAGCCAATGAAGAAAGAATCAGGTCTTCACATTTAGGGATGACATATTTTTTGTGATGTGGGGCTGTCATAAATTATTTAATACTAAAATAAAAGCCAGATAATATATTGATGTGTTATAGGATTTGTACAGTTTTACCTTTACAAGGTAATAATCAATTAGTTTTCAAAGTAAGTGTAACAATTTAATTTTCCACTGAATGTCTTTTATAGTTACCATTGCTCCACATTCCTACCAACATTTGATAGTGTCAGACTTTTACTTTTTTGTCTATATCTTGGGAAATCTGTAAAGGATCTGAGATTTTACCTTGATTGTAAGCTAACAAATTATTTTGTCATAGTTTTATGGATGCTGACAGAAGATATGAGACTCATGGTTCAGAGGTAAGACTTTGTTGCTTATACCTATAGTGGTAGTTAGAATATCAGTATTTGCACTAGTTTCCCAAACTTCAATTTCTGAAGAAGGATAGTTGGGTTGTATTTCAGGAACTAAACCCTAAACTTAGGGAATCTGAATATCTTAAAGGGTGGTAAGCTTGGCTGACCTTTGCCAAAGAGGGAGACCTAATATTTACCATACTGCAGAATAAATAAGATTTTTCTTTGCCCTGGAGGGAGACTCTATTTTTCCCCCCAAGAATGTTTGCTCTACATACATTGTTGAAAAGAAAGTACTGAAAAACCCATTCAGTGTCTTTGCTTGCAAGATGTGCAGAGATAGGAGGACCCCATGGGGAATTGTTTCTCAACAGGGCTATTACATGTGAAGACATTTTTTATTGCTGATTCAATATTTAATAATTTTATGACTGTTCCATTTTATTTCTATTTTTGAGTCAGTTTTGGTAAATTATACTTCCCTAGGAATATACCCATTTTATCTCAATTTTCAAATCTGTTTGAAAATTTTTCAGATTTAAATTTATTTATGCCTTCATTATATTTCCATGTTTATAGTTTCTATACTTATGTACACCTCTTAACTCCTAATTCATTTTATTTGTGCCTTCTTTCCTTTTTTTTTGAGGAATATTTTTAGAAATTTATTTCATTGGTCTTTCAAAGAACCAGTTGTAGTACATTCTGCAGTGCTTTGTTGCCTTCCTTTTCAGTTACTTTAGAAAATATAACTAGACTATATTTTTCAGCCTCTTTAGTATGTGGAATTATAGTTTACGTTTTAAGTAGTTAAAAACTTTAGCTGTGCAGAAATATCGACCATTCCTAGACCTAGCATAAAAAGTGCCACCTTTTTTTGTAATTCTCCATCCTCTCTAGCTCTCATCAATTTTCTTATGACTGGATACAAATAACCTCATAGTGGACTGAGAGGCACTTGGAGAATGTCAGAGATACTATGAAGAAGGAATAGGAATGACATTAATAATTACAGCTCACTGCCCTCTTTAGCCCCCCAACGCCCTGCCTCCATTGAACAAGAACAGCACACAAACCTTTATTGTGTTAATCCACTGAGATGATGAGGTTGTTTGTTTTAGCATTTGGCATATTCCAACCTTTTGTTGAATTTCTCTATTTTAAGTTTATTTTCTATTGCATTAACTTTTCTTACTTTTAAAATTTCCTTTCTTCTGCCCTTATTTGATTATATATGTATGTATATGTGTGCGTGTGTGCTTATATCACTTATCATTCATTATCAATACTTCTTTTCATATAAGCATAGAAGGCCATTAATTTCTGATTAAGTACTTCTAGTTATAGCCTATACATTTTAATGTAACATTTTAATTTTAATTCTGTTCTAAATATTTTCTAATTCCCCCTGTTTCTTATTTGACTACCAATTATTTGAAAGTATATTTCTTTTTATTTATTTAATCTTAATTTAAAAATTTTCAATTACAATTTACATTCAATGATATTTTGCTTTAGTTTCAGGTGTACACATAATGATTATATAATCAGATACTTTACAAAGTCTTCTTTTTGATATTTCTGGTACCCAACTGGCACCATACATAGTTATTACGACATTATTGACTATATCAACAATATAGTTCTTAGTTTCAAAACATTTGCAAATATTCTGGTTATAATTGTTATTTTTGATTTTCAATCATTTGGTCTGAGAATGGTATATAGATATAATGATGAAAATTATTGAGATATGCTTTATTGCTCAATATGTGATCAGTTTTATCAAACCTTCAGTGTTTTCTGGAAAATAATGTGTTCTGTGTAACTATTGGATGCTTTGTTCTATAGATATGTATTAAATTAATGTTATTATTTTTTCTTTACTCTTAATGAGTTATTTGTCTGTCTAATATGCTGATACTGACAGAGCTATATGAAAATAGTCCACAGTACCATGGACTTACCTATTTCTCTTTATACTTTTGTCAGTTTTAACTTTTATCTTGAGGCTTTGTGGTTATACTTAATGTGAATAAGAATTTCAAATATTTTAGTTTAGAATTGCTTTATCATTATGTATTAAAACATCAGTAAAGTACTGAATATTTTATCATTATGTATTAATAGGGTATTTTAGGGACAACTACGTATTCAGACTCACAGAATAGAATAGGCCACACATAGCACCAATTTATTCAAAGAGGCAGGATGGGGAGAAAGAGCTTGCCAGCAATGCAGCAACCCCTTTCATGGGAAGTGGTTTTGCTTGTTTTACAACAGTATAAACATCCATTTCCTTGGGCTTCCAGGTGATAGCTGAGGTGCAAGAAGACCATATCATATTAGTGAGTGTGGGGTCCATGCTGGCTCAGAGTTTTATGTCAGTAAAGTCAATATTTCTTGTTACATGTCCAGATATATATTCCAAGGTGTCCATAAGAGATACAATTTCTACAGAGATCACTGTCCTCAAGGAAGTCTAAAGCTATGGCTTTCTGTTAGGTATTTAGAGTCCATCTATACTTCTAGGTCAAATACAACTTACTAACCATGGTAATCTTGCCTGGTAATACAGCTGACATTCAACTTTTATCAGGTTTCTAGGGAAACAGAGATAGAAAATTAACTAAAGGTCAATGTGTCCTTAGAGAAGGAGGCAAGATCTTATCCTTCACTTGCAAGTGACTTTACTTTATTTAGTAATTCATTTTGCCTTAAAGTATGTAGTGTCTTATATTACTGTAGCTATACCAGATTTTTTTTAGTTAAAAATTTCCTATTGTATAATTTTTTAACTTTTTGATATGTCTCTTGTTCAGGGCATATAGCTAGATTTCATTTTTATGTAGCATGAGATTATTTTTAAATTTTTTAAAAATTGATTAGAGAGAGAGAGAGGAAAGGAGAAAGAGAGAGAGATAGAAACATCAATGAGAGAAACATCAATCATTGCCTCCTGCAACCGGTACATGTTCCCTGACAGGGAATGGAACCAGTGACATGTTGGTGCATGGGTTGACACTCAATTACTGAGCCACACCTGCAGGGTGAGATTATTTTTTATTTAACTGGAATTTTTTTGTATTCTATTAGGTGATTTTTTTATTATAATTCCTTTCTTTTTCTTTTAATAAGTCTTCTTGTTTTATTGCTGCTAATTATTTCTCCCTTTAAAGTTTATATCTTTTTTCTGTAACTTCATTCAAGATTTTTAATTTGTTTCAGTGTTCTGTAGTTTCACTATGATGTATATACATATATGTATGAATTTACTATTATTTATCTTCCTGATGGGCAGTTGTGATTTCTAAATTTGAAGATTGGTCTTTCAGTTCTTTTGAAAAATTCTCATCAATTGTTTCTATGAAAATTTTTGTCTACTCAATCCCCTCTATCCTTTATTTGATTAGACTTTATGGTACACTCATTCACTTTATCTCATGACTCTTGATGTCTTTTTCTAACTTTGTATGTTTTGGCTTATTTTTTGTTTTCTAGATAATTCCTTCAGTTACGTCTTGTAGCTTTCTGATTTTTTTTACCTGGAACTAACTTGCTATTAAAGTTTTAACCTTAACATTAGGTCTTAATTTAAATTATATATATATATGAAAGTAATTTCTATATGTACTTTTATTTTCTTTCTTAAATACTTTTCCACTGTGCTCATACTTCAAGCATAATTTTAATTTTTGACACATACAGTATAATATATATATATGATCTTTTTTAATTATGAAAATTTGTGGTAATGATAATTTTATTTTTTATATTATGCATATTTCATTTTATTGTTTATTTACTTTTTTAAAATTTGTATTTATTGTTGAGAGTACTACAGATGTCCCATTTTTTACCCTGTTTACCCCCTCCTCCTCACTCCCACCCCCTCCCTAGGCCTTCCCCACACTATTGCATTTCTAGGAGTTAATTTTTGTTGGATATTACTCTATTGTCTTTGTTTCCCCTTGTCACATCATAGTATCTGCATTGTTAGCTTCTTTTTCTTGGAATGTTAGCTTTGGCAGTCCTTTGAGACATGTGATGAAGAGGGATTTCTTCAGAAAAGGTTGCTTTCCTTCTGATTGACCCTTAGAAAGTAGGAATCCCAGAGTACTTTATCTCAATTCTTTTTTAATATTATTTTCTCCTTTTTTGTTGAGCTAAAAGTTGACATATAATATTGTATAAGTCTAAGGTGTACAACATAATGATTTGCTATATGTATATATTGTAAAATGATTACACAAGCTTAGTTAATATCCATCACCTCACAGTTACAGTTTTTTCCTTGTGATGAGAACTTTTAAGGTTTATTTCCTTAGCAACGTTCATATATATATACTACAGTATTGTTAGCTATAGTCATCATGGTGTACATTATATCCTCCATATTTATATAACTTATAACTGGAAGTTTGTACCTTTTTACCACTTTCACCCAATATCCCTAGGCCCACTTCTGTTAACTATCAATCTGATCTCTATTTCTTTGAGTTTGTGGGGTTTTTTTTGGATTCCACATATACGTGAGATTATACAGTATTTTTCTTTAACTTATTTCACCAGGCACAATGCCCTCAAGATCCAACCATGTTGTCACAAATGGCAGAATTCTTTATTTTTCATGGCTGAATAATATTCCATTGTGTATATAAACACTGCATTTTCTTTATCCATTCATCTGTCAATGAACACTTTGGGTTGTTTCCATGTCTTTGCTACTGTAAATAATGGTACAATGAACATGGAGATGCAGGTATCTTTAGCATAATGATTTCATTTCTTTCATCTATATGCCCAGAAGTGGAATTGTTAGATCATATGATAGTTCTAAAGCTGAATTACTATTTTAGAAACTTAAGTAATAGGATTAGATTATGGTTATTGTTTTTTAAAAGAGATATTTTCCTTCCTTTTATTTAATCCTCAGGTTTAAATCAAGTAATTCTCCTTTCAATATCCTGGGGAAAGGGTTACTTCTACTTTGTTTAGAGAATCACACTTTTTGAGTTCAATTTTACAGAAATATCTCCTAGTAGACTCCCCACTTAAATAGCCCCTGTACTTTCACTTGTTTTATTCCTGGCCCAAGTATTCCTTAGTTTCATAGATGAATTCTACGTTGTTTTGTTTTTGTTTTTGTTTTTGTTTTAATATTTTATCTGACAATTTTGGTTGTTTTCAGAAGGTGGGTAATCTGAGCATCTGGTTCATCATGTTGCTGGAAATTTACACCATGAACTATTTTTAATGTATATTCAAGGTTAAGAAATATTTTTATCTTAAGAAATATTTTTGTCTTAATCAAATTTAAAGAAATTAATTGGGGATCATGGGGCTAGCTGGCTTTTTCCATATGATATTGACTCTTGAGGAACTTTCCTTTTCTTTAGTTAGCTGCAAACATTTTTGTTTCTCTGTCTCTATCTTTGTCTCTCTCTGTCTGTGTTTCTGTCTTTGTTTCTCTCTTGCTCCTTTTTTCTTAATCCTCACCTGAGAACATTTTTTCCATTGATTTTTAGAGAGAGTGGGAGGTAGGGAGGGAGAGGGGGAAAAAAGAGAGAGAGAGAAAAACATAGATGTGAGAGAGACACATCATTTGGTTGCCTCCCACACTCTGCCTGACTGGAGCTTGGGATCAAACTTGCAACCCAGGTTCATGTCCTTGTCCTGGAATAAAACCCATGACCCTACAGTGTGTGGGCCAGTCTCTAACCACTGAACAACACTGTCTGTGCTCTTTCTCTTTTTACTCCCACCTTCTGTTTTATTTTGTTTCTTCTCCTATTTCTATCCCCCATCTCCCTTCTCTTTTCCCTTCTGAATTTCCTCTCTTTCCTCCCATTTCTCCCCTCCATTATTCACACATTCAACCTCTCTTTCTTGTATTCAAATTTATGTTTTAAATTTCATGTTATAAGAGTGCCATTATTCCTTAATTTTTGCTCAGAATGTTCCCATTATTTACATTTTACTGTCTTGTCTTTTTTTTGTTTGTTTCTCATATTTTAGTCAGGGCTGGAATTTGCTTAATTGGCAAAGGGCTTGAGTAAGCATTTCATCAGAGAAGACACACAGATGGCTACTAGGTATATGAAAAAATTCTAGGTAGCACTATTCTTCAGGGAAATGCAAATCAAATCACAATGAGACATCACCTCCCATCTGTTAGGATGGTTATTATAAAAAAAACTTGAAATAGCAAAAGATAAGTGTAGTGAGGATGTGGAAAAATCAGAACCTTTGTACCCTGTTGGTGAGAATGTAATATGGTGCAGCCACTAAAGAGAACAGTATGACAATTCTTCAAAAAATTAAACTAAGACTATTATATGATCTACTTTGACTATATGTCCAAACTAATTAAAATCAGGATCTTGAAGAGATATCTGCACTTCTATGTTTATTGCAGCATTATATACAATAGTTAAGAAGTAGAAACAACCTAAATATCTATTGACTGATGAATGCACAAAGAAAATGTGGTAAATTCATAGAATAAGGTGTTATACAGCCTTAAAATAGAAGAAAATCCTAATGTATGTGACAATGTGGATGAATCTGTAGCACATTATGTTAAGAGTTATAAGTCAGTCAGAGATGGACAAACTGTATGATTCACTGATATGAGATACCTAAAGTAGTCACTGATACAAGCAGAGAGCAGAATGGTGATTGCCAGGGGCTGAGGCCAAGTTGCTGTTCAATGGATGTGCAATTTCAGCTATGAAAGATGATTAAGTTCTAGAGAGCTGCTGTACAATATTGTTTCTACAGTTAACAATACTGTATTGTGCACTTAAAGCATGTTAGAGAGTAGATCTCATGTTCAGTACCCTTAGCACAATAGAACAAAACAATAAAACACAAAGGGACAGAAGGGAATTTGGGGAGGTGATAGATATGTTTACCAGGTTGATTGTGGTGATGGTTTCAATACTTGTCAAATTGTATACTTTAAATATGTGCAATGTCTTGTGTATCAATTATACTTCAATAAAGCTTACATAGTGTGCTTCTGTTCAATCCTTATTTACAGCTTTGTGATCTCCAGTTCTGAGAATGCCTGTTCTGTTGTACCTTTTAAAAGTTCTCTCTTACTTCTGAGTAAAATATAAAATGAGTACTTCCTCCTGTGAGTTTTTGTTTGGAGAAATTGCTTGTATTTTCTTACTAACAGAGTCTTCTCTGCCCTTTAACATTATTTATTTATTTGTTTTGTTTTAAAATTAAAATTTTTATTCTATTTTTTATTTTATGAAATTTATTGGTGTAACATTGGTTAATAAAACCACACAGGTTTCAAGTGTACAACTGAATAAATCACCTGCACACCGCATTGAGGACTCATTGTCCAAAGAAAAGTCTCTTTCTGTTCCCATTTATCCCCACTTTGCCCACTTCTACCTCCCTCCAACCCCTCTTTTCTTCTGACTATCACCATACTGTTATCTGTGTCTATAGTTCTAAGGAAAATAAGTGTAGATTGAGCTTATTTTCTCAGGCCCTATCAAACATCCAGACCTTAACTCTTTTTTATTACTATCCATAATAGAGAAATTCCCCACCCCATTTATTTGTGGATGTCCATTTTCCTTTTGAGAAACAGTGTTAGAGCAAACCACTCAGAATGGTTTCCAGTTTCCATTTCTTTATCTGGTATATGAAAAGTGTGCTACACGGGAGTGACTCTTATCTTTTCATAGATTTCACTTCCCTAAATAGGGGGTATAAACTAGAATAGCCAGAAATCCTTCTACTTAGATTCCCAATAAATCCTTAGATTGCCTTTGTATGTATTCTATTTCTATGTATTCTATTTCTAGAAAAACTCTCTCAACATTTGTGATATGGGGTATGACCATACTCTAGGTTCAGCTTTGGGCTTCCATATTATTTTCCATCTGTCCTTTTTTTTTTCTCTGCTCACTTAAGGTTGATTTCAAGGAGAAACTTATTAGAAGTATGCATTTAGACTCCTGTCTTTACCAGAATTCCTGTCAACATACTTTTAAAAAATTACTATGTTTAAACAACTGAATGTTGTTTATAAATATTTAAATTTAAAAATATTTTGTTAAATACTAAAATAAAGAAATAAGGCAAACATTGAGGCCATTTATAAATTTACACTATTTTTTTCCTCTATTTCTAAAATTACTAACTAAATCTTTCTTTATACATTGAATATGTTGACTGAAATTGGTTCTTTGATGTGAAATTCAATATGATTTTTCTGTATACTTCTTGAGCATATTTAGTCATTGTAAAAATCAAAGTCACTGTCTCAAGTGTCCTTTTATTCAGCAGTTGTCAGTCTCTAAAATTCAGGTATGTACTTAGAAAACAACTTATTACTCCCTTAAGCCATCTGAGATCCATTTAAAACTTACTATAGCAGAAAATAACACATAAATATCACTATTGTTCAGTAGTGTCAATTGTGGATTTGTAAATGGAAGAGAAAATTCAGATCTGTATAAGAATATTTATTATAACTGTGGATCCTTATGTAAGGAAAGAACAATTCCTTTACTTGTGTAATAAAAGTTGAGAAGTGTAAGAATTACACTTTCAAATCTCCAACATGATTCAATTTTATACGGCCTTTCATGTCATAATGATGATACTGTAAGCTCAATGTATGTGTTTCTAGTCTCCATAGGATAGTTTTATACATATGTTTTATTTCTTTAAAATTATTCAATTGTACTGCAAATGGTGTAGAGTATTTTCTGAAATGACTATTGTGGGTGTGTTTATATGTAAGGCTTGGTTGGCTATGTGGCAACAAACTAAATTTTAAAAACCACATTTCATGTGTAATTTTTTTTCAGCGTAGAAGATGCATGAAAGATGTAAAAATGCTAGTTAGGTGAAGTAAAGAAATCCAGTCATCCAGTGGTTTGACGTATTTCCTTTCACATAGTTTTGCATTTGTACATTTAAGTTAGATTGCATGATGTGCAATATTCTTTTTAACCTACTAATTGAATTTAATAATATATTAAGAACACTCTTTACACATATTATATGCATATCTGTATACTGTAATTGCTACATCAAGTTAATTATATGATTATTATTTACTTAATCAGCCATTGTTAACAAAATTTTTCCTTCTTATCATAATCCATACAGTGATAAATTCAGCAATTAAGTTATTTTATACATATGTTGAGTGCTCACTGCTACTAAGGCATTAGGCGACGTATCACAGATAATGATGAGTCAAAACAGATATTATTAAGGTCCTCAAATCACTTATAATATAGTGGGAAAAGCAGGCATTAATCAAATGACCACATAAGCAAGTGGTAAATAGTGAATGTTCAAAGTGTTTATTAAAGAAAAACATATAGGGCTTTAGGATTTCATAATTAGGGTATTTAACTACCTAGAGAGGTTAGGGAAAAGTTGTCAGGGATGCAATTCTTGAACTATAGCACCGAGGAGTTAATTAGGTGAGTAAGGAACAGTAAATGCTCAAGTTTTCTGGCAAGTGGGTGTGTGGAAAGTGTGATGACCTGAAGAAATCAATGTGGAAGTGGAAGTAATAATGTGAGCAGAGAGGAGTTGCATATGGTATTAGGTTGAAAGAATGCAAGGGTGGTAACTGTAGGGCCTTGTTAGCTACACAATGGTTTTGAATTTCCTTGAGGTCAATGGAGTAGAAGAGTATGAAATTACCAGATTTGCATTCCTTTGCCATGGATGCATGTTTCACCAGTTGGGTGGTAAATGCTGGGGTAAAGAAAACATGGAAATAACTAGGACTAATGTGTTAGTGTTAGAAATGGGATAAATTGAGGGATTTAAAATATAAATAAGAGATAAAATCTTTGAGATTTAGACAAGAGAATATCAAGCATGATTATAAGCACAAAATATTTGCACAACTGCATGGGTGGTGCCCCCCCCCCCCCCACCTGCATGAGTAAATAGGAAAAACATGAAAGAAGGAGAAGGGCAAACATTAGCATAGAGCTGTCACTGGGCACCTTTCAGTGTTGGAATTCGGTCCTTGTTTCCTTTTATCTTTGTGAGAGAGTGACACAATCTCTCCATTCTTATTTTTTATTTTTGGTTGTTATTGAACTGCTTCTTTAATAAATTACTAGAGTTGTCATGAGTTTGCACTAGGAGTAAGAAAGGTTTACATATTAATTTCATACCAGTGTATGTGTTTTTGGAATGAAAAAGTAATAGGAGGATACTGAGTGACATAATTGTAATTTAAAATTTATTCCCTCAAAACGTACAAGAGATATTTGGAAATGCAATTCATGATGAATGAATAAATGTATTACTTATGTTCTGGAAATATGCATGAATGAACACCAGTCTAAAATCTGCAAGCTTACTTTTAAACATCAATTTATATACTAAGAAATTGGCTGATTCCATTAAAAGTAATAAAATATTGAGGTTGTGTTTACACTCAGGAATTTCTTCAGGCACATCACTATCTATCCCAACTGTTGGTATAATGTAAAATTAATTTTTGTTTCTTCCATTTATTTGTATAAATATTTGTTAAAAGGAAAAGATATAGGTAATTTTTAGTAAAACAAAGGCAAAGGAGGAAAATAGAATGAAAACATAAACTTGGGTCAGGACAAAATGATAAAAGAAAATGCTGTTTCAACCTCTTGATGAGTTAAAAACTTTTCTCATTTTCACATATTTTCAATTTTGTGACAGCATGGATGAACCTGGATTATTATGCTAAGTGAAATAAGCCAGTCAGAGAAAGACAAGTATCATATGATCTTACTTATATGTGTAATCTAATTAACAAAATAAACTGACAAGCAAACTAGAACCAGAGGCATGGATCCATGGAACAGACTGACAGAGGTCAGAGAGGAGGTGGGTGGGGTGGAAGGGATGAAAGAAGGTGAAGAGAATAGCCAAAGAACATATTTGCATAGCCCATGGACACAGACAACAATGTGGTGAGGGCCAGAGGGACAGGAGGGTGGAGTCTGAGTGGAAGGGGGCAAAGGAGGGGTGTAATAATGTTGACAATAAAAATAAAATATATATATTTTTTTAATATGGAAGACAGATGGAAATATTTTGGTAGTGTTTTAATCATGGTTGAAGGATACTGCTCCTTAACTCCAACATCTATCTTTTGTAAGAGAAAACTAAGAAATATGACCAGCTAGAAGAAAGTATTTTCCAGCTTTCTTTGCTGGTAGGTATATTTATACCTCTGACTTCTCACCTACATGAAAGTATCTAAGTGTTAGGTACTTCAGAGAAGGCTCCTAAATAAAAGGGCACCTTTTTCTTGCCTCCTAGTTTCTCCTATTGCCTGCTTAAAGCAAGGGTATAATCACTGAAGATTTAGTAGATATATTTTATAATGAGGTGACTTCAAGAACACTGAGGCTCGGCTCCTAAGAATAGAACTGTGGAAAAATAGGAGCCCGAGTCCTTGATGACCCTGTAAAGCTGTATATAAGCTCTACTGCTTTTTTACGTGAGAGGGAATTACCTTTCATCTTGTTTAAGCAGCTGGCATTTTAACTTGGCTGCAAATTGGAAATACCTGTAGAGCTTTAAATACTTGAGATTCTTGGGTTCTATCCCAAGATATACTGTTTAGTTTATACAGGATGCTGCGTGGGCATTGGGAATTTTCAAAGCTCCCCAAATGATTCTAACATGCAACAAAATTTGATAACCACTAGTTTAAAAGTTTTGTTTTTTGTTTGTTTCTTTCGGTGGGGGTATTCTGTAATTGCTGGAGGCAATTGTTAACTGATACATCTATTATACGAGGTTGGATTTAGGTATTACTCTTTTGATTTATTAGTTAATTTGGTAAATTTAAGTGAATCCATAAGGTACAAAATACACCATGTCAAATTTGTTAACACTAAGCTAGTTTCTGTCTACTACTAAAGTGAGAAATTTTTGCATAGCTTAGCATTTGTTACTTATAAATACAAAACAAGTATACATTTATTTAAAAATCTATGGACACTTTATTAACATGTCTGGCAAAACATTTCTATGGTAAATGAATAGCAAATAAATTTGAAATATTTAAGTGTTTTATGTTATAAAAGATTATTGGTAATAATAGAGTTTAAATTTAATAATTTGATTATTTTAATTGAATTTAATAATAGGGAATTTAAATAAGATTTCAATCTTTTTAAATACCAAAATTTAAAAAAGTCATCAGAACAAAACTATCATAATAAAATCAAGTATTTATATTTTGTTAATTCTGTAACACAACTCCATTGTTGCTTAGATTTCATTCTTCTATAAAATTTTTCTTTTTCTTTTTGAAATTCTTAATGATATGAGAGGCTAGACCAGGCTTGCTAGATGACATAGAGTCAAACTTAAGGTAACTTTTATAAAAAGCTGAATATGCTGAGTATGGCTAGTGGGTCATTTTAGAATCCTGGGGACTCCAGATACAGTTAAGTCTGAATCTATTGACTCATTGCTTTTTCCACGGACATCTTCCGGGTACTAAACAAAGACAGGATGATGCAGGAGACTTGGAAAGGCCTTTCTTAGTGCCATAAGTGAGCAATGTTCAAGGTTTGAACATTGAGTACTTGGAGAAGCCAGAATCTATAACATGAATCAACCTCTCTCACCCCCTGCCCTGATTACTCTTGTAAATTGAAGTATAAGTTTGGTGTGGTTTGTAAAGTCTCCACTCGTTCTTCTGCTTTCCAGCTTCCAAGACGATCATACTTCATCAACTGCGTTCTCCTTTTTTCTTTGTTGGTGGAAGTTTTTTATTCCATTCCTCTCCTTTCAGTGGGGTTTGAGGAGGGAGTTTGTTTTTAATCTGATATATTTAACCAAAGTCCTTCTAGATTCATTTTTCATTTTATCCACTTTTTGAGATTATTTTATTCTAACTTTTATCCAAGTACAGTAGTCCCCTCTTATCCATGGGAATATGTTCCAAGACTCCTAGTGGATCTCTGAGACCACATTAATACTTAACACCATACATAACCCTATGTTTTTCCTATACATACATATTCTGATAAAGTTTAATTTATATTAGGCACAGTAAGAGATTAACAACAATTAATAATAAATTAGAACATTATAACAATATACTGTAATAAAAGTTATGTGAATGTGGTCTCTCTCTTTGCTAACTGATCTGATAACAGACAGCTACTAAGTGACTAATGGGTATACAGTGTGGGTAAGCTGGACAAAGGGATGATTTAGGTCCTGGGCTGGACTGAGCGGAATGGTGCAAGATTTCATCACACTGCACAGAACAGCATGCAATCGAAAACTTATAAATTGTTTATTTCTGAAAATTTCCATTTAGCTGTTTTGGATCACAGTTGAAACTGTGGAAAGCAAAACTGTAGATAAGGGAGGACTAATGTACCTTTGTGAGTGAGTGTATGTCAAGATGGGCAATCCCTCAAATGTTAGAGAATCTGCCTTAAAATGTGAGGTGTAACTCATTCTCATTTCTTAATGATTATTATGCTTTTGTACTTATTTCTACAATATTATCTTTCTCACTTTATCATTTTTTTCTTTTTTGTTAGTATTTCATTTCTACTATTGAACTATATTTGAGATATTTGATTTCTTTTTTCCCCCTCTAGTTGAATGCACATTGCAGATTCCATTACTGTATTTACATGTTACACTTCAAATTTTAAAACATTTATTTTAACTTTATATTTCTATGATTGCTTAGATATATTTCATATTTACATCCTGCCATTAAATAATGCAAAAACATTCTCACATCCCCTACTGCTCCATTTAAAATCATCCCTGATTTTTCTTCCAGAGCTTTATATATTTTTATGTTATGCATCAATGATTATGTTAAATTGCTATATTTCTTTTTGTTGCTGTTTCAGAAGTAATATTTTTATATTATTAAATGTATTGGAGTGGCATTGGTTAATAGGATCATATAGGCCTCAAGTGTACATTTCTATGATACAAGATTTATATATTGCATGGTGTACCCACGACTCAAAGTCAAAACATCTTACATCACCATATTTTAGGTCCCCTTCACTTCCCCCTACCACCTTCCTTCTGGTAACCACCACACTGCAGCTTGTGTCCATGAGTTTCCATCTTATATCCCACATATGAGTGAAATCATATGGATCTTAACTATTACTGCCTAACTTATTTCACTTAACATAATATTCTCAAGGCCCACCCATGTGGTTGCAAATGGCAGTATTTTGTCTTTTTTTATGGCAGAGTAGAATTCCATTGTATATATGTACCACATTTCTTTATGTTGTTTCTTATATTCTGTATTTCTATTTCCTTGATTTGTTTTCTTTTTTATTTTCCTTTTTAATTTTTTTGATTATTCTATACTGAAGGTGGCACCATGTCTGAGGATATGATTTTCTAAATTTTTAACTTTTCTCCTCATCTTTAAATGCTAATGGGTGTGGAAGTTGTAAGTAAATAAGTGTACTAACTTGTTTGTCAATCCAAGGTCCCTTGCTATATATCTTCCTTTTCAGATATCCTTTCTCAGAAAAGTTAAGCCTTTAGCTTGAGAGCGAATTATGACACATGGCATCAGCATCTCCATCAACATTCTCCCTCCTTCTTCCCCTTCTCCCCTTTTCCTTCCTTTCTTCCTTTGCTTCTCTCTATTACTTTCCCTATGTTCATTTCTGGAAACAGTTACTTTACTTTAGGCTCTAATCTGATTCTTTCTCTAGTTTCAAACTGAACCTTAGAATACTTTCCAGAAAAGCCTTTCAATTCTTCTGAACAGTACTTCTTCTTCTTTTTTTTTCTTTTCTTTTTTGGAACAGTATTTCTTTTCTTTTTTGGAACAGTATTTCTTCTCTTTTTGGAACAGTATTTCTTAACTGTGAGATCATAATAATTACCTGAAAGAATAATAAAATATCTGTATTACAGAACATAAATACCAGAAGGTGGTTAAAAATGTGAAAATTTAACAGATAGCTGGAGAATCTTATGTATTAAAAAAGTCGTCAGGATTTTAGTGTGAACTTAAATGGACCAGTTATTCTTAGGCAATTGTAATTACCCTGAAAATTACTCCAGGAGCCCTTTATGCTTTGGGTAGTGATTGATTACTAGTTTGGAGTGTATCTGGGGCTTTAAAAAGAAGAACTGCTTCTGGTTTTGAAGAAGGGATGCTATTTCTTCTGCTTTGAATGCTTCAGCTGCAGGCAGTGCAACATTTTATGGAAAGAGTTCTGAGATTTGATGAGAAACAAAACCAGTAGTGTTGATGGCAGAGCTAAGAGCAGTGGGGAGTACATTTGATGAGAAGATGAAGCTGCCAAGTGGGATAGCTCAGGGATGCCCAAATGGCTCTATTCCCTCATAGTAAAGAGAAAGTTTGTCCTAGAAGGGGCTGGAGGCTGATCTTTGGATTACTAGTGTAAAATTTATCACTTTATTTTCTAAAATGACTACGTATCATATTAAAAAATTTAATGTAGGAATAAAGAAAAAAATAACAAAGGGAGCAATATTGTGTGAGACAACTATCATGCCCTTGCCCCAACTACATTATATTAAACTCAATTGTCCAATATTGATTAGTAAAGACAGGTTCTATTGCCATTGAGTGGAGAGCATATTTTCATTGTCTCTGAGTAGAGAAACAGCTAAAACTAGTAACATTATGAAATTAAACAGTAGTCCTTTTTAAAATTTTATTCCCTGAATTAAGATTGAACCCTAGACATTTCTATAGGATATGTGCTTGCACTTTAAGTATTTGTTAGCAAGTGAAAATGATGTGAATATACTACATATCACATAGGCATGCATTTCTTTCATGAAAGGTAGGATAAATCAGGACCTAGTTGTTGTTTTTTTTAATCAAAATAAACTCTTTATTAAAATAGTATCATTGTTAGTTGACCTATGTAGAGACTATAGATAATGAGTAGCTATTTTTAAATAATTTAAAAATATTTGTTTTAAACATAGTAGGATAGTATATTTTTACTTTCCTTCTCTCTCAGTACAGGTAGTTCAGTAGCTTTAATGTCAAATTTGTTTTAAAACTCAGATTGTAACTTCCAGGAAACAGTCCACAGTTTTGGCTGTAGGCCTGAGCATAGTTAGCCTTGAACAGGGCTGGCTGCTGTTATTGAACAGCTTTATTTTGTACTAGCTTTCAGCTGATTAGAAACATCTGTGTGTCCAGATTTGCTGTCTTCACCAAAGGTTCTTTGGTGCCTCTACTCTGTACCAGAGGTTAAGTGAACTCATGTTTTCAAGCCTTTTCTCTTTCTTTATTGTCACTCTCTAGACCTTTCAGGTTCTCTTGCTCAATTTAAGAATCTAACTTCTGGCCTAAGCATATAAAAATGATTCATTTTACCTGGGGTCACTGTTCATGATAACTGAACATACTCTGAACATACTGTTATATTTCTGATTCTGTGGTCATGTTTCTTCTTAACGAGGAAGACCTGGCACATAGGTGCTGCTTAGTGGAAGGAAGACTCCCACTCTTTCTGCACAACTATCACCTAGTTTGCTGTAAAAAGTTATCCTATATATGATAAATCTATTCTTGTTACCAAAATCACTTAATTTAAGGATAATTATTTTTTCTTGAACAATTAAACATATTAGAGTTTAAGAACATCCTAAAAAATTATTGAGATAGACCTGTGCTTTTCTGCAAACATATGCCTCCCCCACACTGTAAGAATAGAACAACCTTTGAAATTTCATTATGATTCAATCAAAAGATAATATAGTCATTAAGAAGAATATTAATACTTAAAATAGATTTAATGGCTCTACCAAGTCCCTTTAGTTTAGAATATAGCCATGGAAAGAAATACTCTCACATTAAACAAATTGACTTTTAAACATAAATACCAGATTGTAAGATCCAACTTAGAGTTTCTGTGGGTGAAGCAGTTGGAAAACAGGATATTTAGCCACCAGAGCAATTATAATTAAAGTGCTATAAATACAGCTTTATAACATTGAAATTATCTGGTATATAACATTTGAGTTTTCAAATTGCAAATGCAAATAGAAACCAAATCAACAGTACAAATTCTAATTAGTTATGAGATAAGGACATAAGGTGACAGAATTCAAACCAAAGAATTTTAAATATCTTCAAATTTAATTATCTTCTGACTTTGACCCTATAGTAGAGATTACCCTGTGGCACTGTATGTCTTCTCTCCCTTAGTACCTTTGAATTAGTCAATGTTTAAGTCTAGCCACTTTCATGAGCCTATGCTTATTTCTAAATAACTTGCAGTGTATCCTCAGGAAATTCTGGAAGTGCTCGTATGCTTAGTTAATGCCCCAGTTTGTTAAAAACCTGAACAGTGGAACTTATTTCAGTTTATGGTTGTATGGGGAGGGTACAACTAAATGCAAAGATAAAAATATTGTTCAGATAATATGGTTTTATACTGATAGTGTCTGCCACAAGCATATGGCATGTATGTGCCACATTAGTCATAGAAGAGTCTCCTAGGGCTCACCCATTCATTGTTCTCGTCTCCTACTGGGAACATAGGAAGGCTTTGTTTCTTTGTACTCTTACAGTTAGTTGGAGCCATGATCTGTGATTTGGAAGTGCTTTGTCACTTCTGACTGAGGCATTTAATTTCTAGTGTAAAACCCTTTAGTGCTCTCTTCACTGGCCACAGAGAAAAAGGTCACAAATGCCAGATACTGTAGCTACCAGACGGTGGTGTCTCGTAGCCACTGTGCCTGGGTTAGTCCTTCACTCCGACCACTCCCCAACCAAAAGTGCACCTGGAAAGAAAAATAAACTTGTACTATCTGAAGCTGATGAGATTTGAACATTGTTTCTTAACAGAGCATAACTTAGCCTATTGTGATCAATATATCATCTTATTTTTACTTACTTTAATTTACACAGCACAAATCTGAGATGTTATTTGCCTTCTGCAGATAAAGACATAAACTCCAAAAGTTGTTTTAAAGGACTAATTTCTAAATAAAATAAAAATAAAAGGACCAATTTTCAGGGATTTTGAGCCTGTAAGGTTAGAGGATGGGAGCTAATTCCAAGTCTGGTGAACTTCCTACTATGCCACCTGCATTGCAAAGACAATTGTGGGATACAGCTGCATTGTGTTTTATATGAGAGCTGCATTGGTTTGCTGGGTGACACATGGTTACACATAGAATGATTTGAGAAAGGTAGGAAGCAGAGCTGCAGTGGTTTTCAGTATTCAGTTTTAGTCTATCCAAAGAGAAAACATTTGCCATCCGTATTTCTGCCCTAGCTGCTGGACATGCTCTCCTTAGATTGATGCTTAGCTTGAGTGGAGAAAACTGGCTGAATGTACTTAAAATAATTTGCTTTCTCTTAGGTTTAGAAGGTTACAGTGCTATGCCCTCTGTCATTGGGATGCAAATGAAAGGTGATTGGTTTTAATATTGCTTGCTGCTTCATGTTACTCAGTTTAGGGAATGATATCATTTTTAAGATTATCTTTTATCAAAAAATATGTGGCCAGAACATGTTTTGATATTTGGTCTAACCAGAGGATTACTGTAAACATATTTTAAATAATATGTTGCCTGGATGGTGTGGTTCAGCGGTTGAACATCAACCTGTATCTTGGAGATTAAGGTTCGATTCCTGGTCAGGGCACATGCCCAGATTTCAGGCTTGATCTCCAGCAGGGGGCATGTGGAAGGCAGCCAATCAATGACTCTCTCATCACTGATGTTTCTATCTCTCTCTTCCTCTCTCTGAAATCAATAAATACATATTTAAAAATAAATTAAAAATATGTTAATTTCACATAGTGAGCACTGATTACTGTCAGAGGCTAAGAGTTAGAGACAAAGAGTTAAAGGGGAAAGTTTATCCTGAGTAATTGAGAATAGAGATTTGCTATACAGAATCAGAGCCACTTACTATCCTAGCAACCTTGGAAAAGTTATGTAACTTCTATTCAGATGCCTTATCTGTTAAATGGGAGAACAATAGAATTTGTTGAGTTTTAATGAGATAATACATGTGAAACATTAACAGAGTGCCTGGGACAAAGAAAGCAATAAAATAATGTTGTTATCAGAAGATTTTCCAAGTTTTCAACCAAAAGGGATATAGGCATCACTGTTAGATTGGAATTAAATGGATTACCTCCTTTAATACTGCTATTTGAATTGGAGAAATCAACTTAGATAAGAGGCTACAAGTGGTATTCTTATTTAACTGAACCAGCTCATTGTATTAGTTAGGATTTGTTAGGTGATGTTGTGGTAATAAACTATCCCAAATATCTGTGGCTTACAAAAACAAAGATTTATTTCCTGCTTCCATTACATGTTGGCTATAGGTGATCTTAGGTTCTTCTCTGTATCTCCTTTATTGTAGTATTATCAGCGAGGGTACAGACAACATTCAGGACATCATTAGGCTAATGGCACAGAGAAATAAGTGTCTGAATCATGCAATACCACTGCATAGAGGTAGCACACATCACTTCACAGATATTTCACTGGCCAAAACAAGTCATATGACAAGCCTGTCTCTTTGGAAGGAGCCATCAACATTTTTACAGGAATGCAATCTTTAAGAGTCCACACTTTGGGTGTAAATATTTATTACCTTTCCTTCCACAAGCAAAGTACATTCATGCTCTCCCCAAGTTTAACATTAATTGTGGAATTAGGTTCAGGAGTGATTATTTTTGCATCAGCTCTGGATGTAGCTTTGCTTGCATTTATCTGACTCCCCTACATCCTATTTGTATAGTGGAAAGGGTCAGGGTAACCCCAACAAATACTACAGTTTAGAAAAAGGGAGAGTGTAAAGTGCTCAGTAATCACTGTCCCACACAACTCTGAAGTCCTTCTGTGTAGATGCCATAAGTGCCCCCTCTATCCAGGACATGTGGTATACATTTGATTAGGCCCTGCTTCCTACAAGATTTTCTTTTTCAACCTGACTCATAGCTCTTTTGGAAGTACAACACTGAAGAACATGATCACCTTCTTATCTATTTGATAGCATTTAGCCTTTGCCCAGAGCTCTTTATAAGAAATGCTCTTTATAAGAAATGCCTTTCTCTTTGGGTTTAATTAAGGGCAGCATGAATTTATCAGGTCTCCTATGGGGGAGCCAGACCTTTAGTTTCTTTCTTCCAAGCCATTTGTTCAACTAAAATAACTGAATGAGTGCTATATTAGCCAATTTAGAGCCTTTAAAAGGAAATTTACAGCTTCTCTTTGATTTGGTCTTGCCAGTAAGTTGAGGTTTTGTAGACCTTTGTATAATTCTTTTTTTCTCTTCTTTTCTATGGCTAGAAGTGAGAACCAGTTGCACATTCCAACTTTGAAGGTCAAAGAATTTCTAAACTCCATTTTAATCTGTTTGCAAACTAGCGAATTCTTTCCTGAGCTTATCTCTTTCTTATAGATTTAAAAAGTATATATTAAATTCAGTCACAAAAACTAAATCACACCAGCAAATTGGGTTTTCCCACTTTGCCTAAAGCTGCAAGCTCATTAGGTACAGTTATTAGTAGGAAATGTTTGCCACTGCAGAGAATGATTCTCCATTTTTCTTGGTTCTAATTATAGTTTTGTAAATGTGGACTCTCGAGTCCCACAGCCAATGCCACACATTTTAGAATTTTTACTACACCACCCTAATTATGCTGCTTTTTTAGTCACCTTTCTCTATACTATGCTACAGTAACAAACACACCCAAAATTTAAGTGGCTTAACACAATTATAACTAGTTGACATTACATAACAACTGGTTCGGCTGCGGGTTCCCTGTGGTTTGGTCTCTTTTGTTTCACTCCAGAATCCAGGCTGAGGAGTAAGAATATTATCAGACTTATCTCGAAGAAAGAAAGAAAGAAAAAGATGAATCACCACCTGAAGGCTCTCACAGCTTCTGCTTAAAAATGACATAGGCACAGTCATCATCCCTCATCTTTTACTGGATAGAGCAAATCACAAGGCCAAACCTAACATCAATAGGTAGGAATATGTAATAGAAAGAGTTGGTAGAATAGTGAATATCTTCAGAGTGATATAGTTTACTACAGTGCCCTTTTGGTCACAGATATTTGCTTCTGAAATGAATTGGCAGCATTCTTTGAAAAATAATATAATATACCTCATCTACCATCTCAGTCATAGTATGGGGAACTGAGAAATTTTAGGACTTCTCCATAGAGTAGGGAATCTCTGCCTGAAAATTCTTGATGCATGAAGGGAATGCGCACTGCATGAGGTAGACAGCTTGGAGAGAAAGAGAGAGAGCCAAAGCCTAGGTCATGTATGTGCAGAGACCTCTTACACATTGACCCCACATAAAGGTACTGAGCACTCTAAAGAGGAGAAATAAGGGGGCGGGGTAACCATAAGGGATACTTCAAAACTGTTTCTTCCCCTGGAGTGAAGTGGATATTTCCTACTCTCTATCAAGTATGTTTTGCACAACTCCCCAGATAAGAGAACAACCATTGTTCCCTTGTCTCACTGTCAAATCTATGGATAACCAGTATCTGTTTCTTTCCCCTCAGCGGCACCTGAGCTTATTTTTATTGAGATTCTTCCTCAATAACAATTACTGCTCTTTATATGTTTCCTTAGGGTCCAGGGTAAAAATCTCTGCCTTTCCTCCAGAAATATCTGAAATGGGGTAAGAATGAGACATCAATAAATTAAAGACATACTTTATTATTAACTAGGATCTTGTTGCTTATTTTATTTCCCGCCTTAAATTATGCCTAACCATCTTGTTCAGTGTAACTGAGCTGACAGCTTGGTAAGTAGCCCAAATGTCAACATAATTCATAATATACTGCCAAGAATTTAAAAATTCTTCAAATATACATCTATATATAAAATTAACTTCTTCACATTATTTTAAAGAAGTAAATTAAAGTCCCAAATCCCTTACTAAGTCTAATAAAATTAAAGTATAAAGTCCTGCCCTTTCCAACTTTATATTCTACTTATTTGTTGTCAGATGTATTTTATTCAGATGCCTGGGTGGAGATGAATGTCTATCAGCAGAGGCAATTTGGGTTGTCTTCCTTCCTTTTGAATGGATGTAGTTTGCTTGTACTTATAGAGTTAAATCAATCTAACCTCAAGTCACTGGTGGGAACCCAATTTTCCAAAGAGTTACATAAGAGGATACAACAGAATATCAATGCTCTAGCCATATACCCATATAAATATTTGAAAATAAAAGAAGCAGCCCATTAAGCCAGAATGCCACCCAATTTATTCCAGTATACTTTAGAGCTACCTTACTGTGGCCAATCAAAAACAACATGAGAGGTGTAGTTACCTAGATGAAAGAAGTAGGGGGACAGGGAGGGGAAAGAGGGGAAGGGGGGAGGTAGTGAAGGACAGAGATTGTGATTTTATTTTTACAAAATTGCATCTCAGTCTTTTTCTTGAATCTATTACTAAAATCCCATTTTAATATCAATTGGAAGAAATCTCCCATCCAAAGGGTACTTGTGATTCTATAATAATTATATATCATACTTTGGGGGAAAATCCAAGATAGTCTTATAACCTCCTTTCATTTTTCTTTTTTTTTCTTTTTTTTTAATATATCTTTATTAATTTCAGAGAGAGGAAAGGAGAGGGAGAGAGAGAGACATAGAAACATCAATGATGAGAGAGTCTTTGGTCGAGCCTGCAACCCAGGCATGTGCCCTGACCTGGAATCAAACCCCAATTGCCTGGATCCTAGGTCGACGCTCAATTGCTGAGCCACACCTGGCAGGGCAATAACCTCCTTTCTTAAAGTGTGGTATTTGAATACTTACCTTCCTGTCAAATTTTGGAATTTGCAGCAGTGACACCCGCAGTACCAGGATTTACTTTAGACTTCTACCCTTAGGTTTGATTCCCTCATACTTAATATCCTTCTTGACTTTTTTGGTGTCATTTATTTTTGTTTAAAATATTACAGATGTCCCTTTTTCTCTCCAGTACCCATTCCACCTTATCCCCCGTCCCCTGCCCCAGTCCCTCTCCCCACCATTGTCCATATCCTTGGGTTGTGCATATATGCATATAAATTCTTTGGTTAATCTCTCCCCCTCCTCCCACCCAACCTCCTCCATCTGTCTTACATTCATCAGTTTGATCCATGCTTCCATGTCATTGAATCTGTTCTGCTTGTCAGTTTATTAAATTCTTCAGATTCCACATATAAGTGAGGTCATGTGATGTTTGTCTTTCCCTGCCTGGTTTATTTCGATAAGTATAATATTCTCCTGGTCCATCCATACTGTCCCAAAGGGTATGAGATCCTTCTCCTTTACAGCTGCATAATATTCTATGGCCTATGTATCCCACAGCTTTTTTTATCCACTCATTTACTGATGATTATTTGGGCTCTTCCCAGATCTTAGCTATTGTAAATTGCACTGCTATGAACATAGGGGTGCATATATTTTTTCTGATTAGTATTTTGGGATTCTTAGGATATATTCCTAGAAGTAGGATCACTGGGGAATAAACTTAACCAAGGATGTAAAAGACCTGTACTCAGGAAACTACGAGACACTGACAAAAGAAATAGAGGAAGATATAAACAAGTGGAAGAATATACCATACTCATGGATTGGAAGAATTAATATCATTAAAATGTGGATACTATCCTTGATTTTTATTTCTTCTTTGAACCTTGGATTCCTGAGAGCCAAAATGAGGATGAACCTCCTCTTTCTTTTGTGAACAAAGTGCCCATATTTTTTAAAAATATATTTTTACTGATTTTTGGAAAGTGAGGAAGGGAGAGGGAGAGAGAAACATCAATGTGAGAGCAAAACATCAATAGGCTGTCTTTTAAATGCCCCTCACGGGGGGTTGAGCTGGATCTCTGGCATGTGGCCTGATCAGGAATTGAACCAGCTACCTTTGGATTCACAGGATGATGCTCAACCAACTGAGCCACACCAGCCAGGGCACTAAGTGCCCATATTTTAAAGAGCCCACTAAGTTTGCAAATCTTGGTTTATAGCCTTGAATTTCTCTCTGTCCCAATCTCTTGGACTCCAACAATGTACACTTCTCAGGCTCTCCGAATGTCTCTCTCCTGGAGATAACCACGCTGTACTGAAAAGCTCTCCTTTGCCTATGAGTTTCTAACTTTACGAATACCCAAGCTTCGTTCTGCCCACATGTCATAAA
The DNA here is from genome assembly GCF_964146895.1 of Miniopterus schreibersii. Classification (NCBI taxonomy): domain Eukaryota; kingdom Metazoa; phylum Chordata; class Mammalia; order Chiroptera; family Miniopteridae; genus Miniopterus; species Miniopterus schreibersii. Next base: position 95,436,562 of record NC_138101.1, on the reverse strand, counting down.
TTGGTCAATGTTTCTTCATAAAAAATATAGGAAAAGAGGAAATATAGGTGATATTTTATGGGCCATTTAGAAATAAAAAACTAAGAACCATCAGAGCACATATTTTACCAGAACTTAAGTCAGTTAATTCCTTCTATCTAGATAGAAGTGAAGGGGTTTAAAATTTTCAATAGCAGCAGGATTACTAGAATGACCACTTTACTGCAGATCCAGTCCCAGAGTTTTGGTAAATTTTTTGTTTAACATCTTATGACTCATTTTAACTATTTGCAACAAAATTTGTGTCATTGTATCAAATCTAGAAATGTGTGGAGCTATTAATTTTATTTCCCAGGGATAATTTCTCTTCTTGTTTATTTTTAGTCTCAGTTGGGATTTATGTCAATTTTTTTTTTTTCAGAGACAGTATCTTCAGGGTCCCAGTGACTAGAAACATTTATTTTTTTATATATAGTTATTAATATATGTCTTCATATTTTTAAACTTCCAAGTAATGTGTATGTAACTGATATTATTTCACATAGTGGTTGAATCACAATTACTCATCACTTCTGTGTAATAGAGGAATATGCTCCTAGTAAGTTTTGTTTCTTCTGTACTCTCTTAATCATTTACAGTGGGCCAATTTAGGTTTTAAATATTTCATGTGTTTTTTAGATTGTTAATTTTTTTCTTTACCATACGCAAGACTAGGTTATAATGTCTGTTTTCTTTTTTACCCCTTTGCTCTTGGGTCCAAAGATTTGTTTTCCTACTATAGTTCTCTAGATATTCCCTTGAAATGTGTTCCATGGTGAGATATGAATACACTGAGACAGAAATCACATCAACCCTGTGACTACCATATTCGGTAATCCTACATAGAATATAACCTAAGCAAGAATTTTTATTGTTTTGTTTATTATGAGCCTTTTTAGAATGATTTGTCTTCCAATGTGTCTTCTTTAGAGATCTAACATCATACATTTTCTGACCACATTCCCCCTAGAAATATATAGATATGTTTTCTCACATAAAAGGAAAACAAAACAAAACTACCACACAATGAAAATAATTACCTCAAGATAATCAAATATTGCTTGAAGTATTTTAGGCTGATCTTCTTAGTTCTTCATTTTGTAATCTTTCTGAATTTCCTTCAACTGCCTGTCTCTGTTTTCAAGCTTAGGGTTCCCAGTTGCACTTATTATAGACTCTCTATCTGCAGTTCTGAATGCTCCTCGATAGTTTTTTTGGATTTGGATTGTCCCTATGAGCATAATTTTATTTTATTTTATTTATTTCTGTAATCTTGTTTCCCTTTCTTAAGTCTCTTCGGAGCTCCACACCCTCCATTATCTATTAACAAAATAATATACATAAATCTGACTTTATTTCCTTTAACTTGATTTCACTACCCCACTGTTTTTGTTCTGAAAGCAAGATTCAACTTGTTTTAAAACTAATATGGTTTCTCACATATTCTGAGCAAACCTGAATATTAATGTTGGAGAATTAAAATTTATAATCATTAATAATGATATTACTTTCTCTCTATCTTAACCTAAGAATTATATCTCAATACAAAAACAGTCTCTGCTTTTCAGCTGGATGACAAAAACAACCATTCCACTATGATGGCTGCAATGCTCAGGTCTGTAAAATCAAAAGCCTTTGTCAGAACTTAATTAATTAGCCATGACCAACAAACTTGAGGTTATTGTCTGGAAGTAAGTAGCAAATCACATGAATCTTAGAAGTTATAATCTTTAGTTTCCTCTTTGCTCTTAGGTGAAATTAATTTATCTACAGAAGAACAACTGAGGCAATATTTTAGTGCATTAAAGTTTAAAAGTGGTGAAAGATTGAAAAATGACCAAAATTCTTCACCCCTCACTATACTCACATACTTTATTTGATTTTTCAGTTCCTCTCAGTATAGTGGTAGATTTTCTTTCCCTTCTTTTTGAACTTGGGCTTGCTTTATAACTTATTTTGTCTAATAGAATATTGTAGAATTAATTGTACTAGTTCTGAGTCTTGGCCTCAAAACAGCAACTTCTTGTTCACTTGGGCCTGCCTCTGTCATGAGAACAATCCCAGATACCTGAGAGGTAAAATACATGCATCTAAGACGGAGGAGCCCATCACGGATCAGCCGAAAGTCAGCCTATCTCCAAACATGTGGTAAAACCCAGCCAAAATCAGCAGAGGTCTGTCCGATCCATACTGATACAGACATATGATTGAGACCAGGGCAGCCTCCCAGCTGACTGCTCAAAATCCTACAGATCCATGTTAAACCTAAATAGTTACTATGTTAAGCCATTGACTTTTGGGTAGTTTATTATACAGAAATATGGTGATAGTTGATAACTTATGCATTAGAGCTCTGTGGTCTGTGAGAAATTTATATGCCCATTGCAATTTAAGCTTTGGAACTATAACCTTAATTGAAAAGGGAATATAGTCATTTCATTCATTAATACCTTCAGAGCATTTATACAGAACTCTGCTAGTTTTGATGTGAGCCTCAAGTGAAGTTAAATGACTACCTGTCTCAACCTCATTTCCTGTATGAGAAAAGGTCAGGTTGTATCACGAGTGTAGTTAGCTGGTTTTCCACCAACTAATAATCCCTATTTCTAAGGCATGTATCTACTGAAACCAGATTCAGGTTTGCAGAAACCTATTATTATATCACAAGAGGTGTTTTGTCTTTTCTATATGTTATTTGATCCCTTAATTTCTTGATTTATTCCTATTTGTAAGGATTTGTTTTTGTTGTTGTTTATCACATTTTGGTCATTCTGGGTCAGACTAAATAATCATACCTTCTCTGATTGCTGAGTCAATAAAAAATAGAAACAGGATACAGGTAGGAATTAAGGTATGTTTAGATTTTATAATGAATGTAGCAAGAACTAGAAGCCAAAAATTCAGCTTCCTGCACTTTTCAGTATAAATTGAACTTCTATACTCATTTGGTCACTGGCAGAAAAGTTAGCTTCCTTTACAGTTTGAGAAGTTAATACAAAGGAAGAGGTTAATATATAGGATGTGACACTTCAGAGTGAACAAAAGCTTAGTAGTAGAACAATTATCCTCAACATATTAACCTAATTAAATTAGACAATGGATCCAGGATCTTGTCCATTAGAGCCACATTTAATTCTGTGAATAGGAGAAAGTGAGCAGATAAAGACTGAAAGTTTCCTTTGGGTATGGAGTGCAAACCTTCTACACTCCGTAAAATGTGTGGTGTAGGAGAAATTTTTTTTCACTTACAAAAGATAATAAATATTCTTAATATTTTTATTCCAGAGATCTATATCTCACATTGTTCAGAACATAAATTACCAAGCCTACAATGATATTCTCATTATGTTATATAAAACATGGTAGTGATATTGCACATAAAATAAAACTTTATAAAATATAATTTAATAATTTGTAGTCAGGACATGCAGAAAGCTATATGTGTGTACATAAATCATTAGTGCCATTTCTGGTCATGGATTTCACCTTCTTTAAGGGGGGCATAGTTATATGACTGGCTTTGACGATGAAATGTAAGAGGAAGTGTTACTTCAGGTGGGTTACTTCTAGCTGAAGCCTTTTAGAGCAATGTGTGACTCACTGGATCTTTTCCCATTCTTTGAGAATCCTTGAAGCATGTGAGAATATTGAATTTCCATCAGCTAAGCAAGGTTCCTGATGGAGTAAGTCCTCTTAATGAACCACATTGAAGGTATAACCTGAGACAGAAATAAACCTTTGTTGACAGATATTTCAGGGTTGTTTCTTACTGTAGCATAACCTTCATTGTCCTGTGTTTTGTTTTTTATTCCACAAAAAATACCTAAAGGCACTATAAGTGACTGATACCATAGATTTCCATTACGTTAGTACACACTTAAAGTTACTTTAATGTTTTGTTACTGGAGGCTGAATGGATAGCATGTTATGATTTTCAGTGAAGTAGTTGAAAAACTGCAAACTTGTAGTAACTTGGAAAACAGACAAGGTACTTAGTGAACATTTAACTTTAAGAAAATAAACCAAAAAATAACATAATAGTAGTATGTTAGCATATATTAGCTGTTCACTGCATTTGACAAGAAATTACAAAGAAGAAATGAGCCCAGAATTTTCTATCATTGTCTCAAAGGTCACTATGAAAGGAAATAGAGAGAGATTGAAAATTTGGAGACTTGAAGAGGTGGAAAGGAGAAACTGAAGAAATTCTTTGACCAATAAATACAGATTAAATCTCAGCCCCAGGCAATACTTAAATCAAGAGAATGGCTGATATGTCTATTGTGTTAAATCCTCTAAATCAACTAAGATGTCCCAGTGTAAAGGTCCAATTCAGTGTAAGATAGTTTCAATAAATCTTTTTAATTAAAAAAATAACTCAAGGAAAAGAGACTAATTATGTGGTTCTTCCACAAAAGGCAGATAGGTTGCAGAGAACTGCAATGAATTTGAGAAATAAAAAAGTCAGGTGTAGGTAAGGGGAGGTAGAAGAGGGTAAAGGTAAGATAAATGGTGATGGAAGGAGACTTAACTTGGGGTGGTGAGCACAAAATACAGTATAAAGGTGATGTATTGTAGAATTGTATACCTGAAACCTATATAATTTTATTAATCAAGGTCACCTTAATAAAAAAGTTAGATATATGAGAATGTAAAGAGATATTTTAAAAATCTCAGACATCTAGAAAAGATTGTTTGGGCAGTAACTAGAACATGAAATAGGCTGAATTCTATTAAATATGCAGCCTATGAAGTTTCTAAGAGGATTATACCGCCAAAGAAACTACAAGATAGTTTAAGGAATTTTAAAATTGTCTCTTCAAGACTTAAAATGACTATTGCATATTCAAGATTCTTTAGGTAGTAAATAGGATGCAGAGGCTGTTCGGCCTACAAAGATGACATATTTTTTTCTAATGCCCAATGTATGTCTAAGTAGCATAATGGGAATGGAATAAAGATCGAACAGAACGATGGATGGGAACCTCCTTCCAAGGAGCGCAATCAGGAAATAATTAAGAAATGTTTTCCATCTTATAGAAGGACGTCCTTGAATACGTGTCCAAAGAGATTTCAAAATGTCACAAGGAACCATGGCATATATTTTCCATTCTTCCATTTTCCCGCTTGAAGTCTTTAATGTGGTTACACTGTGTCTGTTACTCCATTGTACACAGATCAAGGAACATGAATGCTTGATCCCTTTCTCACATTATATATGAAAGTAACTTCCATGTGGGGTAAATAAACAAATTTTAAAAGCTGTAGTACATTTACACAATGGAATGCTATGAAGCTGTAAAAAAGAAAGATCTCCTACCCTTTGAGACAGCATGGAGGCACCTGAGAGTATTATAATAAGCGAAATAAGCCAGTGAGAGAAGGGCAAATATCACATGATCTCACTTATATGTGGAATCTAATGACTAACAAAAGAGATCCAGAGACATTGAAGCATGCCACAGACTGACATATATCAGAGGGAAAGGGCAGAGGGTGGGGAGGGGCATCAGGAAGCGATTAACCAGTGAACTTCTATGCATGCATGCATAGCCTGTGGACAGACAATAGTGAGGGGAAGGCTTGGGGAGAGGGCGAGAGCATGGTGGAGGGGATCAAAGTGGGGGGAAAAGGGGACCTCTGTAATACTATCAACAATAAAAATAATTTAAAAAAATGATTCTATTTATATTGAAGATCTCCATTTCTTTTCTGTCCAAGAGTCTCAAATTAGTAAGAACTTGACTCTAGATATTTTAAATGGAACATTTGAGAGGTAGGATCAAAAGGATGAAAAATTGAATATTGGGATTAACAATGCTTGCTCAAACAGTGGCATGAACAATGTGGTACAAGAAAACAATTAGTGCCTGGAGCTAATCCTAACTCTTTAGCTGCCTAAATTCATCAATCATTGTTTAAATTTGCCAACTAATTTCCAGTAGGGTCAAAAAAGAAGTTGTCTTAGATATTGCACCATTAAGTATATGTGAAATAGCATAAAAGAGGATGTAATATATTTTGAAGCATTTATTATTAAAACACTAAGAAGATCTGATTGGTAGATGATTGAATTCATGCTTCATATATTCTCATGCCAGAAAATAAAGTAACACAGGGCAATGTTAAGAAATAAAATATAAACCATGACACAGTTTTACAGAAGCCATGCTTAAAAAAAAGCAAACTTGTAAACACAGCGCTAATGACTTACACACAAATGTAGCTTTAGACTACAAACAGCTGCTTTTGCAAAAATCAACTTTGAAGAGGAATAAGCTTTGATTGCCTGAAGCTAAATTATGTAGCTGCAGAGATCGGGGGGGGGGGGGAATAAAGTAACATTTTGTAGGTATCAGCATAACTATTGACACCTTAATCTGGCTGAGGCTGAATAAATGTCATTCAATTCTCTGTTGGTGTTTATGATTAGTCTTTAATAGAAACATGTTTAGATTAGACAAACCAGAGGACAAGAGCATACAGTGCATTGAAAAAGAGTCTGCTTATGCTAAAAATATTTCCATATATGGAATGAAGATATTTTGAGAGTTTAAATTATTCTGTTTTAAAGTCCCTATACCATTATTTTTTTTCTTTCAGGAGTCAGAGGAGTTTAAATTAAGAAGTTTCTTTTTAAAGAATAAAAGCATAGCCAACATTTAGATATATAATCACATTCCCAAGACAAATCACACTCTGCTCCTTCATTTCCATTTGTCTCTACTGTTTTTCTTCTCCATTATCTGTGATTTGCTTCCTACTAGAAAATCCCCGTTGCTGTACAAGTGTGCTATAATAGCTCTTAGCACACATTTATCATACCCTCAGTGACCACCCCATTTTTCTTGCTTACTTTTAGAACCCAATTCCTTAAAATGTTTATATTCACTATCACCACTTTCCTTAATTTATCTATGTTTATCCATGCACAAAAACTTCTGGTTTCAGATCATTAATAGCTTCCATTTTGTTCAATCTAACAATAAAATCCTTAAAACCTTATCTAACTGGACCTATCAGTAGCTTATGACACAAATGACTCTCACAACTCCTCCTTGAAACACTTTCTTCACCTATTGCCAGAAATCTCTTGTTTCTTTTCCATGTTGCTGAGTGCTTTCTTACAAGAGATGCTAAAGTATCCTTTCTGGCTGCTCCTCACTGACTCTAAACCTTAGTGTGCCACAGGGCTCAATCCTTAAACATCTTTTCTTTATCAAGAGTAATTTTCTAATTGATCTCATTCAATGATGTGCATTTATATATCATCTGTATGCTGATAATTCCCAAATTTATGTGCTCCTACTAATTCTTCTCTAAACTTCAAACACCTAAATTCAACTTGCATTCTTAAAAGCATCTCAATCTTTAGATATCTAAAACCATTCTTGATTTTCAGTATGAAACCCTCAGTCTAAAAACAGCAGCTCTGTTCTTCCAATTGCTCAAGCCAAAACCCTAAAACAAGCAGTAACTACTTTTTCGCTCCTGTGCCAGTATAAACTGTTGGTCTTATCCCTAAAATATATCCAAACCCTAACCATGCTATCTCTCCTCCGATCCTTGCTCCCTCGTCAAGGCCACCATCATCTCTCATATGAATTACTGCCATACTATTTCTATACATTTCCAGCTTTCACTTCTTTACATACATTTTTGTTCCTTATGCTTGTGATGCTTTCATCTTTTCATTTTCTGAAAAGAAGAAAATATCTATGTAGCTCAGCTCTTGATTTCCTTCAAGTATTTGCTCAAATGCCTAATTATCAGAAAGACCTTTCCTTATTCCTTTATATAAAACAGCACCACATTTACTGTTACTTTTATTACCTTACTCTGATAAAGTCTCATTGATAGCACTTTTTACTTCCTGAGATAGTACTCATGAAATTATTTATTCACTTGGTCTTTGTCTGTCACACATCACTAAAGTATAGACTCCATGAGAGAAAGAATTTGTCAATTTTGTTCACGATTGTGCCTGGAACACTGACTGGCACATAGTAGGTGCTCAATACATATCTACTGAACAGATCTCAAACTTACCTTGATTTCCAGTGATTTTTAGTTGTGTCTAGTCACACAAAATAATAGCTAAAATTACACAAGACATTTTTAAACTGAATATTCTTTAAAATCCAACTGCTACAAACTATATTGCTCTTTAGAGTGCACGTTAGCACTTATAAAATTGCACTCTGCTGAAATGGAATGGAGGGATAAGACAACCCTGTATAACCAGTCAGATAAGTGAACCCAAATTGAATGACTGTAGGGTGGTATGTGACAACCAGATCATAATCAACACCACAATCGGATGTTTGTGACAGTAAAGAAAGTATACTAATCTTTCTGTTTTTGTTGGGTGAAAAATTATCAATTATTATAAAAAGAGATAAATCATTCAAAGAGGCCTCAAAGCCTCTGATAAATTGACATTTATGTAAATATCACCTTAGAGAGGAGTGCAGTACTGGTGTCTTAATGTAAGCTGAGTATAGAATTGATCAAAATCAGTGACCTATTTTATTTTTTAATGTTATCTATTCAAAAGTCTACAAAAGAGATATTAAATACTGCTTTTCTTTTAATTCCTGGAAACTAATATATTTTTCTCCAGTGGCTTCCTGAATAAAATACTACCTCTTAATTTTTGTTTTATGTAGGTATTACTATTAGTTTTTTTGTACTGTATTGTATCAATTTCCACTTATCTATGCTTCCATTCTCTGCTTTGTTTTTTGCCTTTTTATTTTTTTGGTAACAGCTTTAGTAAGATACAGTTTATGCACCATATAATTCATCTGTTAAAGTGTGCAAATCACAGAGTTATGCAACTATTACCATAATCAATTTTGTAACTTAAAAAATTTTATTGTTAACACTACTACAGATGTACCCATTTTCCTCACGTTGCCCACCTCCACCTAGACTCAGTCCGCCTTCCCCTGGCCTTCAATACACTGTTGTCTGTGTCCATGCAGTGTGCATATATGTTCTTTGGCCAATCTCTTGATCTTTTTTTCAGTCCTGACATTTGTCAGTCTGTTCCACGTATCCATGTCTCTGGTTCTATTCAGTGTATTTTGTTCAGTAGATTCCACATATAAGTGAGATCATATGGTAATTGTCTTTCTCTGACTCTCTTCTTCTGCTTAGCAGAATAATCTCCAGGTTCATACATGTTGTTGCAAAGGTTTAAGAGATCCTTCTTTTCTACAGCTGCATAGTATTCCGTTGTGTAAATGTACCACAGCTTTTTTATCCACTCATCTACTGATGAGCACTTGGGCTGTTTCCAGATCTTGGCTATTGTAAATAACATTGCTGTGAACATAGGGGTGCATATATTCTTTCTGATTGGTGTTTTAGGATTCTTAGGATGTATTCCTAGAAATGGAATCACTGGGTCAAAACGCAGTTCCATTTTTAATTTTTCAAGAAACTCTTTACTGTTTTCCACAGTGGCTAAACCTTTCTGCATTCCCACCAACAGTGCATGAGATTTCCTTTTTCTCCACATCCTCATCAACACTTGTTTGTTGATTTATTGATGGTAGCCATTCTGGCAGCTGTAAAGTGATACTTCATTGTAGTTTTTATTTGCATCTCTCTGATGAATATTGCCATTGAGCAATTTTTCATATGTCTACTGGCCATCTGTATATCTTCTTTGGAGAAGTTTCTATTCAGGCCCTTTGTCCATTTTCTAATTGGATCATTTATCTTTCTTCTGTTGAGTTGTACAACATCTTTTTATATTTTGAAAATTAACCCCTTATCAGGTGTATCATTGGCAAATATGTTCTCCCATACCTTGGGTTTTCTTCCCAATTGTTGATGGTTTTCTTTGCTGTGCAGAACTTTTTAGTTTGATGTAGTTTCATTTGTTTATCTTTTCCTTTGTTTCCTTGCCCTAGGAGATATAACAGCAAAAATATTGCTGTGAGATGTCTGAGATTTTACTGCCTGTTTTCTTCAAGGATTTGTGTGGTGTAAGTTGGTGATCTAGTTGCATTTTTGTGCATGTGCCTGGTCCAATTTTTCCAATATCATTTATCAAAGAGACTGTTTTTACTCCATTGTATGCTCTGGCCTCCTTTGTCAAATATTAATTGATCGTGAAGGTGTGAGTTGATTTCTGGGCTCTGTTCTGTTTGCCTATATGCCTGTTCTTGTGCTCCTATCTGTTTTGATTCCAATTACTTTGAAGCATAGTTTGATATCCAGTATTGTGATCCCTCTTTGATCTTCTTTCTCAAGATTGCTGAGGCTATTCAGGATCTTTCTGGTTCCATGTAAATTTTTGGAATATTTTTTCTAAATCTGTGAAGTATGCCATTGGTATTATAATATGACTTGCATTGAATCTACTGATTTCTTTGTAGTCACAATTTTCTAATCATTCTTGATTCATTTATTATTCAACTGTGATTAAAACCAAGTTTGCATTAGGTTTTAAAACTTTCGTACTTGTATAATCTTAGAATTTTTAACAGCTTGAATACTGAGTATCACATTTACAGACACATACTCTGCTTATATTAATTTACTGTTATGTATCTGTAAAAAATATTTCTGTTTTCAAATTATCCCTAACAAAAATGTCAAAGCAATAATAACACCCTCTGAGACTATCAAACATGAAGCAAAAATAATTATCTACTTATGTAAAGTTGTTTTTCCACTTAAAATATTTATATGCAATGTAGCAATTTATCCACATAAGATGATTCACCTCAGTAAATAATTTAGTGACTTCAAGATTTATCTTTTCTATATTATATAAATATAATGATAGATATGAGTAGGTATTAAATATGCCATTTCAATTTAGTTTACTGGCTTACAGTAGACTTTTAACCCCACCCCACCCCAAATATTTATACCTTTCCAGTGATAGCAATCTTTAAAATATTTTGCGTTATAGAAAGTACTTTGAAAATGTATATGTGATATGGCCAATTACATAATTTAGTTTTTTAATATTAATAAAGTGTATTTTATCAAACCCCTTTCACATTTTAAGTTGAAAAACATCAATGTTACTCTTGTTTCTATTCTTCATATTTAGGATGATGATATGATATAGACTATGAAGTTTTACCAACAAAGCTGAAGTTCTTAAGTAAATATTCAAAGACTTCAGACTTTGAGCCATTAAGACATATCTTTTCCCCTTTCCTAGTATCTGGTGGTGATAGGTTAAGTTTAATTTAGTTTCTAGTTCTGGCAGGGAGATAGCATGGAGACACATGCTATAATTTACTCACCCCATGGAAATAACAAATGACTCATTAAGTATAACATATTTAATTATGGAATTATAGAGTGGAAGAGAATTTTGAGGTCTTCTAGTTTAACCTTTCTTCTAATGCAATAACTTTTGTCAACATGCCAGATGGATAGTTATTTAGCCACTGTTTAAACATGTGCAGTGTTGAAGATTCCACAGCTTTTAAGGGACTAGGAGAATGATTGGATAAGTCTTGCTCATTTAGGTCTGTGAGATGATTCTTTTAAATTCAATTTCTTGGTCCCTGTTGTACATCACAGTATCTATTAGTTTTTTCTTTTACTTGACAGTCTTTCAGATACTTTAATTTTCTATTATATCTCTTGCATTCAATTATGTATTTTCCAAATTGATTTTTAAAAACCAGCTGGTGAAAATAATGTATTTGGTTACACAATGATGAAAAATAAATAAAAAGAGAGAATTATAACCAGGAAAAATAAATGATTATAAAATCAGTACAACAATGGAAAGGACATAAGTATAAAAAATCTATGTGCCATGGTTATTTCTATGGTTGATCTTCAACTTGGGTTCTTTTTCCCCTAGTAATCAAAGCAAAAGCTGATGATACAGTTACTTACATAAAGCTTTTTCTTTGACATAAGTTCTAAATGAATATATTATGTAGCAATTCATACTTATTTCTGAGTGTTAATGACTAATGTCCTCAATAACATTCTTTCAGTAGAGGTATTATCACTCTTCCTATGGCATTTGTGTCTAGAACTTTCACTACCTCTGATGTATTCAAGGAAAAAAACTGGAATGTGTAATCTATTTCCACTTGAATTAGAAACAATGGAGAGTGGACCATTAATTTAACAAATGTTGGCAAGCTATCCGATATATCACGATGTTGGCGACAAGGATACTACAATTCCTCAACATAAGCCGTGTCAAGAAACAGTCTTGGTCGTCTTTAGAAGATGAGTCTTTCAGCAATAAGTAGTTTTCAGTTACTAAGATGTCTTTCCATCTCATAGGAGTAGTGATGATAGGATCCCTGCTCCGTGCCGCAGCTCATCTATCTTGGTTAGTGTAGCACTGAGTATAAGCTGCACTTCAGAGCCCTCCATGCTTCTATAGCGATGAAGGTGCATTCCAAAAGTTCATTCCAGTTCTATTAAATTAAAAGTTATTTTCTTTCATTTTATTTTTATCTTTATCATGGGGTCAAAAAAATTAAGCTGAAAATTGAGTGACTGCTTCCTTTTTGATAGCCCCAAAGTGACAAAGATAATTTTTAAAGTATTTGTCAAGGTAAACCCCATCTTTTCTGAACCAGTCTGTTCCTTAGAGTGTGTTTATTTATAACATGACTGATTTTGATTGCTAGATGCCATCATTTAATGACAACTTGACTGCGTGTCACTTGTAATTGTTGCAAATAAGTATTTCTGAAGGTAAGTTATAATCTTGTAACAATAGTTATTTATTAGGAACTTATTTATTTTACATTATCTCTGATGTACTCTTATCTTGGGAACAGGAAAATGAAAATTACTTCAAGAAGATCCTGTTTGATCTAGAGAGATTTAGAAATTTCAAAATAACTTTACATAAATTACAACAGAAAAGACAAGATACTCGCCACAGCCAAACATAATTATTTTAATGAATATTAACTAATGGGTTACTTCACTACCTTTATTGTTGAAGTAAATGTATATAATTAATTCAAAATAAGCATGTTAATTAGAAATTCAGTTTAGTGGAGGTTTACAAGAGAACATTGCCATTTTCTTATCTGTGCTTGTATAGATGGCCTACACATAAGAGAAATAATGTGAAAATTACATGGTTAATGCCCAAGTAGAGACAATTAGAACATTTAGCTCCAAAGGAAACTGGTTTGGATTACCTGGTTTGTCTCTAATTTTTAGCTGTCATTTTTATCTGGCCATTTCACATGCTTTTTTCTTCAGGCTAAAGATAATGTGTCCTACTGTTTTTTCAACATCTCTGCTTAAATAAAGAAATAAGTACTTAGAGATACTTTCTCATGCTTGTAGTGTTTAATATTATGTATCTCATACTTATATTTTTTCCAAAGAAAGCGTATTCGAGTCAGCGTTATTAAAAAGTTTAGCTGGTCAAACAATTGTAAAGTACTGAGCTGCATAATATGAATTATTCATGCTAATGCTAAGTGATAACAGGATGGATTCTGCAGTTACCAGAGGCTTTGTTGTGCTATTTAAGAAGGAACCAGGAGATCAGAGGTTGGAGGGAAGGGTCAAACACTGTGGCGGTGTTTCTAACTCTTCAGTCCCTAGTAAGGAAAAGGGAGCAAAGGAACTGAATTCTAAATTCTTTACACTGGCTTCTTTCTTCCTTAGATTTTCACTGCAAGGGGGTATGAGCCCTCAGGAACCAAACTGAATTACCTTAGGTATTTGCTGGCTTGGAAACCCTGAGATGAGGTGCCTGAACATCCTGGTGCCATGCACACTGGAAGACTGCTAAGAGACATAACATAATTAAAAATGTGCAGTTAGCCAGCTCGCGTGGCTCAGTAGTTGAGAAACAACCTGTGACTCAGGAGATCCCGGCTTGATTCCCTGTCAGGGCACATGCCCAGGTTGCAGGCTCAATCCCCAGTGCGGGGTGTGCAAAAGGCAGCCAATCCATGACTCTCATCATTGATGCTTCTATCTCTCTCTCCTTCTTCCTTCCACTCTCTGAAATCAATGAAGACATATTTAAAAAAATAAAAAGAAAATATGCAGTTGTTATATCTGGCAAAAAATTAAGAGATGTGGAAATCAAATCTCTAGATCAGTACGTGGTTTTCGGGTTTTGATAAATAAAGAGGGAAATGGAATTCATTCAGTTTACAGTATGTCTTTTAAAAGTTTTATTTACTTTTCTTACTGTCCTTTGCTTCAAGTAATGAATACTTTGAAAACGCACTGAATTAGATGCTTTTTTTTTCTGTCTATGAAGTTTTATTTTTTGCTTAATCCCTTTGCCTTTTACGCCCAATCTCCTAACCTGCCTCCCTCTAACAGCTGTTAGTCTGTGCTCTGTATCTATGAGTCTGTTTCTATTTTGTTTGTTGGTTTATTTTTTTCAGTAGATTCCACATATAAGTAAAATCATATGGTACTTGTTTTTCTCCGACTGGCTTATTTCACTTAGCATAATGCTCTCTAGTTCCATCCATGTTGTTGTTATTGGGGAGATGATGAGATTTCTGTTCTTTTCTTCTTGAGGGAAAGATTTCAATCAAGACACAAAGTATAGGAAAGCAAGCAAGAGTTTATTGACTGCAGCAAAAATATACTTAGGACAGTGAAACAAGGAAGGGCAGAGAAGAAGTAATAAGGGAGCCTAGGCTGGGCTACTTTGGCTCACTGAGGAGTGAGAGAGAGAGAAGGGGGCCTTGGAGACAGGTTCAAAGGCTAAGACCAGGATAAGCTGCCACTGCCCATTGCTCCCCTAGTTGCAAGTCTCGTGGGGTCCCCTTGGAGGGGAGAAGGGAGAAGGAGATGGAGCTGGTATGTTCCCTTTGGCCTGGGTCCTTTGTCCTGAGCAAATTTATCTCTTTCTTGCAAGTGGAAATATTAGGGGATGTCTTAGGGGAGTGTCCCAATAGAAAATTCATCAGCTTTCCAGGTGTGCTCTTTCAGGGTCATGGTCTCAACCGATTGGTCGATGCCAAGGCAGGAGGGTCATTAGTCAATGTAGCTGTTTGATCCTGAGGCAGCCACGGTGACACTTGTTTGGTTTTACTGCTTTTCTGGGCCTGGAGCTGAAATACAACTGAGGCCTAGATGTATCTTTAGGGAGGAAAATGTCAGGGGCTCTAAACTGCATGACCAGTGATATGAAATGTTAGGGGGTCCAAACCACATGGCCAGTGATATGTAAGGGTAGGATAAGTTATCCTGGGGCTGAGTTTTTTGTTTTCTCAGTATTGCCCCTTGTTTTCTGCCTTGGTGAGTTTCTGTACCTGGCCCATTGTTCTTGCTCTGCTCATGTCTCCCTAACTACCTATATAACACTATTGCAAAAGGTAAGATTTCCTTCTTTGTTATGCTTGAGTAGTCTTCCATTGTGTAAATTTATCACAGCTCTTTTATCCACTCATCTACTGATGGGCACTTGGGCTGCCTTCAATTCTTTCATTGCAATGAACATAGGGGTGCATATATTCTTTTGAATTAGTGTTTCAGCTTTTTTCATATATATACCCAGAAGTAGAATTGCTGGGTTATAAGCAGTTCCATTTTTAATTTTTTGAGGCAACTCCAAACTGCTTTTCACAGTGGCTACATCGATCTGCATTCCCACCAACAGTGCATGAGGGTTCCCTTTCTTCACATCCTCGCCAACACTTGTTGTTTGCTGATTTATTGATGATAGACATTCTGATAGGTGTGAGGTAATATCTCATTGTGGATTTTTTTAATATGTTTTCATTGATTTCAGATAGAAGAAAAGAGAGGGAGAGAGAGAGAGATAGAAACATCAGTAATGAGAGAGGGTCATTGATTGGCTGCCTCCTGCACACCCCCTACTGGGGATTGAGCCTGCAACCCGAGCATGTGCCCTGACAAGGAATCAAACTTGACCTCCTGGTTCATACATTAATGGTCAACCACTGAGCCATGCTGGTTGAGATCATTGTGGTTTTAATTTGCATTTCTCTGATGATTAGTGACATTGAGCATCTTTTCATACGTCTATTGGCCATCTGCATATCCTCTTTGGAGAAGGGTCTTTTCAGGTCCTTTGCCCATTTTTTAATCAGATTGTTCGTCTTTTGGGAGGTTGAGTCTTATAAGTTCATTATAAATTTTGAATATTAACACTTTATCAAATGTATTATTGGTGAATATGTTCTCTCATTCAGTAGGTTGTCTTTTCATTTGCTTTTAAGGAGAAACATAGGGCGAACAGAGCACAATCAGAACTGTGATAAATAAATTCAGATCTGCCTAGTGCTCTAGGTTTATTGGTCCCTCAAGGACTGCCTGGAAAGTACCTCAGGAAAGATATTTTTAGGTTGTAGGCAGTTGAAGTGCTATAGTGAGATCACTTATTAATCTTTAAACAGTACTGTCTGCTATTTTGTTTGTGTTTTAGAGTCCAATTTATCTACTTTCTACTGCTAGCATAGGATATAAGGTTGCATTCATAAATATAATCAAACAGCACCACAGCAAAAGGTGTAGAAAGACCACTAGAAATACTAAATCTTTGGTCAATTGCATAACTATAAATTAAACTGAAATCCATTATTAAGCTAATAATCTGTGTGTGTGTGTGTGTGTGTGTGTGTGTGTGTGAGATTATGCTACCCTATATTGGATATATCACAGGATAGTATGCCGGTGCATGATTTGAAAACAATACACAGAAAAGTCATTAGTCTGACTACAAACAAGAGCAAACTTTCTTTGGCTTAATTCTTTCTGGTTCATAAAAAATGGCATCATGGAGAAAATGTAGGTTTCTAGTGGAATTTGAATATCTGTGTAATTATACTGTATTATTTAGAAGTATGTCCATATTATAAAGGAGAAAAAGCTGTTGGAATTTAAGATTAGGTGCATAGGGTATTTTGGAAAGTACTCTGGGTACACACAGAATGTGTGTGTGTGTGTGTGTGTACATAGTTTTGTGAGTAATTTTGTATCCAGTGTGAGGAAACATCATGGAATAATATTCTAATTTCCTTATACAGTATATCTCTTTTTGTCAGTGACATGGGGACAGACTTTCAGCTTTATAAAAGATGCTTAGCTGGTGCTTCTGTATATGAAAAGCAAAGAACTCTCTGAAAAGATCTAAAAGTAAAATGCTACTAAATATATGGATGAGAATAACAGAGATACTAAGGAATTTGCCACAAAGCAAGACTGTATTTCTTATATTTTCACCCCATCCTCATTTATTTGCAGTCATTTATTTAGATATATGTTTGGCATTAATTTAGCAACATATATGATATAATAGTCCATGAGATGCAAAGTCCAAGTAAATCCAAGTGTTACCCTACTAAGTATTACCATTCAGGTTTATAGATCATGCCATCAGCCATATCTACAGAAAAAGAATGCTCAAATATTTAACTGTAATGAGAGAGAGCAACTTAAAATAGCAGCATTTATACCAAAACCAATCATTATATTATACTATAGGAAATCACATGAAATAAAGTGAAGATTACCAATATATGACATTACTTTGTTTTGGTTTCTTGGGAAATGAGTACATTTCACCACAGCCTTTAAGGGAAAACACCACCTGACAATAAAATATATTGCTAAATATTTTCAAGCATGTAAAAGAGGAACATATGTATACATTTTTTTCCTTAATATTTGAAAGTGCAACACAATTCAGACTTTGCTATCCTAAATATCTTTAAAGAGAAAAATAAGAATTTGATGGTTATGTGGCAAACTACGATTATTCATTTCATGTTGCTGTTGAGCATATTCTTTTTATATCTAATATAGAACAACAACATTGGTCATTTGGCCACCAAATCATACTGTGCCTATAAGTGACCGTGGAACGATAGACAGTATTGCCAGCAGCAGAGATCTGAGTAAAAAACAAGAACAGAAATGTGCCCTTTATATTGAATTCATCAATCTTATGAGGGTATGTGTTGCTCTCTGTAACTACTTATCAGATTTAAATAATATTGGGCTGTCCAGAGAAATTAACATAGTTAATAAAAATAATGCTATGTAAGTGGTTGTTACAGTTAATGATGCATTTGTCGTCTCCATTCCTGCAAGTTTGTGTGGTGGATCTAGCTTTATTTAATCTTTTGAAAGTGGAGCTCAGCTTAAGGGCTCAACAAACCTTTTAAAGATGATTGTCTGTTTACTTATCTCCTGAATTTTGGCAGTCTGCTGATCACTTATAAACCATCCCAAGTCTCATATCCTTGACCAATCAAAGAATCTGATAGCTTCTATCACATAATAAGTTGTACATTGAATTTCTACTACATGGTGTATGAAAGAAATGTATACTTATACATTGTTTTATTTGTTCACAATCTGCAGATTTCTTATATGCTGAACTGATAAACTTTACACATATTGAACATACACTGTTTATTTCACAACTAAGTTTTGTAGCAGAAATTCCATTTTTAGCTGTTTAGAGACATCATGCCATATGCTGCTTTCTGCAGTGTAACAATGTGATGCACCTTCATGAGGAAATCTGGACTCCTTCCAAAGAGGGAAAGTGATATAATCCTTCTGGTGAACTGTGAAATTCGCCACTTGCACAGTGTCTTTCCCAGCAGAAAATTAGCATTTTTCATGAACAGGTATCTTTAGGGTTTTAAGGCAAAGAGATAAGTTTGGAGGATTCAATTCAATACCAACTTTAGTTGCAGATTAATTGCTAGGTCTAAAACATTTCTACACCTTTTATTTGAGGGTGAAGATAAACTTTCCACCTATGTACTCCAAAACAATTGCTATGTTGTAGGTCGTTTTCACTGTTGGCATGCTTCTGTTGGCTTCTATAAACATTCCCTGAAGAGTTAGTGCTGTTGTTTGGCAGCATTTTTGTAATAACCCAGAAACCAGGGCAGGTGACATGCTTTGCATGTTTGCATTGGTGAGAAACCCCATGATTATAAGAAATAGTAGCTCTTTTGAAAAATTACATATGTAACATGCCTTACACATTTATGTTTGTAAGGCTGTTTCATATGGGATAGTAATTTGCAGAAATATTTTTTGTAAAAATTTTAGAGGGGGTGGAGAATTATAACATATTGCTTATCAATATGTGGCATATGTTGTAGAAATAATAGGGCACTGGTATCTGATTTAAATAAACCAAATACTAATGATGTAAAACAAAAAGGAGCCACACACCTCTCACAGCTCAGGACACCAACTGTCACTAGTGTCACTGTAACCCATGGAAACACAGTGCAACAGAGAATTATTATTAGTTCCCCAGACATGGTGTTTTCAGAAGAAAAAAAAATAATAGTGATCCTCCCTGGATATGTTTTCTTTGAAACTTCTATCTCAGAGTTGATCACTAATGAATAAATGTTGTAAGGTCTATGGGCAGCCCAGAGCTTTCCAAAGATTCTCAGAGTTCCTTTTGTAGGACTGTTGGCCACGGTGATGGGACATTACTGACCCCTTTGTGCATTTTACATATTAAAGGATGAATACACTTTAAAAAAAATCTCACTTCAGTTTTTGGGTGACAACTTAATTTGCAATCTCTGCCTTTTATTTTATTCAGATAGTTTTAGCTAGAAAAGGTTAAATTTGAAAGATAGGTTTTGTTCCATTTCTCATTACCTGTTCACTCTTTATAGTTTCTTTTCTTACTCCTGTTTTCACATCGATCTTTCCTAAGATAATGGTTGGGAATGTCTATGCACTCCAGTGGTGGTTAGAACTGGTTTTGAATCACAGTTGTGACACTTAATTGCAGGCAATACTTAAAACTACAATGAGGTATCACCTCACACCTGCCAGAATAGCTACCAACAATAAATCAACAAACAACATGTGCTGGTGAGGGTGTGGAGAAAGGGGAAGCCTGGGACACTGCTGGTGGGAATGCAGACTGGTGCAGCCACTATGGAAAACAGAATAGAGTTTCCTTAAAAATTAAAAATGGAACTGCCTTTTGACCCAGCAATCCCACTCCTGGGAATATATCCTAAGAATTCTAAAACACCAATCAGAAGGAATATATGCACCCCTATGCACATAGCAGTGTTATTTATAATAGCCAAGATGTGGAAACAGCCCAAATGCCCATCAGTAGAGGAGTGGATAAAAAACTGTGGTACATTTAAGCCATGGAATACTACACAGCTGTAAAAGAGAAGTCTTACCCTTTGTGACAGCATGGATGGACCTGGAGATTATTATGCTAAGTGAAATAAGCCAGTTAGAGAAACACAAATCCCATATGATCTCACTAATATGTAGAATCTATTAAACAAAATAAACTGACAAACAAAATGGAACCAGAAGCATGAATACATGGAACAGACTGGCCAGTGCCCAAGGGAAGGGGTGACTGGATAAAGAAGGTGAAAGAATTAGCTTAAGAAAATATATGGGCTACTTATTTAGATTCTTGGTGCTTCAGTGTTTTCATCTTTTAAATGGGTATGCTAATGATATTAGGTCATTGTTGTAGGATTAAATTCAGTAATTCTGTAGCAATAATATCCTTGACATTGAGTAATCATTTTCTAAAGTTATTTTTATTATTGTTATTTAACAACAAACCTGGTGGACTTTTTCAACTGATACCGATATTTTTTGAGAATCTCTCTCTTGCCTTTTTTGAGATCACGCGGACTTTCCAAACTACATGTTGCTCCAAATGCCTCACGTTCTCTCTCTTTCTCTTACTGCAGCTCATATGACTCTCTCCATGTATATGGGCTCCCCTACCGCAAAGTACCCTCCTCATTGGCTTACTGTGTAAAGAGAACAGATCTAAACATTTATTGCTTGTATTCTCTGAAGGCTTTCTAGAATGTTCTCAGAAGATTAGATATTGGCCTTTCCTTAAACCACCCCAAGCATAGGTAATTATTTGCATGTTTGTCTCTTCCACTGGATAGTGAACTCTATTCTTGTCCCTGAGGTATGGTGTATAATGAGTGTGTAAAGAGATTGTTCTTGTGTATATGTAATATTAGTTAAACAGATGTGTGAAGGGATTACTGAACTTTAGCAAACCATTCACATCTCTGAGAACATCTCTGGCTCCGATTCATGATTCCATTCCCAAATACAGAAAAATCTCTAAAGTTTTGGCTTGTAGTCTTTTACTCTTTCCCTGTACTCCATCCTTGGTCACACCTATCCATTTCCAATGCTTCAAATGACACATTGGTGGGTGATTCCCTAATCATCCTGATCTCTTTCTGCCCCAGAATCTTTTACTATCTGTCTGCTAAATATTTCAACAGTAATAAAACAGCACCATCTCAAGTTCTGTTTTCCCACTCCAAATTCTTCCCTTTTCCCTGCTACTGTCATCAGACACAAACATTTTTCTGTAGCAACACTTTTTTTCCAGTCACCCATTCTAGAGGATTATAAATCAACTGATTGTAACATCATGCTATACTTTTGTAGAACTCCATTGCTCACAAAGCTCTTTAACAAATATTATTTCATTGTACACTTTAAAAACCCCTAGGTAATATTATTATTCCAGACTTATTAAAGAAACTATGTTTTCCAGTTTTATAGAACCTTCCTAAATCTACATAATTTGTAATAAAAGCAAGAGCTCCCATTTATTTTGTGCCCACTTTTGCTTTCCACATATTATTTCATCCTTATAAAAATGCTATAAGGCTGCTAATTTTTACAGAAGGGGCATCTGAATTTCAGAGGTTAAAGAATGTGAAATAGCCTTTTAACTGAACTTTCTCTCATTAACATTTTCTTCCTCCAGTCTTGCTTTGTAAGCAGATGCCTGAATCATTATCTATGATGCTACTAGGATGGAATCACCCATCTCAATATACTTTTAGTAAATAGTCACTCCTTCTGATGCTGCCTGAAAATAATGGGTATTTCCTACCTTGGCATTTAAAGTCCAAGATAATGTTGTCCTAACTTACATTTCAAAGCTTATGTCCGATTTTCCAATATTCTGTCATGCATTATATCTAAATTTAAGTCTCCACCATTATATCCCCAAACTTTGCAACATAATTTTTGCTTATGCAAGTAACTGTCTAAAAAAAAGAAAATCTTCCCTATATTCTGCTGTGAGCTTCTAGGCCTATCTCTAGTAATCCTTCATCAGAGGATTTTTACCCCGTCAAGCAGATATGATCATTTCTTCCCATGATATTTGCACTTTCTCAAGAAACTTTGCAGATTTCACCTCATATTTTAGTTTTAACTTTTTGCTTATCTTATTCCCAAGCTATTATCTGAATGTTTCAGGTTCTATACAATATCCTATACACTGGCTAAATTACATTATATAAGCCTCTGTTATAGAAATGACCGATTTCCAGTAAAAATAACTTTTAAAATATATTCAACCCTAGCCGGTTTGGGTCAGTTGTTAGAGCATTGGCCTGTGGACTGAAGGGTCCTGAGTTCAATTCCACCCAAAGGCACATACTTCGGTTGCAGCCTAGATCCCTGGCCCCAGTCAGGGAGTGTGCAGGAGGCAACCAATCAGTATGTCTCTTTCACATCAGTGTTTCTCCCTCTCTCCCACTCTCTCTAAAAAGCAGTGGAAAACATATCCTTGGATGAGGATTAAAATATATATATATTCAATTTTTTAAAAAAATCTAAGACTTTGGAGTATATATTACCAAAGGTAATCTCAATCATGAGTACTGAAGTAGAAGGAGTAGTAATAATAGAATCAAGTTCCTACTGGAGTTTAGGCACTGGATCTAATCATAAAAAGGAAGGAAAGAGAAAAGAGTGCAAAGCTTTTGTAGAGATGGGAAAGACTGAAACAAATACCACTTTTCTCTTTATTCTGTATGTCATCTAACAGGGGGGTATGCACAGCACCCATCCACTGGCAGGCACCTCAGGATTTTCCCAATATTTTCTTTTTTTATTTTTAAATACATTTTTTATTGATTTCAGAGAGAGGAAGAGAGAGGGAGAAAGAGAGGCAGAAACATCAATGATGAGTCATTGATTGGCTGCCTCCTGCACGCCCCCTACTGGGGATGGAGCCAATCAACCTGGGCATGTGCCCTGACCGGGAATTGAACTGTGATCTCCTGGATCCTAGGTCCATGCTCAGTGCTGAGGCAGCCCAGCCGGGCTTCTCAGTATTCTATAACCAGAGAACACCACCTGTACAATGTGAAGCACGCTAGCATTCTCAGAGAATTTCTTCTGAAATCCACACACAGTGTTTGTCTTTGTCATCGAAAAATGTTAACTACTCAAAGATTGTAATACCTTGTTGGGAAATATAGGCACTTTTACTTTGCCATTGATCAAGTTAAAAATCAGATATGTTTTTCTTGTGATCCACTCCCCGCCCTCGTGGATAAATGAGAACACAATGCAGGCAGCACAGGCTCTGGCAGCAAGGTTAGCAAGAGAGAACTCAGCAGTAAGCGAACCTTAGAGCACCGTGGCTTGTTAGAAAACCTCTGCACCTCTGATTGTTCTCACTCCCTTTGTCCTGCTTCAACTGACCTAGGTGACTCCAAGATATTCTTAGTTTAAGTCACAAAGTCTGAGGAGTTCAAAGTACCTCAATATTTTTCTCCTTGACCTCTTTCCATCCCCAGCACCATGTGATAACAATATTCAGTCCCATTCCTCAGTTGAATTCTTAGAGTTCAATATTCATATGACATACTGTTATAATAAAAGTATATGACATTTGCTTTAACAACATAATGATTAGAGCTGATAGTACAAATATAAACAGACCCAGATGACAGAGATAAAAACTTCTTGTAGTTTGCCTTAATCCTTAGCGTTGACGGCATTGAGAGCTCAGAGCTACAGGGGGCTATTTCCCTGTGAGGGAAATGGGCAGTGATACTTGGAGGACAACCACATCAGGTACTCAGAGAGAAAATCAGATTGTAAAAGAAAGTGAAAGGTACACGCTATTAATATTTATTAAAGCAGAAGATTAGCAACAAAATATAAATACATGGAATTGGTTTTATAGTCCTAATTTTTATACCATAAAGGGAGTATTAAAAAAAGGAGAAATGAGAGGAAGTTAAAAGTATACTAACACTGTCACCTTAAAGCATGGAACTAATAATAGATAATATAATTTTTAATATTGATAAAAAAATATAAGTTCAAGCACAGTTACTTTTTAAAAACTTAAAAGGATTAACTTATAGAAAACAGATTATTTTAGAAAAAGTCCATAAATCAAAGGACTAAAAATAAACAGCAAAAATAATAATAAAAAGTAAATAAATTGATGTGAAAAATAAGAGAAACCACATCAGTTATGACAATAAATATAAGTGCAATAAGTGTACTTGTTAGGAAGCACGCTTCGAAATTAGGTCAAAATATAAATTCAAAAGTAAAACTAAAATTATAAGGGTTAATACATAAAATACTGATATATACTATTCAAATAAAAATATGACTATGAAAATAATTGTCTAATAAATAGTATGAAGATAGCTCAATGAATACATTAAAATGTTATATTCTCTACCAATTTTTTAAAAAAATTGAATCTCTGAAAATACTAAAGTATAAAAAGGAACAAAAGTGATATGATATTGCAAATGTTTAT
Organism: Miniopterus schreibersii; assembly: GCF_964146895.1. NCBI lineage: Eukaryota > Metazoa > Chordata > Mammalia > Chiroptera > Miniopteridae > Miniopterus > Miniopterus schreibersii. Next base: position 95,411,985 of record NC_138101.1, on the reverse strand, counting down.
ATAATTTTGTAGTGAATTACTCTTCCAAACAAATTGTAAAAATTAGAAAAGATATTGTGATAATTTAAAGACTGTATTGTATATGCTCATCTGTGTATGTATAACAAAACTAAAAGCAAGACAAACATAAAAAAAGTATGTATAGCATATAAGGTGTTAATAATATATAATAAACATCATAAATAAAATTAATATTACTCATAAAGAAAACCTTGACTGTTTCAGTAGGAAAATAAGCAAAGGGGATTAACAAAGCTTGAAAAAAAATAAATTGAGAAATATTAAAAAGAAAAGTGAAACATGCTCAACCAAAGAACAATAAAACTATGATGAACTTTCCCATATTAAAATAAAGTTTCCAAAATGATATAATGGTAGTAGTGTTTTTAGGGAAACAGGCCCTCTCTAGGTTTATTGTTACACATAGGTGTAATATCTCTATAGGGCTATTTGACCATATAGATCAATATTGATAGAAAATTTATAAAATATGATTCAGAAATTTAATTCTAGGAATTAATCTTAAAAAAAAAACATCGTAAATTTAGACAAAAATTTGCAAGACTGTTCATTATACTGCCCTATCAGTTGTGACATATAGGAAAAAATCCTGCCCACTAATAAGAAACTGGTTAAATAAATATTGATTAATTTACAGGTTCATTTACTCTTAAGCTATTTAAATATATTTTATAATAATAGTCAGTGACTTCAATTATAAATGGTACATTTAGGTGCTCTCAAAAAGAAAAGAAAAAATAGTAAAATTATTTTTTCAATTCTTTCATATTCCTGACAATTTGAAGGAGTGCCATATATTGCTCTTTACAGTTCTCCTGCTGTATGAACTCCAGCTTACTGTAATGAAGAGGACCAGATGTTGCCTATAGATATATTAAAAAGTTTTTTTAGTCCTAAACTTTAAGTCTGTATTATAGATGAATGGATAAAATAAAGAAAAATATATTTTAAAAGTTTAATTTAATTTCAGAAATTTAAGTACCCACATAATAGCAGAGTCATTACGTAGCTTGAGATATTGAAAAACTATGAAAAGGACATAATCCATTTTTCATGAAAGTTTACTAAGAGTTGAAAACATAGAATTTCATTTAAGAGATCCTGAGATTAATAATTTAATGAAGTAATAAACAATAGACCACAGGAGAATGGAGAAGTGATTATTTTGTTTGTAGGAAATGATATCCTATTTCACTGATTCTAAGTCACATTCTTTCCTCTTGGCCCCAATTTAAGTATTCTGAAATTGGAATTAAAATATATTACATTTTACAGTCACTATCAGTCATGCAGAAGTCCTGACATGAGTAACAAGCAACTCTACTTCAGTTTTTGAAAAGATCAAGAGCTAGCATCCAAGTTTCTTAGAGTAATTGAAGCTTTGAAGAATATATAAATGGAATGGTGGAAGGGATATTTTATTATGAAAGTTTAGAAATTACAGATATTCTCATAGTTTATTGAAGCAAGAGTGGATCATAGATCATTTAATTTACTGCCCTTATGTTATAAATGGAGACACAAACGTCTAGTGTTAAGAGATTCATCCAAAGTCATACAGTAAATTGGTGACAGATTCACAACTTTAGATAAAAACTCTTGCTTTTTGGAAAATTATAAATATTAGGCCCTTGTGCCCGTGGCAGAAAAAACATAACTGGGTGAAACAGCAGATGATTTTGGGAAGGTGGGTGATTGAGGAGTAACTAAAATTAGTGGTGAATGTAACCGTGGAAGTTTGATGTAGAAGGAAAATACATGATGGTAACAAGATGGGGAGAAGATTGTGCAAATTTTTGTTTTTCTTTTGTTTTTGTTTTTTTATGCAAGCTTTTTTTCACTTCAGATTTTAAGCCAAGATTTGTTTCAGATCTTTTATTTTTGACTGTTATATCAACCATAATCATGATTGACACCTTTTTTGTTGTTGCTTTGAAAGGTGGATTTGATACAAATTTTAACAAGAAAATACAAAGAAATTAGAGAATAAGTGAAAAAATATGTCATATTCAGAATATTAAAGTAGCTTTTCTAGTGAGTTATATAGAGTATCTTTTGGGGTAAGTTTTGGGAGTCTCCTAGCTAAATATTCCTCCAGAAATTGATGAGTATCTACATATCTTATTTTAATTTACTTATTTTTAAAATATGCCTTTATTGATTTCAGAGGGAAAAAGGGAGAGGGAGAGAGAGAGAAAAAAACACATCAATTATGAGAGAGAGTCATTGATCAGCTGCCTCCTGCGTGCCCCCTACTGAGGATCGAGCCTGTAACCAGGGCATGTGCCCTGACCGGGAATCGAACCGCAATCTCCTGGATCCTAGGTCAATGCTCAACCACTGAGACACGCCGACCGGACATATCTACATATTTTTAAAAGTTTAACAGTGATAGCGATGTGTATTTTTAAGACTAGAAACTTGTGCAATTCAAATTATATGTCATTTCTGAGTATAGGTAGAAAATATGTTCTACTTAGGTATAGTGCAAGGATCCTCTTCTGAGTTCTAACCAACTCTCTAACCTTGGGAAAGTCTTGAAAATTTTCTGTTCTATTTTCTCAATTACAAGATATGTGATTGGATTAGAATTATGGTTCCTACAGTGCTAATAGTCTTTGGTTCTATAGTTTAAAAATCCAATTACATTAAATAGATCAATCCTCTGTTAGTAAAATTAATAAGAAGAACAGTGAAATTTTTGACTAATTGGCCAATATTTGCCCAGTAGATATACTGGTTGTATACTTAATTTAAATTAGTGTTAGTAAAATATAAATTTCTTCACCAAGATTCCCTCAGACAAGAAAAAGAAAGAAGCAGGTTCAATTAAAAAATATCAGCATTCAAAGAATAAAAAGAAATAGCTTCAAAACTGAGACTTGTTATCTGTATGTTTGTGGAGGTGGTGATTTTCACATAGTCTTCACACACAGAAAAGCAAGTATTATGGTTTGTACATCCTTGATAATATTCCTATAATAAATACTACAAAGACTTTTATACCACAGTTTCTCATAGGTTTCCAAACTGATGGATTATGCCAAGAGCAATTTTCAGCAAATGTAATTTTTTGAGGGGAGACAGAATACAATATGTTTCTAAGAAAAATAGTTTGGTTTGATCCAAAAGTAAAACTCAGAACAGCAAGGGAAATTGATATTTATTTCTATAGGAAACCCTCCATAAATAAATAGCCTTTGGTTTTCATAGTGGACTTTTGATAAAGGTTATTTAAAACAAAGATTATTTCATCTCTTATGCACTTGAAGTTCCAATATTATTTATTGTGGATTAAATTAGTTACATAAGCTTTGACAATAATCTTGACAGAGATTATAGTCAGATAGGTTAGGAAGTTTATGGCACTTCATCGGGATGTACATGAACAGAACAAGGAGTGACTCAACTACATTTCTAAAGTCGTTTTATAAAGTTAGTTTGGGTCCATTGCAACAGGTTGAAAAATAGACAATTTTATGGTAGAATTCTTTGTCAGTGAGTTTCCTGGAAATGATTTTATCTACATACACTCCACTAATTGTCATAGACACAGAACTGTTTCAAATGCTACTTGGTTGTATGAATTTAATAAATGTAGAGTGAATTCTACAAAAAAAGCACATTACAAAATGTATATCTAGATTAATGTATATTTTCCTTTTACTAGCAGAGAATCATTAAATCAGAGAAAATCAATTGGATGTTAGAGAAAATTTATCAAAAATAATGGTAGGATTGCAGGCCGGCATGGCTCAGCAGTAGAGCATCCACCTATGATCCAGGAGGTCCCTGTTCAGCTCCCAGTCAGGGCACATGCCTGGGTTGCAGGTTTGATCCCCAGTGGGGGGCATGCAGGAGGCAGCCAGTCAATGAATCTCTCATCACTGGTGTTTCTATCTCTTTCTCTCTCTCTCCCTTCCTCTCTCTGAAATTAATAAAGACATAAATTAAAAAGATAGGATTTTAGAGTATTTGATCTTAAGCCAGATTCGGCTGTCAAGGTCATTTCTAGTGCCCAAAATCATGTATCACGTAGATTTAAAAAGTTAGACTTCTCCTCTCAACAACTAAGGTATATATGCAGTCTATAGTTTCAAACCATAAGGTACAAATTAAAACCAGAGGGGAATAAATCCATTCCTGTTTTATATAGTACTCTAAATGAAGTGTTCTACCTGTCTAGAGCATTTCTGCTGACCCTGACCTTGATAAGGTATTAATATGCAGATTCTGCCTAAGTATCAGTAAATGTGAATGAAGATTAAGTTTCATCTAGAAAGATTTCACCCCAGAGAGCCAAAGACAATGAAAATATCAATAAAATGTAAAAATACAGGCTTCACTTTATGCCTAACATGTTTTTTGACAAGTGGACCAAGCAGGGGCAAGATAAGGGTAAGGAAAGGCAGGTGCCTAAAGCACAAAGTTTAAGGAAGCACTGACTCTTAGCTGCACACAAGTGGAGATAAAGCAATATGATATGCAGAAGTAAAGGTACATGGCTTTTTGCCTCAGATAGAGGCAAACAGAACTTCAGTGGAGGAACAGTGCCCTCCGTGAGTGAGCTTAGGGACCCAGCACAGGAATGCAGTTTAGTGCTCTTTGCACAGGGGCGGTGGAGGTGGCTTCTATACAGTTTTTTTAATGGTACAGTTAGCTGAAATAAGCATCTAGCAATGTGCAGGAAAGTTTCTCTCTGTAGCAAACGTTGAGGTATCTTTTCATTGGTGAATTCACATTCTTTTTTTTTAACTTTTTAAAAAAATATATCTTTGGTGATTTTACATTCTTTAAAGCTGTCTGTACAAAGATAAACATTCTCTAGCATATGTGTAAGCAAATAAATATTTAAAAAAATGTTGCCAATTATACAAAAAAATAACTTGGATATTTTAATCTTATATGTTTTAAACAAACTAAAGTGAGAAGGAGATTCTCTTTTGTGTTTCCAAAGAGAAAGAATCCAATCACCTAAGCCAAGGGTTTCCATGCCCATGTTCCACCATAAAGTGCCATTCTTTTACACAGAGTACATGCCTTGCTCTTTCCACTTTAGATTATATATTTTGTGAGCTCATGCTCATGTGATTATTCACACTTTCTTCAAGGTAATGTTTAGTAATTCAGATTATTGAAGATGCAATCAATCATAACCCTCTTCTTTGTTAGCTTCTAGACCAATAGAAAACTAGAAAAAAGCCATATGGAAAATACATGATAAAGCTGGTTTGGAGAATAACATTCCAGCCCAAAGTCAGAAGTGACCTTCCTAATGCTCCCCCCACCCTAACTCTAGGAAGCTGGATCTGAAAATCTGACTGTCATGCAGCCAATGAGAAGGACCACTCCCTGCCTTATAATAGACTGCACTAGTAACAGTCTAGACTTACCAGAAGCAAAAGTGGGAAGGAAAATCTATTTTATAGCTGGCCATAAACTGAAATTGAGAGCTAGGGAAAGGAGAGAATGAGAAATCTGGGCCATGGAGCATCAATTATCTTTATTTCAAGATTATCTACCAGCTCTAATCTCCTAGAAAAGAGTAATTGAGCAGTGGAGAACATAGTAAAGACTTTCTCCTGAACCTGCTCTGAAAGGGCAGAATTAGCACTAAATGAAAGAGCACTAAAGAAGAGTTTCCCTTATGTCTATTATCTCTTTATATCCCTACAAGAAACCTATGGTATAGGGAATTTATGCGGCCATTTTACAAATTCAGGACTTGAGGTGTAGAGAAGTTGAATAACTTGGCTCATGTCACAACTGAGTGTAGAGCCGAGCTGATTCAAACTTGTTCTCTGAAATACCATATGGCATGTTGTCACATATCTTTTTATGGCCTAGTTAGACTATCATCTTTCTAAGATTCTTTCTGTATTCTTTCTGTTCAATAAATATTGTTCATCTTTCAGTATCTCTGCATCTGCTTGGTGCATTTGTGTGTCTCTAGCCACTCGAACATTTTTGATCATTTATTTGGATGCAAATGTTATCTCCTTTACTTGATTTTAAGCTCAGTGGTATGGAAGGAGTTCACACCTAAATCATGTTGTTATATCACATAAGACCTCACCAATATTTATGTAGTTACTTAAATTTTACTTTAGAAAATTTAATAATTACTTTAATTGTAACATTTTTACAAAATGATGGGAATTTGTCATTGCAGAGGAAATTTCTGTTTCCTTTCATTTAAGATAAAATTGATATTTTGACATATTGGACATTAAGTTCAGTTGTACCCAGAATTAATCTCTCCATATCAAGGTCTTCAATTTAAATTATTTCCTTAAGCAAAAGAGCATTTGGCAAAAAATGATCTTTTGAACCCCCATAGCTCTTGAATTGTTGCTGTTATGTTAAAATCCCTAGAGCTGTTTTGTACCATTTGAATTGGTATGTAAAAATAAAGCAATTATTAACCTGAAACTCTTTTTCGTAACTGGAATTCTGCCTGAGGTCTAGCAGACTTTATTTTAAATCCTACTTCTTAAGTGAGGAGTTTACACGCAAGCCCTGAGATTTTGAAAGCTAACCATCATGGTGTGTGCATGAATTTTGAGTCCTTTCTACATCTGTTATCTGTTTGAAAAGTCTGACCTGAGGGCACAAAGCATTGGAATTACAGACCATATGGAACATCTGGAAATTTCTCATTTCCATTTGGTGGGCCATAACTACTCCCCATCTCTTTCCTAGTTCATTACTTCACTCACTAATGATTAGTGCTACATCAGGTCTGTTTCAAGTCCCTTTTCTGGCTCAACAGTTCCCTATGCCTTTTATTTCCTGCTGTCTTGAACTCTGCTTCACTTGCTCCCCTTCACCTCATTTACTATAATGATGAGCCATCTTCCACAAATTATTTTGGTTCAATGAAATATCCACGAAAGCCAGACACCAACAACACTTTATCCCTTAAGTTAAATGATCACTTGCTGTGAGCAGACGAATTCCAGACAGTACTGGAGATATTTTCATTCATATGCCTCACACTTATGTAAGGGGCTATAAACATTTTTGTCTAGAATATATATATCTTACCAATCTGGTACCAATTTAACTGTTTTGCTCTTTATGTTAAGGTTTTCTCTCTGCATTAAAAGATAACAATAAGGACTTTATCTTTATAGCATTTTTATATTTTATATTGCTCATTAGGTTTAGGAAGAGGTTCAGAGAATGAGAGGTTATTGCATATGCAGCAAGCAGTTTCTTTAGGATCTTCTTTTTATTATTTTATTTATTTATTATTGTGCTGTCTCTCCAAGATTTTCCTCAGCAAAGCTTTTCCACTTTTAGCTAAGCTTGCATCAGTTCCACTTGCTTTTCCTTCCAATTAAATATTTGATAACATTTTAGAAAACAAGTAATGGTTTTGGAGATGGGAGCCAGCCATGGAGACAGGGCAGGAAGGTTGACAAAAACAATGAGTTTTATAAATTTAAAAATAAGACTTTTTTTCTTCTTTTCCCTTAGAGTTGACCTGAAAACTTTTGGCCTAAGTGGCACATATAGAAATATGTTTCTATAATTTCTGACTCCGTTTTGACTTTTTAAAAGCAGTAAACTATTTCCTTGATGTATATGGGCTTGAGGACATGCTAACTTGGCATAGTATCTCTCCTCTCCCTCTCATCTTCTCTCCTCTGATCTATGAACCAACTGAGAACTGGACACAAGAAACAGAAATAAAAATATAGGCTTCCCAACTGCTAAACCTAATTCCTAGAACACCGCTTGGATCAGAGTTCTCTTTTTCTTTCTCCTGTGAACCTGGGGACTCACACTTGCTGAGAAGCATTGAGGTCCAGGGCTTTCCTCCATGGGAAGGAGCAAAGAGCACAAGAGAGACCGGGTGTGAGCTGTCACTCTCAGTACCATACGCCCTGTTCCATAGGAAAACAGGGGCCAACAGATGGCAGCCTCTCTCCATCTCATCAGCCAGGAAAAAACACCTGTTTTCTCTGGCAAGAGGCATGGAAGAAAGGCAAGAGCTTCTAATGTTTTTTAGAGGGTTAATGGCTCTAAAATATAAGTTGGTAAGAAAATGTGGGAGGAAGTGCATGGCTCGCCCTCCTTACTGATGACATCTCTATTAAGAAAAATCAATAGTGCTTTCATCTTTACTGTTTTGTATACAAGCCAAGTTTTTAAGCTTGAAATGCAATTTTTTTATCTAGATACTTTTTATATTTTTAGGTGGCATGAACTTACATTAGTTACAAATAACCATGTATTTTTAAGTAATATTAATCCAAAGAGAGTTTTTAACCTAAAAGTAGTCATCAGTCTTGGGGCTGGAGAAATGAAATAAGATTAGAGAGTGAGAAGTCTTGGAGCAGAGGCAAAATGAAAAAGAAAAAAATTAAGAAGGCCAAGTGAGAGCGAGAGAGAGAGAAAGCACACTACTCTGAGAGAATAGCAGAAGAAAAAAACACACCACAGAATGCAGCACTTTAAAAAAAATCTACTTCATTTTTAGAGCAGTTTTATGTTCACAGCACAACTGAGTAGAAAGTACAGAGATTTCCCATATATCTCCTGTCTTTACATATGCACAGCTTCCCTCACTATCAACATCCCATACCAGAGTGTTATAATTAATGAACTGGCATCATTATCATTCAGAGTCTATAGTTTACAGTAGAGTGCAATCTATGGGTTTGGACAAATGTATAATGACTTCTACCCAGAATAGTTTCAATGCCCTAAAAATCCTCAAAGCTGCAATTGATCAGAGTTCATCTCTCCCCTTCCCTTAATCCCTGGCAACCATTGATCTTTTAACTATCTCTATAACTTTTCCTTTTCCAGACTGTAACATGATTGGAATCATATAGCTTTTTCAGATTAACTTCTTTCACTTATTAATATGCATCTAAGATTCCTCCATGTCTTTTCATTGCTTGATAGTTTATTTCATTTTTGCACTGAATAATATTCCACTGTCTGGATATACCACAGATTATTTAATCATTCATTGACTGAAGGACATATTGGTTGTTTCCGAGTTTTGACAATTATGAATAAAACTAGTATAAACATCTTGGATTGTATGGTAAGAGTATGTTTAGCTTTGTAAGAAACCACCAAACTGTCTTCCAAAGTGGCTATACCATTTTGCATTCCCGCCAGCAGTGAAAGAGAGTTCCTGTTGCTTCACATCTTTATCAGCATTTGGTGGTGTCAGTATTCTGGATTTTAGCCATTTTAATAGGCGTGTAGTGTAATCACATTGTTGTTTTAATTTGCAATTTCCTAATGACATATGATGTGGAACATATTTTTCTATGCTTATTTGCCATCTGTATATCTTCTTTGGTGAAGTGACTATTCAGGTCTTTGGCCCATTTTAAACTATATTGTTTTCTTATTGAGTTTTTAGTTTTTTGTATATATTAGATACCAGTCCTTTATCAGGTAAGTATTTTGCAAATATTTACTCTCAGTCTGTAGCTTGTCTTCTTATTCTCTTGACAGTGTCTTTTGCAGAGTAGAAATTTTTAATTTTATTATTATTTTTTTTAAATTTTTTAAGTATATCTTTATTGATTTCAGAGAGAGGAAAGGAGAGGGAGGGAGAGAGAGAGAGAGAGACATCAATGATGAAAGAGTCATTGATCGAGCCCACAACCCGGGCATGTGCCCTGACCTGGAATCTAACCCTGATTGCCTGGATCCTAGGTCGACACTCAACCTCTGAGCCATGCCCGGCTGGGTGAAATTTTTAATTTTAATAAAGTCCAGCTTACCAATTATTTCTTTCATAGGTTATGCTTTGGTGTTATATCTAAAAAGACATCACTATACCATGGTCATCTAGATAATGTCCTTGTTATTTTATAGTTTTATCTTTTACATTTAGGTTGATCATCCATTTTGAATGACTTATTGTGAGTGTTATTAGGTTTATGTCTAGATTTTTGTTTGCATGTGCATGTCCAGTTGTTCTAGCACCATTTCTTTAAGAGACTATCTTTCCTCCATTGAATTACTTTAGATCCTTTGTTAAATATCAGTTGAGTATATATATGGGGGTCTATTTCTGAGCTCTCTATTCTGCTCCAGAGATCTATTTGTTTATTCTTTCACCAATAACCACACTGATTGTTGTAGCTTGATAGAAAATCTTGAAGTTGGGTAGTGTCAGTTTTCCAATTTTGTTATTCTCCTTCAATATTGTGTTGGCTATCTTTGACCTTTGGCCTCTACATATCAAGTTTAGAATTAGTTTGTCAATATCCACAAAATAACTTGCTGGTATTTTGATTGGGATTACATTGAATCTATAGATAAAATTAGGAAGAACCGACACCTTGATAATAATGCATTTTCTTATCTCTGAATATGGAATATCTCTACATTTGTTTAGTCCTTTGATTTCTTTCCTTAAAGTTTTATAGTTTTACCTAGATCTTCTACATGTTTTGTTAGATTTATACCTAAGTACTTAATTATTTTGGAAGCTAATGGAAATGATATTGTGTTTTTAGTTTTAAATTTCACTTGCTCATTGCTGGTATATAGGGAAGCAATTCAGTTTATATATTAAGTAGAAATCTTATAACTTTATTATAGTCACTTATTAAGATTATCTTGTCCTAAATATCCTGTAGCCTTTATAATCACTTAAGAGTATTATTTTGTAAAGGACCACAGTTTTTTCATCATCAGAATTTCAGCAGGCAATTGGAATTTGAGAGAGAAATAGAAGCAGTTTAGATAAGAATAATATAGGTAAATAAGAGGCTTCAGATGACCAAAGAAAAGCTATAGTATTTCTCTATGTATTTACCGTTCTATCATCTATCTATCTACCTACTTACCTATGTCTTTATCATCTATCTATATCTATTTATTTATCTTCCTACCTCCCTATCTACTTATTATTTATCTATCACCTATCTACTTATCATCTATTTATCTATCCTATAGATATGTACCAAAAATGTGAAATTTAGCATACCAAAATAACAAGTATCTTTTGCATAGAGCTCTCTACTACTGATTAGGGGTCAAACAAACACTTCTAATTAAAAAAATATATAGTAAAATAAAACCATATTTTGCTGGAGGTTAAGCATTAATATGAAGATATCTGAAATCACCATGCATTTTAAGCTAGTTTTACTCAAGTGAGGGCATGGTTTCCTTGAAAAGCTTACACTGATTTGAAGTCCTGGCTCCATTTGTAACCTAATTTTATAATACATAGCATTGTAAAAAAACATTTATCTCTCTGTGACATACTTTCCTCACATTTAAAAGGTGGAGATTACTATACAATTGAATGCTCTCACTCTAGATAGAGAAAAGGACTCAATCCTATGTATATTTCAGGCAATCCAAATTATGGAGATACTTTTTGTTTTTAACTGTACAAGATCTACTTATTCTTTATATAATTTAATAAACACTAGCTACTGACAACTTATTAATTTATGTCATCCAAATATAAATAATTTTTCTATAACTGTTGAGAAGACCAGAATTATGTGTGTTGAGTGACATCAGAGGAATGGTAGCATGAGAGATCTCCTTTATCTGTCCCCTTGAAATTTCAACAGTATGAACAACTCTAATTCAACAAAGGATTCCCTGCCCAACACACTAACACATCTGAGAGATCCATGTATTGAAACATCTAAAGGGGGGGGAGTGGAAGTGAACAGGGGAGGTGAGAAGGGAGAAGAGCTCAAAGGAGCCACAGATGCAGCCTTGCAGCCTAGAACTCACTGCCGGGCTCAACCCAAAGAGAGGAGCAACCAGGTTGTGGCTGTCATTCCCTCCAGCTGTGAGGAGCAAATAAATTTAGTGAGCATTCCTGAAGGGGTAGGCAGTAAGAAGCTGCTGCTGAGCTCAGTGACTTGAGCAGGAATGAAGCACATAAATGCATTCATGGCTTTCTAGAAATAGGAATTCCAGACATAGAAACAAATCCACAGAGACTTGTGTCTTCCCTTCACCTCCCGGTGCTCACCTAGCCTCACTCTGTGTTGGTTCCAGAGCACATTATCTGAAAACCCAAGAACTGGTACTACAAAAACACTTTTTCCCTAGCAAAGGGCACTCTCTGTGACTGATCCCAGAGTCAGGCGGAGGTGCAAGGGAAAACACCATGGAGGTCCACTGGTTCCCATTGCTGGGAAGACAAAGCAACAAAGGAGGTGGCCAGGTTCCACCAGCTAATCTCACCTCCACACATCAAGGCTGCACTGTTGGTGACATCTGGCTGAAGAGGATAGTACTGGAATTTCAGAGATTTAAAGCCCCATCACTCTCTGTGTTCCCCTATGGGGTTGGTCTCCTGGGACCAAGGTGACCAGATCACAGGGGAGGCAACACCTTCCCAGAAAACACAGAACATTTTCCATGACCCCATAAAGTTCTGAAATGCCACAGAAGTGCAATAGAGATAAAAACAAATAAATAAACAAAAAACTTGTGATTCAGTGCCACTTACTGGAAAATAATAGAGATTTCTTTTTATAAATCTACTAGAGAAATGCCATTTATACATAGATGCCTAAACAGAGAAGTAATTCATCAAATACCATAAATAACCAAGGTAATAAGGCAGCTCAGAAAGAAAGTAAAAAATCTTCAGAAATAAATTTAAAGACATAGAAATATGTGATTTAAATGACAGAGAATTCAAGATTGTAGTTCTGAAAAAACTCAGTGAGATACAAGACAACACAAGCTGTTTAATGAACTCGAAGCCAAATCAACAACAAAAATGAGTACTTCACCAAAGAGATTGAAATTTTATAGGTTATCATTGGAGTTCTCAGCAGAAATTCTAGAAAATAGAAGAGAGTGGAACCAAATATTCAAACTACTGAAAAAGAATAAAATATTCAGTAAAGTTATCCTTTAGATATAAAGGAGAAATAAAGACTTTTCCAGACATACAAAAACTGAGAGAATTTATCACCAGAGGACCTCCATTGCAGGAAATAGTCAAGCTTATTCTATCTGAAACAAAAAAAGCAAAAGGTTATAAAATGATAAGTGAGATCACCAACAAACAGCATAAATAGGGATAATTTGTAACAACAAAAACAAAACGGGAGGGGGTGAAGGTCCCAACTGGCAAAAAAGAATGGAGTCTAAATGCACTAGAAATAAAAAGGACAACTATATATACGGAAATTTTTTTTTTCCATAAACTTGATGTTAACCACACATGCACACAAAAACAAAACTGAGACACATAACTTAAATAAATGAAATAGAGAACAAAAAAGACTATACAAAAAATTAATACAACAGAGAGATGGTTTTCTGAAAAGATTAATGAAATTGACAAAACCCTGACTGGACTCACTAAGGAAAAAAGGAAAAAAACACACATATAAACAAAACCATAAGTGAAAAAGAAGTTACCACAAACATCAAAGATACACAGAGAATCATACTAGAAAACTATGAAAGACCACATGCTACCAAATTCAAAAACCTAGAAGAAATGGGTAAGTTCCTAGAAATCTATAATCTTCCTAGACTGAATCATGAAGAAATGGAAAAGCTAAATAGATAATCAATACTGAGGAAATAGAAACCATCAAAAACCTCCCAAAAAGTAAAACTCCAGGACCAGATAACATCACCAGTGAACTCTACCAAACATTCAAAGATTTGATACCTATCCTCAAGCTTTTTGAAAAGATTGAAGGATAGGCAATAATTTCTAACGTATTTTATGAGGCCAACATAACCCAAATACCAAAACCTGGCAAGGATAACAGAAAAAAAGAAACCTACAGACCAATATTTCTGATGAATACAGATGCAAAAATCCTAAACAAAATTGTAGCAAATTGAATACATAAATACACTTAAAAATAACACTTTATGATCAAGTGAGGTTCATTCCAGTGGCACAAGGATGGATCAGCATATGTAAATGGATCAGTGTAATACACCACATTAACAGAACAAAGGATAAAATTTATATGACCTTATCAATAGGTGAAGAAAAAAAATTTGATAAGATACAACAGCTGTTTATTATTCAAACACTCAATAAAATGGGTACAGAGGGACAGTACCTCAACATAATAAAAGCCATATATGACACACCCCCAGCTAATATCATACTCAATGGTAGAAAACTGAAAGCTTTTTCTCTAAAATCAGGAACAAGACAAGGATGTCCACTCTCATCACTCTCACTCAACATAATTCTGGAAGATCCTAGCCAGAGCAATCAGGCAAGAGAATAAAATATAAGGCATCCAAACTGGGAATAAAAAGTTACTTTTGCAGATGGCATGATTCAGTATTTTGAAAACCCTAAAGACTCCAACAAAATACTATTTGATACTAAACAAATACAGTGGTGTTGCAAGATAAAAAATAAATGTACAAAAATCCACTGCTTTTCTATATACTAACAATGAAACTTCAGAAAAAGGAAATTAAAAAAAATATTTTTGCAATTGTAACAAAAAGAATAAAATACCTAGGAATAAACTTAATAAAGGGTGTGAAGGACCTAGTTACTGAAAACTACAAAGCATTATTTAAAGAGATTGAAAAAGACAGAATAAAATATTGCCATTTGTGACAAAATAGATGGATCTTCAGAATATCATGCTAAACAAAATAAATTCAGTTAGAAAAAGTTAAGAACCATATGATTTCACTCATATGTAGGATATAAAGCTGAAAGCAACAAATAGAGAAACAAGGTAAACAAAAAAAACTTCATAGTCACAGTCAACAGTATGGTGGTTACCAGAGGGAAAGAGAGGTGGGGAGTAGTAAAGGGTAAAGGGGGTCAAATATATAGTGATGAAGGGAGATTTGACTTGGGGTGGTGGGAACACACAATGCAATGTACAGATGATGTATCATAGAATGGAACACTTGAAGCCTATATAACTTTATTAACATATATCACCCCAATAAATTTAATAAAAAATATAAAAAGTGAAAATAGTTAAATGTGCCAAATAATACTTATGCAGTGTTTAGCATAATGCTAGTACATATGTGGTCAATATATGCTTAAAATTATTTATAAATAACTATTACTATGTTAATAAATCTCATTGTGAATGGTGAATGCTAGAAAAGACCTATAGCTCTAGAAAAAGAAGAGCAGATCACACACTAGGGATTTATTTTTCTTATCTCTTCGATTCTGATTTAAATAATCATAGCTATAAAATCAGTACTATTAATTGGTATAGAAGGGTTATAGACAAAGAGCTTAAATATTCTAACATATTTGTTCAAATGCCTTATATATTAAGGTCTAATTTTAATGAAAGAAATGAAGTCATTTACTACAGAACACTATCCCTATTCCTGTTAAATGTTTGTAAGTTGTCTTCTCAGGAGATCCTAGAATTGTCCACTGATGCCTTCCCTTAAATCTTCAGATTAAACTTTCATGTGTAAACTAGAACTCAAACACCTGGTCAGGAATAGAGAATGCTAATTCCTGATTCTGCCATAAACATTTAAAAACTCTTATCTACCAATTTTACTATTTGCTTAATAAATGTATTACATTATAAATTTAGAGTTTATTAAAGTGAGGTGATAAGTAATTATCTGTTGATTGTAACTACAATTCTTTGGCTTTTATTGATTCAATTAATGGCTTGCTCTTGACCATAAGGCAAGTTCCACAGAATATGGCAACAACTGTAATTTAACCTAGCCATTTGTTGAAATTTAATATGCATCTATTAATTTTGGTACTGAACTGTTGTAAACACTCAGTGTTTTCATAATTTAGAAGTTATAGCACCATAGTCTGATAGATCTGAGGGAGGGATGCTTTCTTTGGGTGAGAAGCTTTTTATACCAGCATAAAAAAAAGTCATACTCTTACTTAAGGCTATTGGACTTATGATGGATTAGGGAAACAGCATGAGATTATAATGCACATCATGTATTCATCTATTCCTCATTCATACTCATTCAGAAGTGGAAGTACTATCTGTCACTACAAGTCATTTTAAGACTTTGAGTATGTTATTAGTTTCAAATTTGTCTTGATTACATCTTAGATATACAACAGGGAGAATATAATGATATTATTAAATGCACACTATCTTTTCTAATATCTGTCACTTAATGAAAAGAAAAACCTTTTAAATCCTTGCACTTAGCCTGAGGTCTAATGAAATAAAGAATTCTCCCTTGAACAGAAAAAATAATCAAAATCTACTTAGGCAATTAACATTTTTGATTTTTGCTCTGCTCTATACTCCATCATTATGACACCCACATCTTTATCTCTGAGTGGAGGAATATGAGAAGCCGGATTTAGGAAGCTGATAAACTTTGCTGGATCTTTTCACATATCATAAACTGTAGAAGAATTGAATACAGTTTTACTGCCTATATTCTGCTAGGGTCCAGCCCCAGCGGTCCAGGGATCCCCAAAGGTGTGAACTGCATCAGCGAAGAAGGAAGGAAGGACACGGAGACAGCGTTCAGAGCATCAAGACAATCAGCTTCTTATTTATTGCCTTGTTACAACTGTATTTATACTATTTGATTTTATTGCTGGTTAAACAACATGACATCGTGCTATGTTCCAGTTTCGGTTTTGGCCTTTCACAGTTAAAGAATATATCTTCTTATCTGACCTTTGCTAAAGAATTTACATCTGTTTAGGTATGTTAATTTTTGTCTTACCTACTGTTTATATTTCTATAGGCTATTCTACATGTTAATCTCTAGTTTGTTATTTATATTCTGAAGTTACTATTTTATTGCTCTACCACATAGCTAAAAGGAGAATAACTCAGCCAGCTTTTCTTACGTGAAGGTTATGCAAGTCCTAAGTAAGGGCTCTGTAGTTGCATGTGATTGTTTTTATGGTGACTGATCGCCTGTCTGGCACCAGCCTCAGTCTCTCCACTTACATTCCCTGCAACAGTCCATCCTCACTGTAATATCCTGTGTATGATTATTCTGTGTATGATTATTCTGTGTATGATAAGGGTTCAGGTGTAGATTGAAATAATCTCTTTCCTAGACTACTCTTTCCTTGTGGGGATTCCCAGAGTTTTCCATTAATATAAACATCCCCCAGTAATACATTCCTCACTGGGAACTCACTGGTGGGCTCCCTGTGGATTGTCCTGCACAGGCGAATCAGCAGGGCCCGGACCCAGGCCTTTCCCCGGTGGGGAGCTTCCTGTGGTAATGGGCGTAATAAGTTCTAAACTTTCTGCTGACAGTCTGAGTTCCTCATAAGCAGCACAAGATTCTCCCGTACTCCTTGGGGCTTATACTGAATCATTGTCTTTTCCAGTCCCATCCGACTTCCCTGCTAGGGAAGAGTTTCCAGCTAGGGCAATGCCCTTTTCTGGTGCAGTGACTCAGGTAAGGACACAGAGCATTAGAAAGGGGAACAAGCATGGGAAGAGGGATGTGCCAACACCAAGTCCCATGGAGCATTGGCTGTGCAAATGTCTCCTTGAAGGACTGTCAAGCAGCAAGGATGGAACGGCGTCCGGTAATATTCTATAGCTATATCTTCTTGCCTGCTCTTCCTCAGAAGACTGTCAACAATACCTTGGAGGGTTTGGAGTTTTGTTCATGTGGAAGTGTTAGGTAGATCTAGTTCCTGATGCCAGCTCTGTATAGTATTGTTCTATTGTAGCAGGGTCCTTGCAAAGGTCTGGAAGGAGGAACAATCGTTCTGAAGAATATATTCTAAAACAGAGTGAAGTAGAGATTTGGCATTGTCCAATTCAAGCAGTAAAAGTAGAGGACATGCCTCAGAAACACATGAATGTATGCTTATTAGACTAAACCTGTCTCCACTTATCAAATAAATGAAATAATTGAATAACTCCACATTTTTGCATTAGGCAAAATATTTTACAAATGAAAAAAAGTGAGCATTAAAATAATTATCCAAATCTAAATGTTACATAAAATTTAAAAAACAACGACTTTTGCTTCAATTATGTAGATATCAAGATTTTTTGTTTGTTTTGCTTAAATTCCTCATATACCTGCTCATATTTTCTTTTTATTGCATTATAGTTTTCATGATTCTGTTAGTAAAATTCAAAATGAGTACTTTTATTTATTTAAGAAATACTAAAATTGTTCCTATAAGTGGGATCACTGAATCAAATGGCAGTCTCATTTTTGTTGTTGTTGCTCATGTTTTTTGTTAATCCTCACCTGAGAATATTTTTTCCATTGATTTTTAGACAGAGTGTGTGTGGGGGGTGGAGATCATTTGGAGAGAGACACATCAATTGGTTGCTTCCCACACACCAAGAGGGGTATCGAACCCAAGCCCCTTCAATGTGCAGGCCAACTCTTTACCACTGGGCTCACAGGCCAGTAAGGCAATTCAATTTTTAATTTTTTGAGGGAACTCTATACTGTTTTCCATAGTGGTTGCACCAGCCTGCATTCCCACCAGCAGTGTACTAGGGTTGTCTTTTCTTGACATCCTTGCCAGCATTTGTCCTCTGTTGATTTGTTGATGGCAGCCATTCTGACAGGTGTGAGGTGATAACTCATTTTCCTTTTAATTTGCATCTCTCTGATGATTAGTGACTTTGAGCATTTTTTCATATGTCTCTTGGCCTCTTTGGAGAAGTGTCTATTTAGATCTGTTGCTCATTTTTAAAAATTGGAATATTTGTCTTCCTTTTGTTAAGTTGTATGAGTTCTTGATATATTTTGGATATTAACCCCTTATCAGATGTATCATTGGCAAATAAGTTCTCCCATACAGTGGGTTCCCTTTTCATTTTGTTGATAGTTTCTTTTGTTGTGCAGAACTTTTTATTTTGATGGAGTCTCATTTCTTTATTTTTTCCTTTGTTTTCCTTGCCCTAGGATATATGTACCAGCAAAATATTGTTACAAGAGATGTTTGAGATTTTGCTGCCTATAGTTTCTTCAGGGGTTTTTATGGCTTCATGACTTACATTTAAGTTTTTATTCATTTTGAGTTTATTTTTGTGTATGGTGTAAGTTGGTGGTATAGTTTCAATTTTTTGCTTGTACCTGTCCAATTTTCCCAACACCATTTATTGAAGAGACTGTCTTTACTCCATTGTATGCTTTTGTCTCCTTTGTCAAAGATTAATTGAGCATAAGGGCTTGGGTCAATTTCTAGGTTTTCTGTTCTGTTCCATTGATCTGTATGCCTATTCTTCTGCCAGTACCAGGATGTTTTGATGACAAGAATCCCAAAACAACAATCAGAAAGAATATTTGAAGCCCTATGTTCATAGCAGGGCTATTTACAATAGGTAAGTTCTGGAAACAACCCAAGTGCCCATCAGTATACAAACGGATAAAAAAGATGTGGTATATTTACACAATGGAATACTATGCAGCTATAAAACAAAATGATCTCTTACCCTGTGGGACAGCATAGAGGGACCTGGAGAGTATTATGCTAAGCAAAATAAGCCAGTCAGAGAAAGACAAGTATCACATGATTTCACTTTATATATGGAATCTAATGAACAAAATAAACTGGTGAACAAAATATATCCTGAGACTCAAAAGCATCAAGCAGACTTAAGAATCTCAGAGGGAAAGGGGAAGGGAGGTAGGAAGATATTAACCAAAGAACTTATATACATATATGTATAACCCATGAACAGAGAAAATAGCACAAAGAAGGCCTGGGGAGCCGAAGGAGTGGAAGGGTTCAGTAGGGGGAAAAAGGGACACCTGGAATGCTTTCAACAATAAAGATAAATAAAAAAGAAAACATTTCACCATTAAAGAAAAAAAAGAAATACTAAAAATTATTGCATAATTTGAGGAATAAAATTTGAAATTATAAGAACCAATTTTAAAACTATTTAATAATTATATCTATATGTGACTTCATTGTGCAAGATTGATAAATATTAGATAAATAAGTAAATATTATTACAAGACTGATAAGAATGATCATTACTCCTTTTATACACATACCTTGGAGCTATTGCATGTTTGATTCTAAATCACCACAATAAAGTGAGTCACACATATTTTTTGTTTTGCAGTGCATATAAAAGTTATGTTTACACTATAATGAAGTCTATTAAGTGCAATAATAACATTATATCAAAAACAACAAAAAGTGTGCACACCTTATTACTAAATATTGCTTAAAATTGCTGACTATCATGTGAGCCTTCAGTGAGTCATAATCTTTTTGGAGGATTTTACTCAATGTTGATTGTTGCTAACTGATTAGGGTGGTGGTTGCTGAAGTTGGTGGTGGCTGTGGCAATATATTGAAATAAAGCAACAATGAAGTTTGCTGTATCAGTCGACTCTTGTTTTCACTAATGGTTTCTCTGTAACTTGTGATCTTGTTTGATAACATTTTATCACAATAGAACTTCTTTCAAAACTGGACAATCCTCTTAAACCTTGCTGCTGCTTTATCAATTAAGTTTTCATAATATTTAAAATCTTTTGCTGTCATTTCAACAGTCTTCACAGGGTCTTCACCAGGAGTAGATTCCATCTCAAAAAAAACACTTTTTTTTTTGCTTATCTATAAGAAGCAACCCTTCATCTGCTTAAGTTTTATGATGAGATTGCAGCAGTTCAGTGACATTTTCAGCCTCCTCTTATAATTCTAGTTTTCTTGCTATTTCCACCACATTTGAAGTCTTGAACCCCTCAAAATTATCCACGAGGGCTGGAATAAACTTTTTAAAAATTCCTATTAATGTTGATATTTTGACCTCTTTCCATAAATTACAAATGTTTTTAATAATGCCTATGAAAGTGAATCACCCTCAGAAAGTTTTCAATTAACTTTGCTCAGATCCATCAGAGTGTTTACTATCTATAGCAGTTATAGCATTATGAAATGTATTGTTTAAAATAATGTGAATTGAAAGTGGAAATTATTTCTTTATCCAGGGGCTTCAGAATGGATGTTGCATTAGCAGGCATAAAAACATTAATTTTATTGTACATCTCCATAATAACTCTTGAGTGACCAGATGCATTGTCAATGAGCAACAATATTTGCAAAGAAATCTTTTTTTCTGTGCAGTAGATCTCAACAGTGGCCTTAAAATATTTTTAAAAAAACATGTTGTAAACAGATATGTTGTCATCCAGGCTTTGTTATTTAACTTATAGAGCACAGGAAGTGTAGATTTAACATAATTCTTAAAGGCCCTAGGATTGTGGAATGGTACATGAGTATTGGCTTCAACAGAAAGTCACCAGATGCATTAGCCCCTAAGAAGAAAGTCAGCCTGTCCTTTGAAGCTTTGAAGGCAGGCATTGACCTCTCCTCTCTAGCTACATGCATCTTCTTCCAATATAAGGCTGTTTCATCCACATTTAAACTCTGTTGTTTAGTGTAGCCACTTTCATTAATTACCTTAGCTACATTTTCTGGATAACTTCCTGCAGCTTCTATAACAGCACTTGCTGCTTTACTTTGCACTTTCATGTTATAAAGACAGCTTCTTTTCTTAAACCTCATTAACCAACCTCTGTTAAGTTCATACTTTTCTTCTGCAGCTTTCTAACTTCCCTTAACCTTCATAAAACTGAAAAGAATTAGGGTTTTTCTCTGGATTAGGTTTTGTTTAAGGAAATGTTATGGTTGGTTTGATGTTTTATCCAGATCATTAAAAGTTTCTTCATATCAGCACTAAGGCTGTTTCACTTTTTATCATCCATGTGCTCACTGGAGTAGCACTTTTAATTTTCTTCAAGAACTTTTTCTTTGCATTCACAACTTGGCTAACTATTTGGTATGAGTGGTTTAGCTTTCAGCCTGTTGCAACTTTTGAAGTGTCTTCCTTACTAAGCTTTATCACTTCTAGCTTTCCATTTACAGTAAGACAGGTGCTTCTCTTCCTTTCATTTGCACACTTGGAAGCCACTGGAGGATTATTAATTGGTCTAATTTCAAAATTGTTTTGTCTTAGAGAATAGGAAGACTGGAGGTGGGGAAGAGAAACAGGGGAAACGGCCAGTGGGTGGAGCAGCCAGAATACATCTAACATTTATGGATTTATCCATTAACTTTGAGCATGGTCCATGATGACCCAAATTAGTTACAATAGAAAGATCAAAGATCACCATAACAGATATAATAACAAAGAAAAAGTTTGAGATATTGTGAGAATTACAAAAATACAAGTGAGCAAATGCTGTTAAAATACTTTAACTTATGCCTTAGCCTGTTTGGTTCAATAGTTAGAGCACTGGCCTGCAGATTGAAGGGTCCCAGGTTCAATTCTGGCCAAGGGCACATACCTGGTTTGCAGGCTGGATCCCCAGCTCTAGTTGGAGGCAACCAATCCATGTGTCTCTCTCACATTGATATTTCTATCTCTCTCTCTCTTTCCTTTCCACTTTCTCTGTAAAGCAATGGAAAAAATAAACTTGGATAAGAATTAAAAAAAAAAAAAAATCGTGTATAATGAAATACTTTCCCCATTATTTAATTTTTACCTTTTAGACTACTTTAAAAATTTGCTTTTGGGGAGCTCATGTATATTTATTCTCTATAAAATAAACATATATCAGTTAAATTATATTATTTAATTGTGAGGTATTTTCTTTTGCAGATTTGGGATATAGTTCTAAGAGACAAAATGAGATACTTTTACTCTTTAAACTTAAATTTTTTGCCTTGTTTTTGCTTTGGTGAGTGTTTGTAGAAAAAGGTTAGTCATACCGATTTCTGATCATCTGTCTCAGGAAATTCCCTCTTGAGTAATTATGCTTAAGAATCAGTTTTGCTAGTGGGAGGCTGCTTAATTTAGTAGTTGCAGAATATATCTGGGGAAAGTAATTTTGTAATTATGAAAAGTAAAATAGTATCTTACTTGTCAGGTTTATAATTAAAACAATAAAGATAGCCACCTAATCAAACACATTTTAGGAGACATGGGAGGAGGGACTGATAAAAGGTTGCAGGGATAGTGTGATCTAAGTCACAACAGAGGCATCTTGGCAACTTTGCATCTTTATATATTTTCATGCTCTTGCATATGTGTGTGTTTGTATTTTGCTCCTCTATGAGATATAAACACATCAAAAGAGTTTACTTATTGTTGATATTGAATTCCAGAAATGATATCTAGCACATGTTCTTCACAATCCATATCTGATTATTTATATTGTATTCTCAGTGTCCAAATCTAGAATTGACTCATGATTGATATTCAACTTTTATTTGAATTTTAAAAATGAATAAAAGGAATAGTAGGTGAAAATGGATGTGAACTGTAAACTACAGGCAAGAAAGTCTTCTCAGAAGAGAGAACACGTGCAGAGTACAATAAAGTAAAGGAGAGAGCAATATGAGTATATTGTGGATAAATCAGCTTAAGCAGGTCTCTAAGGCAAAGACTTATTGGTGTGTTTGTGAAACAGCAAGGAGTCAAAGGAAAAAAGACAAAAATGGCAGAAGGTGACAGAGGAGGGCTTGCCAAGGCCCAGATATTAGGAGCCCTTGTAAACATTTGTAAAAATCTGTGGGTTTTATTTTGGGTGAAATGAGAGACCATTAAAGGTGTTTTTGTTGTTGTTTGTTTGGTTTGGTTTGCTTGTTTTGTTTACAACGGAGCAGTGGCTTGGTTACATTTATTGTAAAGGAGCAATCTAGCTATTGTAGTGGTAATTATGTGGGAGGTTCAAGTGGAAATGCAGGGCCCAGCTGGTACAGCTCAGTGCTTGAGCACTGACCTCTGATACAAAAGATCAAGGCTCAATTCCCGGTCAGGACACATGCCTGGATTGCGGGCTCGATCACCAGAAGGGGGTGTGCAAGACACACCCAATCAATGACTCTCTCTCATCATTGATCTTTCTTTTTCTCTTTCCTTCTCCTTTCTCTCTAAAATTAATAAAATTATATTTTAAAAAAAATTTTTAAAGATGGAAGGCAGGGCTGCCAGTCTGGAAGTGTGGTAGTCAAGGTCAAAGGCATATAGCTTCACCGAGAACAGGAGTAGGGAAGGAGATGCTATGAAGTGTCTTTTGGTATAGAAAGAATTTATAGGCATGTATGAATCAAAGAGGGCTACAGGGTTGGGGCCTGAACAAAAGGAGAATAATAGTGTCACATACAGTTAACAACTCCTGAAGGAAAGGAAAGTTGTGATTAAAAGTTGTAGTATCAAGAATTCTGTTGACATATCCAGTTTGAATGGATTTTTTAAGTTTGGAGAGGTTGTATGCAGGTAGATATGATGCATGGTCTGGTCCAGTGGAGATTATGATTGCATGAGAGTCATTAGTGGAAATAGATGAAATCAACAGAAGAGCTGATGTAAAGAAAGAAAAGCTCAGTAGAGTCAGTTTTGGGGTGTTGTAAATGAATACACTTTTTTGTGTTTTAAAAAATGAATAATCAAACTTTATTAATTTTAAATAATTTTGAAATTGCAATTGGACTTATATAAAGATATATTCAGTGTGTCTGTATTTCTAGTTCTTTTTTCCCTCCAAAGAAAAATGCCCTATACTACTTTTTGAGAAGCATAAAGCTAATTCCTTTCTACCACTGTTTTTGGGTGTCAAGAGGGAAAGGCAGGTAGGAATTTCTTCCTTCTATGTCTTGAATTTCATTTAACTTCATTCTTCAAATTAAGTGTTTTCATCACAACCCCAAACTCCTGTCCAGACACTTACACACACACACACACACACACACACACACACACACACACACACCTCTCTTCCTACTATCAAATTCTGGTCTTCTGTCTGACTTTCTCTCTCTCTCTCTCTCTCTCTCTCTCTCTCTCTCTCTCTCTCTCTCTATATATATATATATATATATATATATATATATATACACACACACATACACACATATATATATCATCTCTATCATCTCTATGTCTCTATCTCTATCATCTCTATCTATATACCATCTATATCTATCTATCTATCTATCTATCTATCTATCTATCTATCTATCTATCTATCTATCATCTATATCATCATCTATCTATCTATCTATCTATCATCTATCTATCTATCTATATCATCTATCTATCTATCTATCTATCTATCTATCTATCTATCTATCTATCTATCTATCTATCATCTATCTATCTATCTATCTATCATCTATCTATCTATCTATATCTATCTATCTATCTATCTATCTATCTATCTATCATCTATCTATCATCTATCTATCTATCATCTATCATCTATCATCTATCTATCTATCTATCTATCTATCTATCTATCTATCTATCTATCTATCTATCTATCATCTATCTATCATCTATCTATCTATCTATCTATCTATCTATCTATCTATCTATCTATCTATCATCTATCATCATCTATCTATCTATCTATCTATCTATCTATCTATCTATCTATCTATCTATCTATCTATCTATCATCATCTATCATCTATCTATCATCTATCGTCTATCTATTTATCTCCTTTAATGTGTATGTATGTGAATGTATAATGCTAGACCTAGAATAAGTTTTGGATCTTAGAGATTGTCATACTCAAACTTCAGGAGAAAATCCCAAATTGTTTTCTCAAGAGCTTGGGCAAATTTATGCTTCAGCTAGCAGTACGTGAGTGCTCCTATTGATCCATATTGTTACCACTACTTAGTTACCACTAACAATATGAAACATTAGATAAGAGTGGGAGAAAGCAAGACAGGGATCATATTACATGATAGTTAAGATTACGAGCGCACACACACACACACATATATATATATATATGCACTGCATGTTCCAGTCACATTTTAAAGTTAATTTCCAAATTCTTTGGTTTTATTTTTAATGCCCTGATGGTGGCCAGTTTTTATAAGTATTCCATCAGTACATGAAAAGTATATACCACTTTTTAATTTGTGTTTATTTGTCCTGTTTGGTCTTTAATGTATTTTTTCTTTCTTTTGTAGCACTTTCTTGATTTCTTTTGATTTTAATGGTGTTTTGCTTTTTTTTTTTTGCTTCAATCTGCTTTTTACCTTTACTATTTTTGAAGTTACAAACTGCATTTTTATACTTTTTGTGATTATAGTAGCCCCAAGCTTTATCTTCCAGTTTTCATGCTCTTGAGATCAATTAAATTCCAGACTCTAAACCACATTTAGAAGATTCCTTCAGAAAAGATATCTCCTTGGGTGTTCTCTTGTGTCTTTGTAATATTGCTTCTTTATATTCTCTGCCCTTCAATTGTTTTCCTTATCAAGGGTTTGAGAAGGTATTTTAAAATTTAACCCATCATTTGTATGTATATTTTTAACAACATAATATCTAAAAACATAAGAATATTTTCAGTACATATTTTACCAAGTTGCTAAAATTGGAAAATTAATTCTTTTTTACCAAAGAATTTATATGCATATATGCACAACTCGAGGACATGGACAATGGTGGGGAGAGGGACTGGGGTAGGGAGTGGGGTGGGGTGGAATGGATCATTGGGGAGAAAAAGGAACATCTGTAATATTTTAAACAAAAGTAAAATTTAAAAAAATTTTAGCACTTCAAGTAATTTAGGAACACTCTAAGAAATAGACATATGGACTCAGTCAGCCATTCTGAACCACTCAGTAAATTGCCTTTTGTTTATTCTGCCTCCTCAACATTTTCAGATAATGCTCAATATCTCTAGTTTAACCTTCATAGAATGACATGAGATACTGAGCTTCTTGAGTTCACCATTTCTGAGATCTTACCCTTACATCAAGGCAGGTAGCAGGGCATAGTGGTAGGAAAAAAAAGAACATGGGCTCTATTTTCTGATGACTGTAAGTTCAAATAACAGTCATTTGTATGACTTTCTTCTGCACAGTACTTTACTTATTTTGGCCTTAGTTTCTGTTTCAGAAAATGAGGATCCTAAAATTCAAGTAAAGTATTATTATGATTACTTAAGACAATATGTATCTGCTTTGTCTTTTGTCCCTTCAAGTCCATTCCCACACTACTCAATTCTGATCTCTGCTTTGGGATGCCCACCTTTGAGACTATACCCAATAGACTACTCCAGAGGATATATAGGGCATATATAACTTGGCATAGAGACTTACTTCTGAAAGGCATTTTTAAATATTTGTTAAAGAAATAAATAATGAACTCTCAATTACTGTTAACTATTACTATTGAATTTAAACAGATATATTTAATTAAGCTTTAATAATAATAATAATATCATAAAATGGTGGTATTTATTGTACCTTAATCCAATGTGAACACATTAGCTTATTAAAACATAATAAATGTACAAATAATCCCTTACATTTAGAATTAATTTAATGGTTAAATGAAATTTTATTTTACACTGCAAAACCCTGTTGTTTGAAGTTATAATTCTCCAATGACTGATTTTTGTGAAGTTTTAGACAACATGTTTCATTTCAATAGTATTAACAACTAATATTCACAACTCTATAATCCTGTATAGTTTTGCCCAAGCTTCATTTAAATAAAAAAAACAACAATTCTCTAGCTTTCATAGTTCTTATAGTACACATTTGAATAAATAGATGTAACCAATGTATTACATAATCTAACAGATTCTAATAGGTATTAATGATTTAGTATTGCACAGTTCAAAGCTTTTAATGTCAATATCCTGGTTTGTAGAGATGACAGTTGAAATGTGTATTTTTTGTATCATACTTTTTCATTTTGATTAAAGCTTGATGATTATTTGATCTGATATTTCCATTTGCTTTATTCCCTATTTATTTCTCATTGCTTTTCTATTTAATAATTGCTTTTGTTTACAGTTATGATCATAAAGTTTCATTTAGATTTGAAAACTACTTATTATTCTATTTAATGTTTCATTGGCATTTCTTCTATGGATTTTCAGAGTTTTTATACATTGAGACTTTTATTTTCTTTACTATTTTTCACTTTGGTTAATTAAATTAATACTAAGATTATATATGTTGTATATAATATACCTGTATACAATATGTATATATATAAGGTATGCTCAAATATATAATTCATACACACAGACACACAAGGTTTAACTAGATAACTAGATATTTTATTATTCATTTTTACACAAGTGTTTATAAATACATAAAAATAATAGCAATAATAAACATGTGATGGTATATTTCTGGAAATATATTCCAATATTTAAAAACTAACTTGGATTTTTTCCTGGCTGGTGTGTCTTAGTGGTTAGATCATCAGCCTGCACACCAAAGGGTCTTGGATTCGATTCCAGGTCAAGGGCATGTACCTGGGTTGCAGGTTCAATCCCTGCCATATATGGGAGGCAATCAATTGATGTTTCTTTCTCACATCGATATTTTGCTCTCTCTCTCCCATTCCTTTCCTCCTTTCCACTCTCCCTGAAAAAAATAAATCAAGAAAACATATCCTTGGTTGAGGATTGACAACAAAAAAATTATATAGCTTGGATTTTGTTATGAAAACATATCATATTTTGAATGTAGAAAATATCTTAAGTGAGTATTTTTAAAAATTATATGCAGGTTGAGCATTTATTTACTTTATTGAATAATCTTAAACATTTTTGAATATTGTATTATCTCCAAAAGTAATTTTTCCACAATAAGACATTTAGTAATACAAGCCTACTTACTGTGTTTACATTTGGTAGAACATTGGTAGTTTGTCTCTCCTAAGATGTTACATATATATTCTGGATAAGCATTTTTTACAATCTGGGAAAGTCTTACTCTTCACCACTTTGCATTTACATTGAGGTTTTTTTTTGGTTTTTCGTTTGTTTGCTTTCTTTTTGCTGATGTTAGAAGACAACAAGGATGCTTCCACTCCTTCTTAAATAATTGAATTAAATATCACTTTCTCAATGAAAACTTTCTCAACTCCTTCAGGCCTAAGCACATTGCATTTTGTGATTATATTGAATTTTAAAAGTATCTCTTAGAGGAATTGTTATACTGTGTTATAATTATTTGAAAACTAATAATTATTTAAAAACATGGAGTATAGACACTATTTAATTCTGGTATGTACTTTCCAGTAATTATCACAATGCCTGATATGTACTTGTGCTCAAGAAATATTTGTTGAGTAAGTATATAAATAAATCAATGAAAGAAATGAAATAGAATAAAATTAAAGTTAATCAGTTGCTATGACTTAAAGTATTACCGACTGGAGAAATAAACTAGGATATTTCCAGACTTTGTACAAAAGAGACGAAAGCATATAACTCACACATTTATTTCATATTTTAAGAAACAAATATATTACATATAATTGTACTATTACATATATTATGTAATATAGTGTATACTATTATGTATTATGTGTAATTATACTATTATGTGTTATATAATATAGTATAAAGTATTATATAGAAAATATTTAGTTTCTAGATTTGTTTCTCAGAATCATCACCTATATTAAAGTTAAAATAACAACACTAGAACATGCATTATATTGTCTTCTGTTAAGAGCAAATTGCATTTAATTGAGCTGTTATTACTAATTTTAAGAATATAAAGGGGAATATTAAGAGAGTATATAGGATTTTCTGGAGAAATATTGGGGAAAGCAAATGCAATAGTAAAGAAGCAAGAACAAGAGGGAGGGAACAAGTAAAAACATTTTATCTGTCCATTTCTTTCAATATACATTGAAAACACTTCCATCTGCTTTTGGCTGTAAGAGTTTCCTAGATGCTAGTAAGCTCGATGTTATTACCTAGTAATCTGGTATCATTTGCTTCAGCTCATTAGTAGTATCTCATATATATTCAA
This sequence comes from Miniopterus schreibersii, assembly GCF_964146895.1. NCBI lineage: Eukaryota > Metazoa > Chordata > Mammalia > Chiroptera > Miniopteridae > Miniopterus > Miniopterus schreibersii. The sequence goes on along the minus strand of NC_138101.1, from coordinate 95,382,256 downwards.
AGCACACTGCAGTGTACATTGCTATTGATTGACACATGACAAAGAGGCAATTTTTAAAATATTTGACACTTAAAAGATAAGTAAATTTAGTATAAAAATTTTTATTTTAGCCCGGGCCGGGAGTGGCTCAGCGGTTGGGCATTGACCTAGGATCCAGGCGATCGGGGTTTGATTCCCAGTCAGGGCACATGCCCGAGTTGAGGGCTCAATCAATGACTCTCTCATCATTGATATTTCTATCTCTCTCTCCCTCTCCTTTCCTCTCTCTGAAATCAATAAAGATTATTTAAAAATAAGTAAATAAATAAAAAAATAAAAATAAATAAAAAATTTTATTTTACAAATAATTCTGCAACGTATGCATTTAGCAACAATGTATTATACCACCACCACCCCTTTTAAAATTAAAAAAAAAAAGATTAAACTGGAAAGTTTTGAGTAAAGTTTTGGTATTGACCTACTTGTACTTAATGTCTCCCTCAGCTTGACTAAATTTTACACAGGTTTCTTTTCAAATTTAGGCCCCTGACCTCCCTTTTTTAAGAGCATGTACTTTAGAAAACTTGCAGTTGTCAATTATTTTCCTGCTCCTTTGAGATATAAATTTTCTCCTAACCTCTTATAAGGTTTTCATCCCAAGAATGTTTTCTCATGAACCTGGAGGCCATTCCTTTGAAATGTCATCACCAACAAAGATAAAGGTTCTGTCTCCCAGTCTTTTTTGGGGAGGAAGATAAGCCCAATTTCTATCAGTACCCATTTGCAAACAAAGACAGCCTAACTATATTGACCATCCTCCCCTCTAACAGTCTCCAGGACTTTTCTCCTATCTTACCTCAGTGCTTAAAAATTCTCCACCTTTAGCTTCAATGGAGTTGAGCTTAAGTTTGCTCTCTTATTGAAGTAATCCTAAATAAAGTCTTCCTTACCATTTTGAACAAATATCCCGTACAATTTCTTGTTGATAGTATGGAATTTACATGTAAATTATAAATAACAACTTTATGTGTATTGTCCTTCCTAACAACATTAAAATAATTCAGTTAATTAAATCATGGTTTATGTGGTTACTTAAGTCAGTATTTCCTTTTCTTCTCTTGGAGTGAGCAGGAAATCCAATGATAGTTAGTTTTATGTGTCAACTTGACTGGGCCATGAGGTTCCCAGACATTTGGTTAGACATTATTCCGGATATGTCTATGAGAAAGTCTCTGGGTGAGATTAACATTTGAATTGGTAGACAGAGTAAAACAGATGGCCCTTCCTAATGTCCATGAACCTCATCTAATCAACTGAAGACTTGAATAAAAAGGAAATGCTGAATAAAGGGGAACTCCTCTTGCCTGATTGCACGAGTTGAGATATTGGTTTTTCCTCCTGCCTTTGGACTCACACTGAAACATCAGCTATTCTTTGGTCTCCAGCCTGCTGGCTTATAGGCTGAAACTGACATCATCAGTTTTTCTAATGGACAGGTCTTCAGATTCTAAATGGAGCCATACCATTTAGCATGTCCAACTTGCTGACAGCAGATCTACGGACTTCTTAGCCTCCAAAATCATGTCAGTGTAAGCCAATTCCAATCAATCAATCAGTCAATCAATCCATGGAATCTCCTGTTGGTTATGTTTCTTTGGAGAACCCTAATAGAGCACCATAGCATGTTTGACCTTAAGTAGAGCCTCTTGATGGGACAAAGCATATGATTATCTTTGTAAAAACATTCATAAGGATTTGGACAAATAATAATCTTCTCTTTTTGCAGAATCTTGTTAGAGAAGACATATGAGTGTCATAACTAGAGAAATATTCAGTGTCTCTCAAAACTATACAGAAAGATTACATGTACCATGACAATGACTTCAGGATGATTTTAAAGGCATGTAGACGTAAGTCCGTGCTCTCCTCTTTCCACCTCCCTGTGTTAGTTAATTTGCACCTTTAATCCTTTCTCCTTCATGGCATATTATTTTTCTCTCTTTTGTACTGTGTAATATCTCACCCTTTAATAACAGTCCATGAAATAGAATGCCTAAGTGCACTGAACCTGGAATCACACAGAGCCTCCAATATTTATCAAGTTTCGATTTTTGGTACTTTTTAAAATTTCCTTGAGCTTACGAAGTTGTCTCATTTATTTATTGTGAGATTTTCACAATTATCCTATAAATTTATGTATTATACTAAAAGCATATATGTGTGCCTCTTTTTGTTAAGAATAATAGAGTATTATGATTTTGTGTTATTTTCAGATATGAAAAAATTAATTAAAACTTTAATCTGCATATTAAAATGACAAGTCTGTGGTGGTGAGGAATTGTGTTATTTCCATGCACCTGGACTTTAGGAAAGGTGCTCAAAAATGCATCCTATGGGTCATAAAAGGCAAGAAGCCCAAGATCCTACCCTAAGCAGAGAGCAAGGACATTATACAGACTGTCTGACTCCTGTGTTACAATTGGCTTTCATAGGTCCAAGACATATCCATTTGTTATCCAGTATCTGTAGATCAACAATATGTAACCAGAATCTGTAATGCCTTTAGAGTATAATAAAATGACTAGCATTTTCATACAGTGAAGGTACTGAGTACAGTATGTAGTCCTCCCTTATCTGCAATTTTACTTTCTTGGGTTTCAGTTACCTGTGGTCAGCTGCAATCTGAAAATATTAAATGGAAAATTCCAGAAATAAACAATTCTTAAGTTTTAAATTGCATGCCACTATGGGTAGTGTGATGAAATCTCTTGCTCTCCAGCTCCGTCCCTCTCAGGATGTCAGTCATCCCTTTGTCCAGAAGTGCTATACGCACTTCTTGCCTATTAATCCCTTGGATATCAGAGAGACTGTTGTGGTATTTCAGTGCTTGTATTCAAATAACCTTTATTTTGCTAAATAATGGAATGGAAGTGCAAAAGTAGCTTAGACTTGATCATCAATGTGTATGTATAGGAGAAAACAATATGTATAAGGTTTGGTAGTACTGTGGTTTTGGGCATCCACTGGGTGTCTTGGAACCTATCTTCTGTGGATAAGGGGAGATTACTGTAGTTCTTTACAGAAACCCTTTGATCTCAACATATAATTAAAATGAGAATCAAAATTGTGGTATTTAAACATATTAATTCCATAGAAATTCAGTATCTTTGTGTTGGTATCATTCTACAATCATGTAGTCTCTTGTTTAATGTCTGATCTTAATAGTTTCAGAGATTAAAACTATTTCAGACAAAAAATAATTTCTCCATAAAGTGTTCTCATCCTGTTTCAAAATTCAAACTATATTATCTTTAGAGACTTCTGTAACTGAATCATATTTGTGTACCAAGGTAAATGATCAGCTAATTTAAAACTAGCATTACTAATTGAAAGAACTAAGTATAGAAGACACTACAGTTCTCTGTTATTCTTGAGAGTTGTTTATTTCTCACTAGGCTTAACAAGATATTTCTTTCACTTCTTTTTGGCAGACAACAGAAGACTCAAACCCCTTGCATCTGTAAAGTAAACTTCATAGGACAAAATGATAATTATGTCAGTCTAAATCTTAGTGAGTAAAAGGGAAGATAAAGGTAAGTATTTACACTATTTATAAACTCGTGTGAGTGACTTTTAAATTTTTTTCATACACATTGATAACCAATGAAAAGCAGCTAGAAATTGGACATCAAGAAACCAATTAACTTTGCCGCTGAATTTTGGTAACATAAATAAATGATGGTGATGCTATAAAAAGTTAATGACTGTTCCTGAGAAGATTGCTTGACTCTGGCCCAAATAGTCGCAAAAATTTCAGTAGCCTATATTTTAGACTGAAACCTAAATGAAAAGGGGAAGGTTAATTTTAAAAGTTGCATTCATTGTATTGTCCTCCTTAATATCTCCTGCACTGTATTTCACTGTCAGTTACAAAGTAAGAGTTCCTTATTCCCTCTTTTTGTCCCAGTTGAGTATTTTCTGCATTAAAAATAAATAGATAAATATTTCAAGCTCTAAAACATCTTGGTATTTCTATTACCTTTGTTTTAAAAACAAAGTTGAAATACGATACTATTTTAATGATTGAAACATAAGACATTACCTAAAAATGGAGTCTATGAAGCACTGATGCCTTAGGCTAAACCAATAGGTACATATCTCTTAGTAATACACAAATTTTAAAATCAAAATTGCATTTCTGAGATATAATAAAAACCAAATAATATGGATGAAAGTTTTTATTCCTTATTTTAATTATGTAAGACAAAAGATTTTTATGATTAAGTGATAAATAAATGTATTTTTCTAACGTGTTCTTTTTCATATGTGCTCCATTTTTTCACTATGGTTTTCTACTTTATTCTTCAATTCAAATGAAATATTTTTGTGCATCTAAGAAAAAAATGGACCATAAAGCACCATAAGAAATGTAAATATTGCAAAAACACTTCTATCTTTGTCTCCAAAGACACAGCTTTTTGAGGGTCTACTCAGGCAAATGAAGCATAACACAAATTTATTTTAGCATTATTTTAGTTACAAAATACAAAGGAAGAAAGACACTCATGCTTTTGTCACATATAGAGGAATCCATAAAACCTCTGAGACACGGTTAGAGTAGAAATAGAATTTTTCCTGGGTCTGTGTATCAATTAGAATAGAATTCCTCTGTGGGTTGCAGAAGCCTCTGCAATAGGAGCTTAGCCAAATAGGTTTAAATTTTTTGCTTAAGAGTAGTTTTGAAGTGTGTAGTCCAGGGGTAGTATATCCAAACTTTCATGAAGGAAGCAAGAGCTTTCTTTTTGCTCCACCATCATAGTGACAACTGCTAGGCTACAGATATAACACATATTCTAGGCAGTAAGAGGAAGGGAAGAGAAATATGGCATTTGTGTACTCTTATTTATGGCTTCTTGGAAAAATGTTATCATACTACCTCACCTATAAGCACAGGTAAATTAGTATTTTAGTTTTCCAGCCACTGGAGTAAGAAAGAGAAAAAAGAGAGATCGGAATCTGTGTTGAGGAGCTAACTTATATTTGTTGCAACAATTCAAATCTTTGTATAGAACCACTCAGGATGGGAAAGGAGGTGGTATTACTTTCTGTCTTAGTCATTTCAGGCCATAGATTAGGTGGCATAAGCAATAGACATGCATTTCTCACAGTGCTGGAGGGTGGAAAGTGCAAGATCAAGGTGCTGCACTCAATCCTGGAGTCCGGTGAGGTTTGGCCTCATGGCTTGTGGAACGCCTCCTTGTTGCCTCCTGGCATGGCAGAGGGAGAGGGAAGGAGGAGGGAGAGAGAGGGGTCTGCACATGTATATATAAATTTATAAGGGCATGTAGATACCTATTTATGCACGGGCTCATATATACATATAGAAATATATAATTTTTATATTTTAAAATATGATATATAACTTTCATGAATCTGTTTTTTAGCAGTTGAGGTTTCTCTTGATCTGGTAATTTGATTTGCATTCTATGTCAAGCAGAAGCTTTTGGATTTGGTCATGGTCAGCAATGTGCTTTCATAGGTTACCTCTTTGTAGATGAAAGGATTAGAAGACAGTGTGAAGAAGGCACTTTATATATGAAAACACTTTAATTAGATAAACAAATACATTTAACTTATTTCACAATTGGACTATAAAGTTATTAAGGCCATAATATGAATCTAAATCAGATTATTATATTCCAGAGTGCATGGTGCTTAATGTAGTATTGTTTGGGTGGCAAATATATGTATTTATATGTATAGGGCATTGAAAACAATATCTTTTGAGCATTTGCGGTTTGTCAGTTTGGGAAGCATTTGACATGAATTTTCTCATTTAATTTTTTCAGTAAACCTCTGAGGTAAGTACTATTATCTTTATTTTAATTAGAGAAAGAATAACTCAGAGAGATTAAGGAATTTACTAGAGTTCTCAGAATTAAATAATTGTGGAACTACAGTCAATCTAGGCTGCTTGACATCAGTAGTTTATCTTGAAACCAACAGCTACATCTTCAGAATGCCTGTTACAGAATCTAAGACAAGTTTATGGCCTTGTCTGTGTTGCTTCCTGCCAGACCCCTCATGTTCTGGTGTGTAACATTCTAGTCAGGTACTTAGAAGACCTGGGGCCAAGGCGAACATTGCAGCTGATTAACAACGAGACCCTGACTATTGTTTCCTTGCTTCTGCTAACAGGAGTTGCTGACATACATAAAGCACTTTTGATGGATTTTTTGAGTAGTTGTAATCATAGGCAAAACTGCAGGCAAAATAATGCCTCAGTACCTGGGAATAAGGTTGTTTAATGGAAAACGGGAATTAAGGTTGCTGATAGAATTAAGATTGCTGATCAGTTGACCTTGAGATGGGGAAAGTATCTTGAGTTATCCAGGAGGTCCCCATGTAATCAGAGTCTTTATAGGGGAGAGAGGGAGGCAGGAGAGTTGTATCCAATTGGGAAGAAGGATGCCATGAGCAAGAAATTGAGGCAGCCTTTAGAAGCTGAAAAAGGCAAGGTTACAGATTTTCCTGTAGAGTTTCCAGAAGGAACTTGGGCTTGTCAATATCTTGATTGTGGCCCTATGTGACCCTTTTAGACTTCTGGCCTCCAGAATTAAAAGGTAATGAATTTGTATTGTTTCAAGCCACCAAGTTTGTGGTCATTTGTTACAGCAGCAATGGGAAATGAACAGAATTGTCGTACAAACCTTTGAGGTAGATACTATTATTCCTGTTTTATAGACATGGAAATAGGCTCAGTGTTTAAATGGCATGCTTAAGGAAACTCGACCATGAAATACTGATTAGGAAATCCACTCAGGTGTTTGGACTCCAAATCCCACGCGCTTTTTACTGGAAATGAGGGGGTTAGATGCTGCATTCTGTCAAGTCCTCCCAGCTCTAACATTCAGTGTTTTAAAGCTTCAAAGGAAATCACAGACTAAAATGTGAGAATTTGTTGGCTGTGTATCTCCTCATATCTCAGGAGTGTTTCTGAAGCTAAAAGTTTTGGCATCTTTTTGTTGCAGAGCCAAATAAGTAGTGTTTTTTGTTTGTTTTGTTTTCTCAAGTGTAATCTTATCTCCTTTGCTCCTTCTACTGAAGTTTAGCTGCTAAGGCTCTTTCACATACATAACTGAAATGGTTTTCTCCTTCTGAGACTGTTAAGGATTTACTGACAGTTTACTAAACTTACTTTCTGCTGGCAAAACCTGACTTTTGCCTGACCTATTTCTTCAATGAAATGTCTTTTCAACAATTCAAAACATTTTGAACAAGCAGTATTCAACTTGGCATCAGTTTTGAAGCATATTGCAGATTTTTATATACTAATCTATGCATTTGTATACTGATATACTTTATTTTTATTTTTCAATGTCATTTTTAAGTGTCAGCACTTTATTTTCAGACTATCACTTAATAAGATAGGGAAATGGTCCACAATTCCACAGTCCATATGATCTGTTGACCTTTAAAAAAAAAAGGGAAAAATCTGTGCACATGGGATGGTGTAAAAAAAAGAAATGACTTTTATATGACTGGTTGTGTATATGTGCCTATATATCACATAAAATTTCAATAATCATTGTCTATAAGCAATGTCACATATTTGTATAATATATTAGTTAGCCAAATAAGAGAAAGAAAATTATACATGAAATCCTGCTTACCTCATCTGTGATTCCCAAAAGCCCTCAATCCTGACTCCAAGCACCATTTGGGGTCCACTGCACATAGGATTCAGGTAGTGGATTTAAAAATTGCATCCACTAAATTTTAACACAAAATTTTATAAATAAAGCAACAAATGTACTTGACAGTGATTTACTTCAGAAAGGAATAAAAGCAATGCATAATTTATTATTTTTACATAAAAGACATTGCAAATGCTATTTTAATTTTTTATATTTTCTTAGTAAATATGTCTGAACTTCTTGCGAGATGTGTATCTAAAGAACTTGTATTAGTTTATTTTCCCTTTTCATCCACTGCCAAAGCTCTACTGTGTTCACTGATATATTCTATGTCTCTTGGATTTGGCAGCAAAATAAGTGTTTTCATGTGCCATGACTCTTATTTCTAATTGCAAAGAATATTGACTTCTTAGTTAGAAATTATCTATCTATAATTTAGATTGACATAAAATCTACTTTCAAATACAGTCTAATTTGCCATTAGCTGCTTATTCTAAGTACAACATACTTTTTTGAGACCTGAGAAGTGTCTACATCCACATATCTGTTGTGACTATATCTGTATGTTTCCATCAAAGAATGTGATGTTGGCAGTGAGCCGAATCCATCACAATCTGTTTTTGCACGAAAATTTTTTCCACATAGTCTAAGCCAAAACAGCCATCTCATTGCAAAAATAAAAGTAAAAAAGTATGGTAGAAACACTTTGTATGTCAGTTTCGGAAATCTCTACTGGTTGCAATACTTCAAATATTTTTGTTGTTATTTTGTTTTGATTTTTTTGCTAGGATTTATTTTTTAAGCTCTTCAAAGCTCATCAGACTGTGGTGCCAGGATGGGGAAGAACATAAAAAGTGTAGAAGAATGTCCCTGCCACTGAGGAACTTTTATATTCTCTGGGGCTACAGATTACCCACAAAAAGTTAAATATTAGAGTAAAATAAATTTCAATGGAAAATTCATGGTATGTATAGACATAATCTACAAATAAGTCAACATGTTTCAGTCTTTCACTGAAATGCATAAGAGGCAATTATAAAAAGAAAACCTTTCTACATGTATGGATTATGAGTCATTTTAATGCATAAAGGACCACTTATTGGTCAATAATATCAGGAACTTTACGTACCTTAAGTTAATAAATAATCACAAAAATGCTATGGTGTATCACCATTTTTTCTATTTTATAGATTAGGAAACTAAGGCAGAAGTTAAATAACATGATAAAGACCATATCGCTAGAAAGTTGTGTATGAAAATACAACCAGGTACTTTTAATACCAAAGTACACGTGGTTTCTTCTTTGCTCTACTGCTGCTATATTGATAGGAATTGTCTAGTTTTTCTACCCTGGCAACAAACTGTCTTATAACTTTATAAAGATGCTAACAATGGTTTGTCAAATATAAACACTTATGAAGCTAATTTGCTACTCATAGACAAATAATTTGACTCTTAGAAATACCTTTTCCTAAGGCAATAATAATAGCATTCCAAATTATTTCAAGGCAATGATTTAGACATGAAAGAGAAACAGTGATAAAAGCAGATCAATAATTGAATTGTGAAAAATCAGGAGTGTATATAATCATATACCATCATTTTTTGCATTAATTTTATAGTTATTAAATGTTTTCAAAAGTTTCTTTTTTTCTATAATCAAAATTACTGCCAAGGAATCATTTGTTCATCCAGTAGTCATTTGTTGATAATAGAAAGGAACCATATGTGGTGAGGTTTAATTCTAGTTGAAATTATTATGGGCTTTTGTATAAGATTATGATTTGACATTCTGAAACACTCTTAGGATTTATTTGTAGAGGAAATATGGCACAAACTGTTATTAATTAACTCCTTATCCAATGTGAGAACATTATGTACTAAAATCAACAAATTGAACCCCCAAAGAGCCCATGTTGAAAGCTTTGTAACATATGAATAAAACTATATTTAGATCCTAAAACATTTTATAGAGTGGAATTTAATGACAGTGATTAGTAAGGAGAAACATTTTAAATGAATGGGCACAATTAGAATCTAGGATAAATTTGTTTAAGGCTTAAATTTTGAGTTTCTTCCAATATGTATATTAAAGTAATTTGACTGTCATGCATAGAAATGATTTATATGTGTGTGTGCGTGTGTATGTGTGTGTGTATGTAATCTCAACATATTGAATTTCTAGTTTATAAAATTTTAATTTAGTTTACCTTGAAATGTATTTGTTCATATGTTTACCAATGTTTCAATTGTTGGACAAAGGAGTATTTCTTTGGATATGCAATTATGCTGGTTGACAATTATTTTATAATAATTTTTGTGCCTGTCATTGATGTGTAGAGAGGTACAGGAATTGCAGTGAAGGTGTAATTTAAATGTGAAATCAGGTGAGATTTTCCAGTCTTTGAACAAGTAAAGTGAACCAAGGATAAGTTTCTGATCTATCCAGACCTAACTGATTAATATTTCAAGCATTTTATATTTACTGTATTTCATTCATTCTAAGTTACACATTTTTGGTTCACATTTTTCACCTCTGAAATTGGGATGCATCATACAATTGATGCTTTACAATTATTAACCAGAAAGAAGTTGCATTGAAATTTCCATTACTGTGTATTCAGGGGACTTAGTCAGAGATGTTTGTTTCCACATCAGTTTAATATAATTGTAAATGTTAAATTTGACTTTTAAATGTCAAATAATTTAAAGATCTTTTTAGAAATGAGTTCAGTTGTTGCTTGAAAATGGTCCATTGATAAATTATAGTAAGGTTAAAAAAACCATTAAAATGTACAGAATTGAAAATGGTATATTTAGAAATGAAGATTTGGTCCTAGGTGTTGCTTATTAATGGTGTGTCACTGTTTTCTTTATCCAACAGTGAGGTACTTGGCTCTCATATCTACAATATATTTACTTTTGCTCAACCCATGGATAATATCAATAGTTTCCGAATTGCTAACCCGTACTCTTGTGAGAAACAAAATTTATCAACTAGAGTACAGTGTTACTATACAGTACATTTTGTTGTTAGCCTTATAGTTAAAACACTGTTTTTCAAAGTTAGGTCATCCCTGGCTAGTGTGACTCAGGCTGGTACTGAAGGGTGGTGGGTTTGATTACTGGCCTGGTTGGAGGCGACCAATCGTTGTGCCTCTCTCACAGTAACTTCTCTCTCTCTCTCTCTCTCTCTCTCTGAAGTACTCAATCTCCCAATGGTTTAAAGATTGAGGAAGTAGGGCAACAAGAAGAATGAAGATAGTTCTAGAAGCTGAAATCAACCTCTGCTGACAGCCATCCAAGAAATGGAACCTGAATTCAGAAAGCCCAAATGAGGTTAAAAGTAAATTATTTCCCAAAAGTTCCAGTAAGGAAAGCAGCTTTGTTAACACTTAGATTTCAGCCTATGAAACCTAGAGCAGAGAAAACCATCCAGGGCAAGTTGGATTTCTGACCTATAGAACAGTGAGATGATAAATGCTTATTATTTTAGGCCATTGGGTTTGTGGTAATATTTTATGGCAGAAATACAAAATGAATACATCTCCCTTCCCAATAATTCATAGCCTCTATCTTTCATGACAAAAATTAGACAACAGAAAATACCCAAATCTTCAAAGGTGTCAAGGGTATGAAATACAAGGAAAACCTGGGAACTGTAACACATAGAAGGGGACTACAGTGACAATGGCATCTCAACTCAATGTAAGTTCCTGGATTTGATCTGAAAAAGAAGAGGGACTTTCATAGAAAAACTGAAATTCAATAAAGTCTTCAGTTTGACTGACAGCATTCTACTAATGTTAATTTCTAAATTTTGAGAATCATGCTATAGTTATGTGCTATGTAACACTGGGAGGAGCTGGGTGAAGTTACGTAAAAATGCTCAGTACTACTTCTGCAACTCTTTTTTAAGTCTAAAATTGCTTTAAAATAAAATGAAAATATTATAGAACAGGGGTGAGCACCTTGAAAGGAAGTCTTGGAGACAGAGGAGTAGTATAAGAAATACTGCTTTTCCCATATGTTTTATGACAGAAAATGTGTGGGAAAATGCACGTTGATCATTCCAAGATACAAAGTAGCCATAAATTTAAGGATGGTTTCATTTTTATTTTCTTTAGATCACATAAAATAATGAAACATCCATTAATTATCTGAATTATATTTAAATTATACATTTTAACCTATTAGAGATAGTGAAGATATGGTTGACAGTGGTGAATATTCTCATTTAGAAGATTCTATAGTTTTTGTGTGACATTGAAACACATAAAAATTAACAAAAAATGAAGCACAAGGTATCATTCATTATAGGTTTTCAAAGGCACTTGATATTTCTTTCTTTTATTTCATTAATCCTCACCTGAAGACATTTTTTTCCATTACATTTTTTTAGAGAGAGTGGAAGGGAGAAGGAAGAGAGAGAGAGAAATATCTTTGTGAGAGACACAACAATTTGTTGCGTCCCGAGGGATTGAGACTGCAACAAAGGTAAGTGCTCCTGACCAGAATCAAACCTGTGACTCTTCAGTCCAAGGGCTGAGAGTCTAACCATTGAGCCAAACCTGCCAGGGTAAATTCTTGAAGAAGAAATGTGGAAGTGCAAACAAGAGGAGTTAAATTTCTAGCCATAATTCATTCTTTATGTCATGCCAGTCAAACACTTCCTGTTTATTTCACTTTTTCCCCCAAATGAAACACTTTAGAATTGATATTTACTTTCAACACTCTGTGTCTTGAATATGGTATTTAAATAACTGCAAAGCTGAATAAAAGAAAAAAAGCTGTAAAATCTTTGAAATTTAGACAACTATCCACATACACAAATTATCTGCTATATGAAATCCGATTAGTCAAATGAGTCAAACTAATCTGGGTTCTTTGACTCTTTTGCTAGAAACAAGATACTTAAAATTTTTGTTGTTGTTGTTTCTGGTATTTTTAAGGTAATAGCTATTCATGATGAATACAAGCTATTAAAAAATTCCATAAATTAAAAGAAAACCACTCCAAGTACTATTGCACAAAAATAATTTTAATTAAGTTATATTAAACATTAATTAATATTAAACATTACTTCAGGCTTAGATTTTTATAAACACAACTAATTGATACAGAGTTGATATATAGGGTACATTTCTATTTATAAATGGATTGGCATGTGTTATTTAATTAAATAAAATGTTTTATTCTATTTTTTCTTTAAAAATTACAGGAGTTTGTTTTGGAACTGGGTTTTGGAAAATCAGACTTTGCTGTGCATCTTGGTCTTATCCAAATGCACTCAGGCCCAACAGAGGGGACCTCAAGCAGTGGGCTGTTGATAGCTATAAACAGGGTACTCAAGGCCAGTCATAAACAATGTCTGACATTGGTCTGCACCAGAGACCCTCTAAAAAGACTGAGAGTCTTAGTGGATCTACCTAATACATAGAAACAAACCCAAATAGGCTGCCAAAATGGCAGCCCCAAATGAAAGAACAAGATAATTCTTTAAATGAAGAGCTAAGTGAAATGGAGATAAGCAATCTCTCAGATATAGAGTTCAGAATATTGATTGTAAAGATGCTCAAGAGCATGAGAAAAGATATAGACTATGAAAAATGACCAGTCAGAAATGAAGAATGACATAGCAGAAATAAAGAATACATTGGAAGGAATAAACAGCAGATTAGAGGAAGCTGAGGATTGGATCAGTGAATTAAAAGACAAGGTAGAAAAAAATCAATCAGATATCCAAAAAGAAAACAATTAAAAAATAGGAGAACAGTCTAAGGGAACTATGGGAAAACATGAAACATAATAATATCCACATCATAGGAGGACAAGAAGGGCAAAAGAATAAGCAAGGAATAGAGAATTTGTTTGAAGAAATAATGGCTTAAAACTTCCTAAGCTTGATAAAGGCTAAAAAAATTTATCACCACCAAACCAGCATTGAAGGAAATGTTAAAAGGAATGCTGTAATTAAAATTAGAAATAGAGAGCACGAGAGAGACATAAGCATAAAGAATTAAAATGGTGATAGATAAATATCTATCAATAATAACCTTAATATAAATGGATTAAATGCTCCAATCAAAAGAGATAGGGTAACTCAGCAGATAAGAAAACATGACCAAAATATACGCTGTCTACAAGAGACCCATGTCAGAACAAAAGACTCACAGAGACTGAGAGTGAAAGGATGGAAAAATTTTTTCCACGCAAATGGAAATGAAAAAAAGCCCTGAGGTAGCAATACTCATATCTGACAAAATAAACTTCTAAATGAAGGCCATAACAAGAGACAAGCAAGGTCATGACATAATACTAAAGGAATTGACCCCGCAAGAAGATATAACCCTGATAAACATATATGCACCCAATATAGAAGCACCTAAATTAGAAAAAAAATACTTCTGAAGACTTTCAGGGAGAGATTGACAGCAATATAGTCATAGTAGGGGACATTAACACCCCACTGACTTCACTGGACAGGTCTTCCAGACAAAAAAATCAACGAGGAAACAGTGACCCTAAATGACACACTATATCAGGTGGATTTAATTGATGTTTACAGAACATTCTACCCTAAAGCTGCAGAATATACATTCTTCTCAAGTGCACACAGGACATTCTCAAAGAATGTGTTAGGACCATGTGTTAGGACTCAAAATAAGTCTCTACAGGTTCAAGAAGATTGAAGTCACATCAAGCATCTTCTTGGACCACAATGGCATAAAATTAGAAATCAACTACAATTAAAACACTAAAAAAAAACACATGGATGCTAAATAGCATGTTTTTAAACAATGAATGGGTTACCAAAGAGATCAAGAAAGAAGTAAAAATCTTCCTAGAAACAAATGAAAATGAACACACAACAACTCTAAATCTCTGGGACATAGTGAAAGCAGTCCAGAGAGGGAAGTTCATAGCGCTACAGGTCTACCTCAAAAAACAAGAAAAACTTCTAATAAACTCTCTAACCCTACAAGTTAAAGACTTAGAATGAGAACAACAAGAAAAGCCCAAAGTTAGTAGAAGTAAATGACATAGAGACCAAAAAAAACAATACAAAAGATCAATGAAACCAAGAGCTAATTCTTTGAAAAGATAAACAAGATTGATGAACTTTTAGCTAGACTTATCAAGAAACAAAGAGAGCGGACCCAAATAAATAAAATCAGAAACAAAAGAGGTGAAGTAGCAACTGACCCAACAGAAATACAAAGGATTGTACGAAAATACTACGAATAACTATACTCCACCAAGCTGGGCAACCTGTATGAAATGGACTAGTTCCTAGAAAAATACAATTTTCCGAAACTCAATCTGGAATAGTCAGAAAACTTCATTAGGTCGATAACTACTGAAGAAGTTGAAGCAATAATAAAAATAACTCCCAGCACACAAAAGCCCTGGTCCAGACAGCTTCACAAGGGTGTTTTACCAAACATTCAAAGCACTAACGCCTATCCTCCTCAAACTATTCCAAAATCCAAGAAGAAGAAACACCTCCAAGCTCTTTTTATGAGGCCAGCATTAGCTTAATTCCAAAACCAGATAAAGACAAAGAAAGAGAATTAGAAGCCAATATCCCTGATGAACATAGATGCTAAAATCCTCAACAAAATATTAGCAAATTGGATCCAGCAATATATTTAAAAGATTGTACACCATGACCAAGTGGGATTTGTTCCAGGAATACAAGGCTGGTAAATATTTGCAAATCAATAAACGTGATGTATCACATAAACAAAATGAAGGACAAAAATCACATGATCATATCAATAGACCCAAAAAATCATTCAACAAAATCCAACACCCATCTTTGACAAAAACTCTCAGCAAATTGGGAATAGAGAGATCATACATCAACATAATAAAGGCCATATATGACAAACCTACAGCCCACATCATACTCATGGGCAAAAACTAAAACCATTTCCCCTAAGAACAGGACCAAGACAGAGATGTCCACTTTTACCACTCTTATTCAACATAGTAGTAATGGAAGTCCTAGCCACAGTGATCAGACAAGAAGAAAATATAAAAGGCATCCAAATTGGAAAGTAGGAAGTCAAACTGTCATTATTTGCAGATGACATGATATTGTACATAGAAAATCCTGAAGACTAAACCAAAAAACTACTAGATTTAATAAATGAATTTGGCAAGGTATCTGGATACAAAATTAACACCCAGAAATTGATAGCATTTTTATACACCAATAATGTACTCTCAGAAGAGAAACTAAAAGGCAATTCCATTGACCATTGCAAGAAAAAATTAAGATACTTAGGAATAAACTTAACCAAGGAAGTAAAAAACTTATATTTCAAAAACTACAGGACACTGAAAAAGAAATAGAGGAAGATATAAACAAGAGGAAGAATATATCATATTTGGAGATTGGAAGAATTAATATCATTAAAATGTCCATACAACCCAAAACGATCTATAAATTCAATGCAACCCCTATTAAAATACCAATAGCATATTTCACAGATCTAGAACAAATACTTCAAACTTTTATGTGGGCCCGGCCGGGCGTGGCTCAGTGGTTGAGCATCGACTTAGGATTCAGGCGATCAGGGTTCTATTCCCGGTCAGGGCACATGCCCAGGTTGCAGGCTTGATCCCCAGTCCAGGGCCTGCAGGAGGCAGCCAATCAATGACTCTCTCATCATTGATGTTTCTATCTCTCTCTCCCTCTCCTTTCCTCTCTCTGAAATCAATAAAGATATATTAAAAAAAAAAAAAAAATTATGTGGAACCAAAAGAGACCCTGAATAGCTGTGGCAATCTTGAGAAAGAAGAACAAAATTGTAGGGATCACAGTACCAGATATCAAGTTATACGACAAAGTCAATGTAATCAAAACAGCCTGGTGCTGTCACAAGAACAGGCATATAGATCAGTGGAACAAAACAGAGGGCCCAGAAATCAACCCACGCTTCTAAAGTCAATTAATATTTGACAAAGGAGGCAAGAAAATACAATGGAGTAAAGACAGTTTCTTCAATAAATGGTGCTGGGAAAATTGGACAGGTACATGCAAAAAAATGAAGCTAGACCACCAACTTACACCATACACAAAAAGAGACTCAAAAGGACTTGATAAAAGGCTTGAATGTAAGACATGAAACCGTAAAAACCCTAGAAGAAACAGGCAACAAAATCTGACATCTCTGGAAACAATGTTTTGCTTATATATCCCTTAGGGCAAGAGAAACAAAGGAGAAAATAAACAAGTGGGACTACATCAAAATGAAAAGCTTCTGCACAGCAAAAGAAACCATCAACAAAATGAAAAGGGAGCACACTGTATGGGAGAACGTATTTGCCAATGACACATCTGATAATGGGTTAATATCCAAAATATATAAGGAATTCATACAATTTAACAAAAGACAAAAAATCCAATTAAAAAATGGGCAAAGGACCTAAATAGACACTTCTCCAAAGAAGTTATACAGATGGCCACGAGACACATGAGAAAATGCTCAATGTCACTAATCATCAGAGAGATGCAAATTAAAACCTCAATGAGGCATCACTTCACACCTGTCAGAATGGCTACATCAACAAATCAATGAACTACAAGTGCTGGCAAAGATGTGGAGAAAAGGGCATCCTAGTATACTGCTGGTGGGAATGCAGACTGGTGCAGCCACTATGGAAAACAGTGTGGAGTTTTCTTAAGAAATTAAAAATTGACCTGCCATTTGACCCAGTGATCCCACTTCTAGGAATATACCCTAAGAAACCCAAAACACCAGTCAGGAAGAACTTATGCACCCCTATGTTAATAGTACAATAGCTAAGATCTGGAAACAGCCCAAGTGCCCATCAGTAGATGAGTGGATAAAAAAGCTGTGGTACATTTACACAATGGAATACTATGCAACTGTAAAAATGAAGGACCTCTTACCCTTTGGGACAGCATGCATGGAACTGGAGAGTATTATGCTAAGCAAATAAGCCAGTCAGAGAAAGACAAGCAGCACATGATCTCACTCACATGTGGAATATAATGAACAAAATAAATTGATGAAACAAAATAGATCCAGAGACATAGAAGCATGGAACAGACTGAAGGATCTTAGAAGGAAGGTGTAGGTTGGGAGAGATTAACCAAAGAATTTATATGCTTATATGCATAACCTATGGACACAGACATTGGTATGGGGAAGTTGGGGATAGGGTGGATGGGGGTGGAGGGGATAAATGGGAAAAAAAGGGGACATCTGTAATACTTTCAACAATAAAGATAAATTAAAAATAAATAAATAAATAATAAATAATTAAAGGACTGAAATTGTAGTAATTTCTTATCTCCTTATAAATTATTACAAAATATAGTATTAAAAACTAAAATATTAAAAATGACCTAAAATAAATTAATATATTATAACCTTATATACATTATCAATTTATTTTAATTCTGGGTTTCATTGGTTTACTCACTGCTTGAAAATAAGAGTAATTTACACAGACTTTCTCTTCTGTCTTCCATTGCTACACTTGCTGCTTGAGTTGGTATAGTTTTTACATGGTCAGGCTTCTAATACTTACATTCTCTTGTATAACCTTAATTCACACAATTGTTTAGTATTAGCATTCTATTTAAATGGATTTGGTGCCCAGCTGGGTGTGGTTCAAGGGTTGGGCATTGATCTAGAAGAGGAAATCCTGATTCAATTCCTGGTCACGGCACATGCCTGGGTTGTGGGCTAGATCCCCAGTCGGGGGTATGCAGGCGGCAGCCAATCAATGAGGACTCTCATCGTTAATGTTTCTGTCTCTCTCCCTCTCCCTTCCTTTCCCTGAAATCAATAAAGATATATTTAAAAAATAATAATAAATGGATTTGGTGTTTATTACCATATATTTACCATGGAATCTTCATTCTGTGTGTTTATTTTAATATACCTCTTAGTAAACAGAATTTTGTTTAAATGTAGTTTATTTTTTCCTCAGAAGAACCCATGAGTGATATATATGCAGAGATTTTATATGAAATGGTTTGTCTGCTTGAATATATAGAAATTTCTATCTTCTGTAGTTCTGTAATTACATCAGAGTAAGTCTTGGTATTAAGTATTTTGTAACAAATTTGCCTGGAATTCAGTGTAGTCTATCAATTTGCAGATTCCATTTTCTTTATTTCAAGTATATTTTCCCTTATTGATACACGATCTTTTCTCATATATTAATCTCTTCTGTTTGTATTCACTGTAATCAATTCAAGCCCAATCTTTGTTAATAATTTGCTTTTCAATTGTAAGTGGTATATATTTCATTCTTGCTGTATCTAATTTACATTCTTTAATAATGTTATTTTGCTCTTCAATGTGTTTCTTTAATTTCTTATTTTTCCATAAGTCAATTACTTTATTATCTCATATTTGAGTTCTTATTTACTGCATTTATAGTTTCATAAAATTGTTCTAGTGCAAAATACTTATGGTAAATATCTTTCTATTCTTTAGAATGTGATTTCCCCCCCTAGCCTGCATTCTTCACTTGGCTTTTGCATTCCATATTTTCTTTTTTTCTGTTCAAATATTTTCTGTATCTATCTAAGGGGAGAAATAATTCAATTTATGTGTACAGGATTAAGCACTGGAAAGATTCATTCTCTGTCCCAATTCTAAAAACTGAGGGAATGCTTGAGAATTTCACCTAGGCTTTTTTGTTTTAACTATTTACTTAAGACTTTGGAATATTAATTTCTTTATATTCAAAATTGACATATTAGGGAAAATATTTGGATCATATCATAATCTGAAAATATCTAGAAAATTCAGTATATCATCATCATCACTACTATATACATTGGAGCTCTATCTTATTACATGAGTAGTTATTCTTGAAAAATAATAAGTATTAAAGTAAAGATTGAAACAGTAAAATTTTAGTCAACTAAAAAGCAGTATTCTAATAATTAATGTATTAATGGTTATGGTATTATGTGGAATTTTTCATTTTGTCAAAAACTTTAAAATACAGTATAAATCTTAACAATAACAAGATTAGAGGTAAGTATGTATTCTATATGTCATATTTTTTATGGTCATTCATACTATAAACATAAATCATTATTTAATTTTATAGAAAGAAAATATCTTTAAAAGTGGACACTGGTACAGGTATCTACTTTTCCCCCCATTATATAACACTTTTGTATTACCCTGCTGGAGACAACAGTCATTGTTGCCATTTCAAAAACAGAGCCTTTAATTTTAGTTGTAGTAAGTATTGCACTTTAATTCTGGGTTGAATTATAAAAAAATAGCATTTTGAAATACTGTTTTAATATTTTAATCTAAAATATGTATTCAACAGAAAAACACAACTAAATTCCTCTTTTGATGAAAATGGCCATCTTTTAAAAAATCTGGCACTATTTTTAGAAGTAGTTTAGTTCTTACATTTAAAGAGTTGGTTTTTGAATCATTTCTGAAATGCCAGTGGGTACTGAGAAAGAGTACCAGGTTGTCTGTCCTTGGCTTTATATCCATGTTTATCTCACTGCAAATGCTGCCTTATGGACATTTGTGACCAGCTGAACTCCATGCACTTGATTGATTCTCTGTGGTAGTTGATCAATAGATCTTACACTTCTAAACGTAGCTAGTAATTTTTAAAATAGGTTCATATACTTTTTTTGTAAGTTTAACTGATTGTTTTGCTAATTTTATACTTCCTCTATTAATATCAGTTTTACAGATGGAAAACTAAAAATTCTAGCATAAGGGGGGCATTATGCAGAAAGTTAATGCTAAAAAGAAGATTGAACATTTTTCCCCCCAGAAGAGATTTTGTCAAATAGATGTCCATATTCCTTCTATAATTGAAGTCTCTAATACAACATTCAGCCTGCAAGAGAACGCTGACATTGTGAACAGAAAAACCACTGAGCTGAGCAGCTCAGAAGAATCATCAACCCAAAACTTCCCCCTTGACAGCAGTAAGTCCACCCTGGGTTACAATTGAGCTGAATTGCTTGTGCAAGTTGTCTCCTTCTGTCTGGAATAATTCATTCTCTTTATGAGAAAGGGGGAAAATTGTCCAAAATCCACTGTCGCCAATTTATGTGATTAATTGACATTAGCCAATATGAACAGGCATAGCAGGAAAAAGACAGGTTAGAACAGCCTGCCAGAGAGGGACTCCTGAGTATTCTCCCTTAGGTTTAACTCAGCAGTTAATCAAACAGTTCTAGACCTGCCACTAAGGAAGCAAAGTAGAAAGTCAGTAAACATGACATTGCAAGCCCTTTTACCTACCCCAGGATGAGTATCAAACTTGTCTTCCATCAAGGTACAACTTCAGGGTTATTTTCTTATTTGTGCTGGGTCTTCTCAACATCATTCTCTAAAGAAAGCTACAGAAAAAAGAGAACTTCCCAAAAATGAGATTTTGTTTCTGTGTCATTGTTTGTGGGGATGGTAGTTTTGTTTTATTTCTAAATATAGGAGTTGCTATATCTGTTTGATCATGATTATAATAAAAATAGAAATAGTATGAGTCAACCAAGGATTATCTATAATTACCAAGAGTAAAAAAAAATCTAAAAATCTGTATTTCTTCTGTTTAGCCTATCAAAAGTTTTTTTTCTGAGTGTTGCTTATTTCCAAGGGGAATGACAGGAGGCTCTGGTGATCAGACTTGAGTCACTATAGAGATTCAAAGGGGCATGACAGTAATTTTAAATTTAATTTACTCAACCTGACGTGATATTTATTACCTACTGTTTCCTAAGGACCTTTCTAATTGCAAACCTTGTTTCGTACATGGAATCTGCCCAGTTGACACTGATATTAATGGTTAATACCAATGAATTTCTCCTACAACATTATATCTTCCAAAAAGTTTCTGCTGTCAGACCTTCATATGCTCCAATTCTCAGTTGTACAATGAAGCAATCCTCTATAGCTGACTGGTTCCCCTTTCCTTAGATAGCTCAATATAAGAAGCTCTCAGCTATTTCACCACAAGGAATTAGTCATTTATGCTGACTTCTCAATAGGACACTTGAGGCCTATTCAAATGTGGTAGTGTTATTGAAACTTCAGCTATAAAACTCAGATTCCAAAAATCGAACGGCTTCCTTTTCCCTTACACTATGGGCTCTGTGGGATTGTCTTTCAAGCCAATGATCCTCTTTTGGTGAGGCATGTTGGGAAATGGATCTAAATGCAAAAATCCTGAACTTCTGACTATCCTCAATCTTATATTTCTTGCAAATAACTTTAAAAAAATGTTCAGTATCCTTGTTGAAATACACAACTTTCTGCTAGAACTGGGGATTAACCAACTTTGCTGATTACTATTAAGTGAATGGGTACATAATGACTTACCTAGAAAATTACAGACAATTTCTTTTTAGATTCTCAATAATTGCAAAATTATATTTAGCACTTTTCTTTCTTTTGTCAAGATGCAAGCACATTTGTTAGATATCTAGTCTTAGTTTAATTTACCTTAGTCTTTTTCATTTTTATAGTATCTATATTTGTTAATTGATGTTATCTCAGGAAGTCTGAATTCTAGCACCTTAATACATTCCTCTCTCTATAGATATTTACTCTTGGATTGGAACATTATTTTCAAGGGATTATTCTGATCAAATTGTCTTATAAGTTTAAAGGTAGTTAAAACCATTTGATGGGAGAGTGCTTAGCATCATCTCAAGGCAGAGAGCTGATATCTTATGACAGATTTTATTTCTTTCTGAACTTGATTCTGTATTTCCCTGAAATAATAATAGTCACACCAGGATGCATAGGAGAATGCAATTGAATGAAGAATTTTGTAGCTTAATAGGCAATTTCTTTTTGATAAAGGCTTACTCCCTACTGCTTATGGGTATAACACAGGGAGACTGGAACAGCTCTGTTTCATGCTTAGCATTAAGATCTGAAACTAAATAAACAACTCATTAATTTCATATCATGAAAATAATTAAAAATGTATTACTTTTTAAATTTATGTGTACAGAAGTCCCCCTTATCCCTTATCCTTGGTTTGGCTTTCTGTGGGTTTAGTTTCCTGTATTCAACCATTGTCCAAAATGTTAAGTGAAAAATTACAGAAATAAACAATTCATTTAAATTGCACACTGTTCTGGGCAGCAGGATGAAATCTGGAGCTGTCTTTCTCCACCCCTTGGGGACGTGAATCACCCCTTTGTCCAGTGTATCCAAGTTGTATATGCTGTCTCCTGTTAGTCACTTAGTATTCTTCTTGGTTATCAGATTGACTGTTGTGATATCACACTGCTGTGTTCAAATAACCCTTATTTATTGAATAATGGCCCCAAATGGCAAGACTAGTGATGCTGACAATTCTGATATGCCAAAGAGAAGTTGGAAAGTGCTTCCTTTAAGTGAAAACATATGTATATGTAAGAGAAAATAATATATACATGGTTCAGTACTATCCTAATTTCAGGCATCCACTGGGAATATTGAAACATATCCCCATCAGATAAGTGGGGACTACTGTATAAAACATAATTGGCATTCTCATGTTAATTCACTTACTTTATATTTGCAATAAATGGAACAAAAAATTGTAGCTTGTGATCAGAAATTCCTGTAACAGCTGAATACACTGCGAGATGAATGTCACAAGACCCTTCTAATTTTTTCGCCACTATATGCTCTTTTAATATATGGAGATTTTAAAATATTAAGCCTTTTAAATTTGGCAGCCTAACATCAATAGGAAATTAGCTAATAAATGAAAACATTTTAACTTTATATATTTCTATACACATAATTCTATATTTAATACATTCCTATATTAAGCATAGACACCTAAGTAAATTAAGGGCAGTGCTATATTTATTATTAAAACAAATGTGATAATTAGATCAATGGCATTATGCATGACAAAGTGGAAAAACAGTATAATTCAATATGATATTTTAGCTGCAGTGCTCTTTATCAACTAATTTTCTATATTAATAAATAAATACATGGAGACATAGGGACAATAAAATAAGTTTTTTTTACTAAAATTTCTTCACAAGTAATAATATGACTTTACTAATATATATATTGATGTCAATGTTTCCACATGATTATGATATAAAAAATTATTTAAAAATAAAATATACCATAGTATAGTATTCCATGGTATATTTACACCATGGCATACTATGCAATGGTACATTTATACCATGGAATACTTTGCAGCTGTAAAAACGAAGGATCTTTTACCCTTTGGGACAGCATGGATAGACCTGGAAAGCATTATGCTAAGTGAAATAAGCCAGTCAAAGAAAGACAAGTGTCACATGATCTCACTCATTTGTGGAATCTAATGAACAAAATAAACTGATGAAAAAAATAGATCTAGAGATACAGAAGCATGGAACAGACTGACAAATCTCAGAGGGAAGTTGGGGGTGGGGGACTGGGTAGGGAGAGATTAATCAAAGAACTTACATTTGTATATACATAACCCGATTAATCAAAGAACTTACATGCTTATATACATAACCCGTGGACACAGACAGTGTGGAGAAGGCCTGGGGGAGGGTTGCAGGCAGATGCCAGGTGGATAGGATCAATTGGGGGGGGGGAGGCAAGGATATCTGTAATACTTTCAACAATAATGATAAATTAAAAAATAATAAATGTAAATAAAATATAACTGGTTGAGTTGGAAATGGGAATGTTGACAGAAATCTCTGAAGACAAAAGGCTACTGAATTTCTAATACAAACTAATGTATTTTTTATGTATTCAGCTTAATATAGAAATTTTTAAGAAGTCTAATTTCTAAATAGATGAGTAAATTAGGTATAATAAAACATTTTCTTAAATAAAATGTTAAAAATATTATGTACTAAAATTTTAAATTGAAATGACACTTGCTAAATAAATATTGATAAGAATTGAAAACCAAATTTTTAACACTGATTACATATTGAACTATCTTTTGCAATCTAAGTCACCTATTTCAATTCTGCATAGTATAAACATACAGGAGGCAGACTTCAATTTGTGCCTCATGCACTAAAGAACATACAATTTGAGGAATAATGTATCAAATATTGTGCAAATTCTGTGTGCATTAGGAGAATGAAAACAAGGACAGCCCCTTAAGCAAATGTGTATCATAATTAAAATTTTTTAATTTTCAAATATTTACAGATTTATAGGAAATTACAAAGTTGAAAGCTGCCATGTACTCTTCATCCAGTTTCCCCAATGCCACATTTTGTGTTACTATAGTACAATACCAAAACTAAGAAACTGACATTGGTACAATTTGTGTGTAATTCTCTGCCATTTTATCACATATATAAATTCCTGTAACCATCACCACCACTGAGATGCAGAACTATTCTACCACAAAGATCTAGTGGTGTCAGTGTTTTGCAATTGAGTAAAGTGTAGAAATCTTACTTTCCTTTAATTCCTTTTATTCTCTCCTTTCGTAATGTAATTGTTTTAAATATTTCCTCTACATACAAACATACTTTATGTACATATTAAAGTCCACACTGGGCAATGCTATACTTTTACTTTGAACATCAAAGGTAATTTAGAAAACTTAAGAAAGAAGAAAAGCTCATTGTATTACCTGTATTTTTGCCTTTGTCTTTTCAGGTATTCATTCTTACAACATCTTGTACTTCTATGATGTTTGCCTAACACTTTTAGAAAGGGGCTCTTTTTAGGGAAATGTCCAATTATTCCCAAATAATGTTAAAGCAAGAGACATCAGCTATTTAATATGATGTTGCTTCCCAATATGCCCATTTCTACTTAAGAAAAAAGATCATGGATATCCTTCAATAGTGAAATTAGAGTTTAGTGTAGTTTAATTGCGTGTGAAAAGTTAAGGGGGGAATTGGAGAGAAGGGGATAAAGTAGAAACCCTATGCACCAGGGCTAATTTCAGTCAAGCTGTATGAACAGGACTGGTCAATATTTCTATGACATTATTGTCTTGTAGAATGAAATCAATCGACCAGGTGTTAAAGTTAGCACATGAAAATCAAGATGATAAGCAATTAATTTATTCTATATATTTTATGTACTTTCAAATATTCCCTCACTCTGATGGGGTATATATACTTAGAGGCATTCTGTATTACTCTAGGATTTACTCTAGGATGTTGAGAAATGTATTTTAAGAGTAAGTGATTGGATTAGGATGGACATAACTATTTTTGAGAAGAAAATATTTTCCCTATATGATATATTTATTTTGGGATATATTTATTTATTTTAATCCATCGAATTAAAATAAATGACAAATGCCTTTTTCTTACAAGAAAAGCCTTCAAAATAGTCTTACATTCACATATTTCAAAAAATAAAAATAAATTATGAAGTAAACAGTAAAAATTCTTCCATCTGCTTTGTCTAGGTCTAGTTCTACTATATTCAACTAGGTCTAATTCTTTACACATGTGATTTACAATTTACTTTTACTTATTACCATTATTACTATTACTAATATCTTTCTGTATTTCTATGAAAGCACAGACATACAGGGTGGGGAAAAATAGGTTTATAGTTTATATGGAAAATAATACAATAATTAACAAATAATAATACAAGAATAAACTGTTTTGCATGCTCACAACTGTACACCAATTTTTTCCCCACCCCATAGATTCTTATTTTTCACAATTTATACACTGTTCATTTTTTTGTCTTTGGAGATATGCCATATATCTTATTAATAAGTTCCTTATAGATATTTTTTATGGTTTTCTATGTTTTTCTAAGACAAATAGTAATGCAAAATATAACCTTATATATATGGCACCTTATATAAGTGATGTAACTGTGCAGTATATTTCTGGTAATTTAACTGTGAGCTAAAAATAAGAAGTCATATGCCATTTTATATTCCCACTAGTGATCCATGAGACCACCCTTTCCACACAGCCCTGAGAACTGAGTTTGCTGTATACCTTTTCAACTTTTTGAAATTCAGTTTTTAACAGGATTTTTCTGGTGGACTCAAAAAAGGTTTTATGGTTTGAATTTCTCTTTGTATAAGTGATATCATAAATTAATATATACTGCACATATTTTTCACCTATTTAGTTATTTGTGTTTCTACCTTGTTTGTAGTGTATTCCCCCTTCTGTTGAACTTTTCATTTTTCTTGTAGTTGGATTTCTCAATCATTTTTAATGGCTTTTGGTAATTGAATTAATTGGAGATGTTAGATTAGAGTAGGAAGGCAAATTGAGTACTATTGTCCTTTGTCTTTGGGTCCTCCAGTTGAAAATAACTAGGAAAAAGTTCTAATTAAGGATCAACAATTTGGAGCTAAGTAGTGAGAGTGTGTTATACCCATAAACAGTCTGTCATAAAAGAAAAAAAAAAACAGAAAAAAATTCTGATAATCAAATGGATGATTTCTCTAAGTTATAAATATAACATATTTTTCAGGACTTTCTAGAGAGTAGCTACTTGAATTACCAGTGGAAGCCATATAAAGGCACTCATATTTCTTCAGTGTCTCCGCCTCTGCAATGTAACCTTATTTTTATGTTGAAAACCATCATACTTTAAGAGTATCTTGGGGACTACTGAATTAAGAAAAAAGCTGACCTAATGAAAAATTTCCAAAAGAGAACAGAGACAAAATAAAAAGAAACAACAAAAGGATAAGTTGACAAGTTAGCACTTTGTCTTTCCTGAAAAAACAGGAATTGAATGTATTTGCAAACAGACAAACTAGAAATATAAATGTGGGTGAAGATTTGAAAGGGAAAAGACCTAAAAGTTGGGTTTGGTATGGGTGAGAAGTAAAATATGGATTTGTATGACACTTTTTAGTGAGACCATGATTGAAGAAAGTATTTAAGGGGCCAGTTAATGGTAATTTGGGAGTTTCTCTTTGACATCTACACTAGAAAAGCACTGAAGAAAGATGATGCCAAAAACGGAAAGGCAAGCTCCTGCCATTTTTAGCTATGTTATTGATGGGTAGCCAACTAGGTGGCAAATTTTTTCACCTTTACTCTAAGCAATTCATGCTGTTGAAAATATAAATTTATGAGAGATTCAAGCATAGTCACTGTGTGAAGAGCACACATAGCTAACTACACTGAGAAAGGCAATTGTCAAAGAAATGACAGTTTGCAGTAAATTTAAGAAGTAAGGTATAATGAGTTGAATTGTGTCACACCAAAATTCAGGTACTGAAATCCTAACCCCCAGTACCTTATTTGGAAATAAGATGACTGCTGATGTAAATAGTTAAGATGAGCTCATGCTGCAGTGAGGTAGGCCCTTAACAATATGACTGGCATTTTTATAAAAAGGGGAAATTTGGACACAAAGATAGCCAAGCTGAGAGGGAAGATGATATAAATAGACAGGGAAGTAGTCCTATTTGTTTATCTTTTCCTGTTTCCCTTGTCCTCAGAGACATATAAGCAAAAATATTGCTGTGAGAGATGTCTGAGATTTTCCTGCCTAGGTTTTCTTCTAGGATTTTTATGGTTTGGTGACTTACATTTAAGTCTTTTATCCATTTTGAGTTCATTATTATGTATGGTGTAATTTGGTGATCTAGTTTCACTTTTTTGCATGTACCCATCCAATTTTCCCAACACCGTTTATTGAAGAGACTGTCTTTACTTCATTGTATACTTTTAGAGGCATGAATACATGGAACAGACTGGCTGCAGCCCAAGGGGGGTGGGCGTGGGGGTGACTGGATAAAGAAAGTGAAGAAAATAATTGATAAAGGCCAAGGACAATAATTTAGTAAAGGCCAAGGAAGTGGTAGGCAGGGGAGGGTGAAAGTGGGCAAAAGGGAGACTAAGGGGACTCCTGCAATAATATCAACATTAAAAATATTTCAATAAAAACGAATAGGGAAAAGAAGGTAATCTACAAGACAAGGGAATGGCCTAGAAGAGAAGAGATCCTTCTCTCAGACTCTCAAAGCCTTCAAAAGACAGAAACTCTATTGACATTTTTTTTAGAGAGGGAGGAAAGAAAAGAGAGAGAGAGAATTGTTGTTTCACTTATCTATGCATTCATTGGTTGATTCTTTGTATGTGCCCTGACCAGGGATCAAACCTACAACCTTGACATATTGGGACAACACTCTAACCAACTGAGCTGCCTGGCCAGGGCTCCTGTTCTCATTTTGATTTTTGGACTTCTAGTCTCCAAAAAGTGAAAAAATAAATTCTTGTTGTTTAGGGCACTTAGTTTGTAGTACTTGGTCATGGCCTTTTAATTTACACATTAAAAATGCCCTAAGTTTTAAAGAAATACAAATTTTCATTGAAAAATAAATATTACTTTACCTGGTATAGGTCTCCAAAGACTATTCTCATTAACACAGTTCTATTTTATTTTATTTTTCTGGGCTATTTTCTTATTCTTTTTATGCCGACTGGCAGATTTTTCTTAATTTCCTGAGGAATATTTAAGTAGAAGCACTATTAAAGCCACATAAATTTAGATTTTTCTTTTAATCAGTTTCTAGCTTCATCTACTAAGAATCAAACTATACCTAATGAACATGCAATTAATGCATAGCATGGCTACAGGTTTCTGCCATATAAGATGCAGAACTTCTGTGGCTTTGATATTTACAATTCTTTGACATTAGTGCCGTTTGAACTTTAAATAAAACAACTTCTAGCCAGTTCCTACAAGCTACAGAAGACTTGGGAAGCTTGGTTCATTTTGCAATACCAGAGACATTTCAAATAGAATACTGTGTAACTAACCCAATTGATCAAGGCCATAAAAGCAGGCTACTCAGTTTGATCTATTTCCTTTAAATTTCCTTTCTCTTGTAATGTTACATGCTTATTTCCAAATTTTCAACAAAAGTAATAGCAGAGTTCACTATAATATAAGCAAAAGGCTAAAGCACAGTGGAAATGCACTCAGTTATCAATGAACAGCCCTCTGCTTTTATTTCTATTTATCATAAAATGTAATTCTGGGCATTGCTATAATTGGGTATATGACAGACTGGCTCAATACTTATAAAAGCTGAATTTTCAAAAAAATGACTGAAACACAAAGTGTTTCCATATTTACATATCAAAAGATAGATGTCCCACCCCTCATTGTCCTTGGCTCTGCTATATGAAAAATGAACAATCTGATTTGTAAAACAAGTTTTTAACCAACATGGTTCTTGCTAATTGTTTCAAGGTAAAAATTTACTAGTGACAAATATCATAGAAAACCGCTATTTTTCAACCAAATCAATATTAGCTGAAGCTTTGTATGTGACCATAGATATTGCTTACATTATACCTATCTACCTGCAAATTTAGTATAGAAATAGATTTTAATTACTGTATTAAATAATTTAAATTATTATTTTTTTAAAGTTAACTTACTAGTTATTAATCAAGAAAAAATATACTAGAAACTGGTTCTACCAGAATTAATATTTTCTAGATAGGAAAGGCACTACTATAATAATAGCTAATCTGTAAGTGTTTTACATGTGTCAAATAATTTAATCCCAACTACAGCTCTCTGAGAGAAAATACCATTAGTATTAACTTTTTGCAGATACAGAAACTGAAGCACGGTCAGCTGAGTTGAAGAGAAAGTAATTAAAAGAAAATGTGATACATATAGTACATATAGTATAAAGAAATAAACAGTATTCTTTGATCCTGCTAGGGACAGAAATCAATTTGCTCTGAGAAGGTAGAAAATGAATTCATGGAGTTGGCGATGTTTGAGGTAAGCTTTGACATAAGAGTAGGAATTTTACAAGAGGAGAAAAATTTGCCTAAGGAAAAGGTAATGCAGAATGACCAAGAATAGCTCATCTGTTCTGTTCATGTCAAGACTTTCTCGGTGGAAAAAGCTAAGCTGACGAAAGCTAGCTCTGGAAATGGAGAAAGGCTTATTTTTAAAAGGCACAAAATTCTCAGTGAAAACTGCATCCAGGAAGTGTCATGAAGCAAGGCAGTGTGTCCATATGTCTGTCTGCCTCTGTCTCTCTGCGTGTCCTCACTGACTAAACTTCTTGTTCCAAGCCTGCATCTCTTCCTGCTTCTCTCTACTGGTTGATTTCCTCCTCTATTATTTTCAGCCTTCCAGCCAGAACCTACATGACCTCCTAGCCCAGTTGTCCATGTATTGCTATATTTATTCCTCAGAGTACATGTTTCAAGTTGTCAGTAGGGAAATCTGATTGGCCTATCCCACTTTTTCATGTTAGAGCACCCAACCTGTCTCTCTAGTCCACTCAGTTATAACCAGAAGAGTGAATATGACTCATTATATTGCTAAGGTCTATAAGGCATTCATTAACTGAGTCTAGTGGGTAATAATGTAGGATTGCAATTGGCTCAATATTGCAGGTATACATGCATTTGATATTTAGCAGGAGATAAAGTAGATTATGGAGGGCCTTTTTTGTCATGCTACTGACATTGCTCTTTGATCTGTAGCAAGTGGGAAGCTCTCATTTTCTAAAACTTTAAGTTCATATTTATACTAGTTCTTTAAAAATAAAACTTCTGGATATGTAAAGAATAAGACAAAGTCAATCTACAGGAAGGCAGCAGGGAATAGCTGGATGACCCAGGCTAGTGATGAGGAATAACTAAACTAAAAATGACAGGCCCCAATCCTGACATTGATGACAAATACAGAATGTCTTTCTGCTTTTAAAATGTTATAGAGAATGAAATGTTCCTTTACTGTGTAGAAAAATAAACCAAGAGGGATGAAAACAAAAACAAAAAAATGAGGAAACAAAGATGTAAACCAGAATCCAGAAATTGATGAATGGAAATACAAAGAAAACGAAAAAGAGTAATTGTAGGATTTTTATATCAACTATATTATTTTTTAATAGGTAAAATGTAGATGGGACTCCTACTTGTTTAAAAAATAATGGCATGTTTTATCCTACAGAATGACAGAAGCATTTGCAAGTATGAGGATATTCTAAAAATCTAAGAAGACAGTGTTATGAGTTGGTAGTTCTCTGTGCATGGGAAGATATCCATAGGCTGAAACTAAACTCAGGAATTGACTAGTATTAGAAAAATGGTCCTTAACTGTCAAAAATGTCTAAGATGGAGGCATTAAAAGAAAATCTAACAAAGTATGACAATAACAACAATAATTAAAAACAACAACACCTGTTAAGCACCACTGTATATTAGGTATTATACTAAGTGTTTTATTCAGGTTATTATATTTAATCTTCAAATATCTCCAAGGTGCATATAATATTATAACCATTTTATAGATAAGAACATTAAGGTTCAAATAAGTTAATGCTCTAGTTATTAACCACTTCAGTAAGAAGAACAGGAAGGCCTTAAGCCTGTAGTCTTTGTGTTGCATTGTAATGCCTCCCTGAAGTATTATTGAGAGCTGACAGCACAGTCAGAAACTGGGGATTAGAGAGAACAAGACAGTGGTGTAGGTTGCAGCTGTACCTGCCCCTCCCACAACCCCATCAAAATTACAACTAAAATACAGAACCACCATCACTCAGAGCCTCCTGAAATCCAGCTGAACAGAAGCCCTACAACCAGGGAACTGAAGATGCACCGAAACCCATAGGAGGAGGGGAGACATGGGAGGATGGGGGCTGAATCATAGAGACTCAGCCACAGGCCCACACCTGGTGCCACGGTTTAAACCCGGGAGGGAATCTCGGTGGTGGAGGTTTCCAAGAGGAGTGAGGGATCCCAGCACCACTGCAGGCCCCCAGCCCAGGGCTCCAGGGCCGGGAGGCTGTAAAAACTTCAGGCTGTAAAAACCAGTGGGGACTGTCTCTGAGGGTTGAGGAGGCTGTGGGAGTCCCAGGCAGCTCCTTTTAAAGGGCCCACGCACGGACTCACTCAGACGTGCTCCCTCTGAGCCCCAGTGCTGGGCAGCAGCTTGAAAGGAACCTGGGACATTTGGGGAGGAACTAACTTGCCTGAAATTGGGGCGAGAGGTGGAGGGGCAGCTTTCTACCAGACAGAAGGGCTGGCACAGGCCATTGCTCCTTTGACCAGCCCTCTCCCCACAGAACCGGCAGGTAGGCACCATCTTTGAATCCCCAGCACCTGACTCACACCTTTGGCCCCACCCTGGTGATTCCCAGAGGCCCTGCCCCTCCCCACCTGCAAGCTCATCCAGGCCATTTCCAGGAGCTTTTCTATGCAAGTGGCCCCTCAAGCCTTATGCTTAAGACTTTCCTAAAATCTCTCAAACAAGCAGCAGCATGCTCCATAAGACTTGATAAGTGGCCCCAGGCCAGGCATTAGTGGTAGCCTGCATTGGCTCATAGCTTGGCCTCTCCTGGGCACCTCCAAGCCCAGCACAAGTAGCAGCCAACTACCGTTTGCTGTGTAGCTCATGCTGGGTGGCCCTGGGCAAGGTACTGGTAGAGGCTGACTTTGCACCTCCTGGGAGGCCCCAGAGACAGTGCACTTGGTGGTCAGACTCTACCACACTGAATTACAACCCTACCACATCCACAAGTGACACACTCAAGGGGCATACGTGGTGAACAACAAAGCCCCACTGAAGTAAATCCTGCTCTGTAGGGGTGTCTTCAGCACAGCAGCACTTTAATTGTAGTTGCAGCTGGTCCTCACAGCTGACTGGCCTGGGGCTCAATTCCTCCCATTGATGCCAACAGCAACCAAGGCTCAACTACAACAGTACAATGCACATGGCCCACATATGAGAGCACCTAGAAGGCCTAGCTCAGGTGACTGGGGAGGCTGAGCCACTGGACCCTACAGGACACCTACTACACAAAACCACTCTACAAATTCCAGAAGACATAGCAACTTTAATACATAGAAGCAAACACCTGGAAGCAGCCAAAGTGTGGAGGCAAAGAAACATGTCACAAAGGAAAGAACAGATGAAATCTCTAGAAGAGGAACTAAATGAAATAGAACCAAGCAAGCTAACAGATACAGAATTCATAATTTTGTTTTTAAGGATGCTCAACCATATTAGTAAGAGTATTATGAAAACAAGTGAGACTATTGATGACATAATAAAGTACCTATGAGAAAGGAAGTCTACACTAACTGAAATGAAGAATAATTTATGAGGAATCAACAGTAGAGTAGAGGATCCTGAGAATCAAGTCAGCAATTTGAAACATGAGGAAATAAAAAACACCCAATCAGAAGAACAAAAAGAAAAAAGAGTCCAGAAATATGAAGATAGTATGGGGAGTCTCTGGAATAACTTCAAGAGGCCCGACACTTATATTATTGGGGTGCCAGAAGGAGAGGAAAGAGAGCAAGAAATTGAAAACCTATTTGAAAAAATGACAGAAAACTTCCCCTACCTGGGGAAAGAAATAGACTTACAAGTCCAGGAAGCACAGAGGGTCCCAAACAAGAGGAACCCAAAGGAGCCCACAACAAGACACATCATCATTAAAATGCTAAAGGTTAAAGATAAAGAGAGAATTTTAAAAGCAGCAAGAGAAAAGCAGTTAATTACCTACAAGGAAGCACCCATATGACTGTCAGCTGATTTCTCAACAGAAATTTTGCAGGCCAGAAGGGAGTGGCAAGAAATATTCAAAGTGATGAAAAACATGGAACTACAACCAAGATTAATCTACCCAGAAAAGCTATCATTTGGAATTGAAGGTCAGATAAAGAGCTTTCAGACAAAGAAAAGCTAAATGAGTTCATCAGCACCAGACCAGCACCACATGAAACATTGAAAGGAGTTGGCTCCATTTATAAAGTGTGATCCTTTTTCATTAATGATAAGCTTATTATTAAATTGATTTATTAAGCAATGTGACATTCAGGAGTCTCAATTGTTGCATAATTAATTTGATCAATTTTACCATTGTATAGAGGAGTCTTATTGCACTTATGTAAATAGCAATATTGTCATAAGGTTATTGAAGGAAAGTAATTGTTACCCAGATCACTTTTCATTAGGACAAAATTTCTGTTATTTTTTCCTTGAGGGAAAAAAAAGGTATCCCATTATTTTTTGTACACGGTTTTATATCTTTGCCATTCTTATTTCCAGTATAGACTCAGTCATATAAATTATAATTTTACTAAAATTAACTAACCTAACTACTCACCCATATTAATTTTTACTTTTAGCAAACTAACTGCTATTCACAAAGAACACTGGAAGTTCGGTAATTAAAAATTGTCTGTTCTACACAAGCATTTTAACAAATACAAAGCTCATGAACATACCTAATGACCACCCATAACTACCCACATTATTTTTTTCACCAGAGATATAGGTTTCTTTGCTAAATATTATATGTACAATATAAACTAAGAAGCACAACTTTTATCTTGTAAAACTGCACTTTGTGAGCAATGTATCAGTGATTTATCTTAGGCAATAATACATCTGCAAAGATTACCTATTAGTGAACTCAATTTAATATTATACAAAGTTTCAAAATTAAGGAAGAATCTCAGAAATTATATTTAATCTGATATACTACTGAGCAAAATTATTGAAATGTTTTTAAAAATATGTTTTAATTTAGTGGAAACTATAATTATGCTTTTAAAAAATCAATCCCAAACTTGATGTAAGAGTAACATTAGCTCATCTGATAATCAGTATAAGTTTAGGAAGTTTAGAATACCTAGTTCTCACAGAGGGAAAAACATTTTTATTATATATTCCAAACTGAGAAAAATCAGAGAAAACATATTTAGCTGGCTTGAGTTTTTTTGTTTGTTTCTTTTTAAAAAATATATCTTTATTGATTTCAGAGAGGGTAAGGGAGAGGGTGAGAGAGAGATAGAAGCATCAATGATGAGAGAGCATTGATTAGCTGCCTCCCGCAAGCCCCTCACTGGGGATTGAGCCCACAACCTGCCTGGGCATGTGCCCTGATGGGGAATCAAACCACGATCTCCTGGATCATAGGTCTATGCTTAACTGCTGAGCGATGCTCAGCCAGGCTAGCTGGCTTGTTTTTAATCAAATTTTCAAGCCATCTCGTTAGTCTAAAGATTCATCTTGATTTACTGGATTTAAATTCTCATATAAAACTGCTGCTGAGGTAGCAGTTTCTATGAGGGATTTTTTAAAGGCTAGCATATTGACAGTATCAAAACTTCCATTAAAAAATTCCTGACAATTGGGGAGTATATTATACTTATGTAAATGTGTTAATTTTTCCAAACTAGTCAGAACAGAGCTGTTTAAGAGATTTCATACTTATTTATTAATATCCTTCACAGATAGGAAAATATTTCACACAATAAAAAGTAAATGTTTTTCTGGTTCTTCAATCTATGCAATGTCAAGACAGAAGAAGCAGAATAATTCATAATCCAAATCTCAAAGGGCCATTCTCCTTTCTAATAGTCAACAAATATTTTTCTAACTGACATGAGACCAGATGTAAAATGAACAAATCAAAAGGCCAAAAAAAAAAAAACCATAGCAAAACATTTTTGGTTTTTGACTGACAGAAAACAGATTTATATCAAAATATAAAATGTGACTCACATCATTGCTACCACCAATGAGGAAATATTTATTGATCATTCTCAATCCTAAACCAAAATCAAAGTTGACCAAGAACCAGAAACAGAGGGAAGAGAAGAAAAGAGAATCAGTAAAGACAAAGTTCGGTTGTCCCAGTTGCCTCCAGAGGCAGAAAAAGAAAAGAAAAAAAGAAGAAAAAAAGGCATTTTGAATGTAAAATAGCACATAAGATGCACTTTTCAGTTACACAGTTTTATTCTCTCCTACAATTGAATTATCTTAGGCATCCTGAAGGACATCCATAAGCTTCAAAATATTTTCAGAAAGTTAAAAAAGAATTCTTATGATTTTTTTTTCATAAATTCTCACCCGAGAATATGTTTTACTAATTTTAGAGAGAGAGGAAAGGAGAGAGAGAGAGAGACATCAATCTTGCCTCCCAACACATCCAGACCTAGAGACTGGAGATTGCACCAGCAACCTTTTGGTGTACAGGATGATGCTCCAATCAACTGAGCCACCAGGCCAGGGCTCTCATTCATTTTTTAAATAAATGTACTTCAAAGCTAGGTTTATTTTATGCACACGGGAACAATGACATGGTAAATCTGGTTCAAAGGAGATTTTGAAAAACTGAGTAACTTTAGGTATCAAATATTGAGATAAAATTCATAAATATAGATCTGGTTAATGTTCTACAAATCAATCAAACTATAAATGAAAGGTTAACCCTTGGTAGTGGTTGTGAACAGGTAGGTAATAGCCATGTCTGATGGGTGAATATAGAAAAATTAAATTTATTAAAAGGGGATGAGAATATCCAAATGGAAGGGCTGCAAAGCACTGAGTCTAAGGGTATTATTGGATCCATGATGGCAGCAAAAATATACCTGGGGCAGTGAAACAAGAAAGAGCATAGAAAAAGCACCAGGAGAGCCCAGGCTGGGCTGCTTTGGCTCACTGAGAAGTCAGAGAGAGAGAAGGGGGCCTTGGAGACAGGCTCAGGGGATGGAGATGGTGCTGGCATGCTCCCCTGGGTTGTGCCAGGTGGGGTTCACTGGGTCCTTTGTCCTGAGCATATTTATCATTCTTGCAGGTGGGAATCTGAGGGGAGGTCTCAGGGCAGTGTCTCAATAGAATATTCATCAGCTTTCCAGGTGTGCTCTTTCAGGGTTGTGGTCTTCACTGACTGGTCAGTGCCACGGCATTAGTCAATGTATCTGGTCCTGAGGCAGCCAGGGTTCCACTTGTCTGGTTTTGCTGCTTATCTTTGCTTGGAGCTGAAATACATCTGAGGCCTAGATGTTATCTTTAGGGAGGAAAGCTCAGGTGTCTGAACCACATGACCTGTGATATGCTAGGGGAGGACAGATTACCCTGGGGACAAAGTTCTTGTTTTCCCAGTTTTTCCTCTTGCTAGGCATCTGGGGCTTCCTGCCCTTGTAAGTTGCTGTACCCTAGTTTCTGTACCTGGCCTATCAAAAAATAAACTTTGGAACGACTGTTTCTATCAGACAAAAATTTATAAATAGGCCCTGGCAGGGTAGCTCAGTTGGTTTGAGCTGTGGCCAGATACACCAAGGCTGTGGTTTCAATCCCTGTTCAGGGCACATACAAGAAGGAACCAATGAATGCATCAATAAATGGGACAACAAATTGCTCTCTCTCCTTCTCCCTCTCTCCATTTTTTTTCTCTCTCCAAAATTAATAAATTTTAAAAAACTATAAATAAACGTGTAAGTTCACAGTGTTTGGGTTCTAATTGTATAATAGCAAAGCCAAGCACAGGTGAGCCATTTTCTAGAATTCAATAATTCTCAGGCCTGATTGTTAAACATTGCCCAAGCATGACATTGACAGGTCATAACCTCCTCCATTCTCTTAGTTTCAAGCTTTGATTAACTTTTTCTTAGAATCTAAGACATATAAGGCACTCTGTTGGTGGTGAAATGTAACAGTGAACAAAACACATGTTTTTGTTTTTATGAAAATTGTTTTTATTGAGGAAAGCTAACTGAACAAAGATAACATTTATAAGTGCTCATAAGTAGTACACAGAGGTTCCCAAGATAAGAAATGATAGAAGAAAAAGGGGTGCTTACTTTATATAAGGTAGTCAGAAAAGACCTTTTTGAGGAAGTAATATGAGGTTAAGAAAGACCCAGATGAAGACGGGAAAAGCATTTAAGGTGTGGGTGAGATATGTACAATGTCTCTGAGAAGGGGAGTTATTTGGCATATACAAGAAACTAACAAGATGTAATTTTTAAATGGTACAAATAAAACTGTCAGATTAAAAAATAAACTCAAAATATAGGATATGAAAGGTTCATATTTACCAGAATTTTACATAGAAAATACATATAAACTTTAGTGGATCATAAGTTCAGTACTATTTAGTTGCATAGCAAAGCTTCCAAGCAAACTAATGTAACCAAGCTGTACCTAAAAATATATCCTATGAAGAAAGGAAAGAATTAAATTCTGGGAATTGAGCTAATTGACAAACTGCAGAAGAATGTAAATACGAAATGAAAAGACATTAATAGAAACTGTACCATATTGGAAACACTAGAATAAATTGTACATTCATAGAAAGAAGACATAGTAAAGATGTAATAGTTATCATTGGGAGAAAGTACTGAAATGTACGAGTAAAATTAGATTGATTTTTGTTTAGCTTTAAAGTGTGGAATTAAGCCTCATGAATTAAGGTTATAGGGAAGCTCATTGTAAGGATGAGTTCCTTTAAAAAAAAAAAAAAGTCTATTTTACATTGTAGTTAGGTTGATCATTACCAAATGTTTTCAAATTGAAGTTGAACAAAAGCATTTCTTTTCTTGAGAAGGAATTTAAGAATAACATTCATTTCTGAATTTGTGAGACCATCAATTCAGGTTTATAAATTTCTTTAACTTATTTTTCTGTTTCTGAACCTGCTGCCCTACCATTGCCTATCACTTCTAACAAACTGACAGCCACATGGTGTTGGTAGCCATAAAGCATTGTGTATATATTTTTTCTTCAATCTAAAAAGTAAAGAATGACTGCGCTCTTCCAATAGTTATCTAATATTAGAATGGAAAAAGATATTAATATCTTTGTTTTATTTTTTTATTTTTAAATTTATCTTTATTGTTGAAAGTATTACAAATGTCCCCCTGTGTGTAGGTTAATTTAAACCCCATTTGATCATGGTAGGTTATTCTTTTTATACATTGTTGAATTTGATTTACTAATATTTTCAGAAATTTACATCTATTAATTTTCTATTTTCAATTTTAATGATTTCTGCTCTAAGTTCACTTAATGTTATTCTTTCACTCAAAAATACTTATTGAGCTTAATCATATGCTTGATATTTTTCAGGCACTTAAAAATAATAAGGAATCAAAACAGATAAAATCCCATAGGAACATGACATGTACAATGTTCCTGCAATAGAAAGAAGTATGGTATAGGATGTAGATCTTATACATGATATAAAGAATAGTGGTTTTTAGTCTAAGAATAATGTCTATATTTTACTTTATTAATATGCTAGTGATAAAGAAAAAAATGGATTTTTGGAACTTATTTATGAAGTTGTTTATTCAGCATTCCAGGTGAGACCTGAATTACATCACTTGAATTAGATTTGTGGTGGTAAAATTTGAGAAGAGTATTGATTTAAGATGGATTTATTTATTTTTTAATTTTTTAATTTTATTTTTTATTGTTCAAAATATTACAGATGTCTCTTTTTCTCCCCATTGACTGATTCCACCTTGCCACCCCCTCCCCTGTCCCTCACCACACCACTGTCTGTGTCTTTGGGTTATGCATATATGCACATAAATTCTTTGGTTACTCTCTCCTCCTCCACCCACACACCCTTCTCCTTCCCTCTGAGATTCCTTAGTATGATCAATGCTTCCATGTCATTGAATCATTTCTGTTCACCAGTTTATTAAGTGTCTTAGATTCCACATATACATGAGATCATGTGATGTTAGCCTTTCTCTATCTGGCTTATTTTGCTTAGCATAATATTCTCCAGGTCCATCCATACTGCCCCAAATGGTACGAGATCCTTCTTCTTTACAGCTGCATAGTATTCCATGGTGTAAATGTCACACAGCTTTTTTATTCACTCATCTACTGATGGGCACTTGGGCTGTTTCCAGGTCTTAGCTATTGTAAATTGAGCTGCTATGAACATAGGGGTGCATATATTCTTTCTGATTAGTGTTTCAGGATTCTTAGGATATATTTCTAGAAGTGGAATCACTGAGTCAAATGGCAGTTCCATTTTTAATTTTTTGAGGAAATTCCATACTGTTTTCCATAGTTGTTGCACAAGTCTGCAGTGTACCAGGGTTCCTTTTTCTCCACAACCTCTCCAACACATGTCATTTGTTGATTTGTTGATGGTAGCCATTTTCACAGGTGTGAAGTGATACCTCATTGTCATCTTAATTTGCACCTTTCTGATGATTAGTGACAATGAGCATTTTTTGATATGTTTCTTGGCCATCTGTCTTTGGAGAAGTGTCTATTTAGATCCTTTGCCCATATTTTAATTGAATTGTTTTACTCTTGTTAAGTTGTATGAGTTCTTTGTACACTTTGGAGATTAGCCCCTTATCACATACATCCTTGGCAAATATATTCTACCATACCTTGGGTTTCCTTTGTATTTTGAGGCTGATTTCTTTTATTTGTAGCATTAAGAGGTTTTATGATGGATTGAGTTGGTGGTATACAAAGTTCAAGCATGTTGTGTCAAGTATGGTATTGAGGTTCTGTGGTTACTTTCTAGCTTGTGGAAAAGATGTGTAGTATTTAGAAATAGAAATTATTTACTCATGCTAAGTAGTTTCACTTGAAGTTACTTACAAGTGTTCCAAGTAAGCCTTCTTTCTTGGTATCAGTTCTTTTTTTTTAATCTTTTTAAACAGACCAAGCACAACTTGTTACTTGATAACTAAAAAATAAGAGTTGGAATATCTTATTTTAAGAATCATTATGCAAGATTTATACAAAGTAAAGCCTTGGTATCTCTGTAACCATTAGGAAATCTTTATAGAGAAAAGTGCACCAACTAAATATATACTTTATTTATGGGGAAACTGAAGCATTAATATATTTTATGTTTTTCTAGAAATTTAGCACTAGTATCATTTGAATAATAATTGCTTTGCTTTCTTACCTTTTGGTATTTCAGAATAATTGGCAACATCTTAATTTTAAGGTGCTTACAGCAGAAATATCTTCAGTAAAATTACTTGAATCTCTTCCCATTTGTTCTGTTATGTAGACATCCTATACAATATATAGTATTCTAATTTTTTAAAACAAGAGAGTGTATGTCTTAATTAACTCAAAAAGTAGATTGATTTATCTCCTAACAAACTACCTAATAATAGATCTATTAGCTTATTTTTGCAAACATAGCTTACACTATATCAAGTCTACTTCCCCTATAATTTGATATAGCAATCTTTAAAAAATAATAGAGTCCTGGCCAGGTTGCTCTGATGGTTGGAATGTTGACCTATATGCCAAAAGGATGCAGGTTCGATTCTGGTCAGGGCACATGCCTAGGTTGCAGGTTCTATCCTCTTTTCCTCTTTCTCTAAAAGTTAATATAAACATGTCCTCAGGCAAAGATTAAAAAAGTAAATAAATAAATAAAAATTTAAAACATAACAAATTGTCCACAACTTCAACACTTATTATTGCCTTGTTGATAATAGCCACTCTAACAGGTGTGAAGTGGTATCTCATTGTAGTTTTGATTTGCATTTCCCTAATAGGTAGTGAGGTTGAGCATCTTTTCATCTGTTGGTCATTTGTATGTCTTCTTGGAAGAACTGTCTGTTCAGGTCCTTTGCCCATATTTCCATTGGACTTTTTGTTAGTTTGGTGTTGAGTTGTATGAGTTCTTTATATATTTTGGATATTAACCCCTTGTCAGAGCTGTTGTTTGCAAATATCTTCTCCCATTCAATTGGTTGCCTTTTTTTTTTGTTTTGTTGGTGGTTTCTTTTGCTGTGCAGAAGTTGTTTAGTTTTCTACATTTCCATTCATTTATTTTTGCTTTTACTTGCCTTGCCTTTGGGGTCAAATTCATAAAATCTTTTCTAAGATCAAGGCCCATAAGTTTAATTCCTATGTTTTCTTTATGTAATTTATCCTTTTGGGTCTTATATTCAGGCCTTTGATGCATTTTGAATTCATATTTGTATATGAGAACAAGCAGTAATATAGTTTCATTCTTTTTCATGTGGCTTTCCAATTTTCACAGCACCATATATTGAAGAGGCATTCTTTTATCTATTGTATGTTTTTGGCTCCTTTACTAAAAATTGCTTGCCAATATACATGTGGTTTCATTTCTGGGCTCTCAATTCTGTTCCATCGGTCTGTGTGTCTATTTTCCTGGCAATACCATACAGTTTTTATTATTATCACTTTGTAATATAGTTGAAAGTCAAGTAGTGTAATACCTCTGGCTTCATCATTTTTTGTCAGGATTGGTTTGGCTATGTGAGGCCTCTTGTGGTTCCATATAAATCTGATGATTTTTTTGTTTTATTTCTTTAAAAGATGCCATTGGGATTTTGATGGGGATTGAATTAAATATGTACATTGCTTTGGATAAAATGGGCATTGTTACTGTGTTGATTCGTCTAGTCCATGAACACAGAAGATCTTTCCATTTCATTGTCTCTTTCAATGTCTTTTAATAATGCTTTTTAGTTTTAAGCATATGGGTCCTTCACATATTTTCTTAGGTTTATTCTAAGTACCTTATTCTTTTTGTTGAAAGTTGGCATAAAGACTTTATTCAGTAAATCAATTTCTAGTCTGGTATGTAAAGTTTAAATCATTATATAGTCAATCTTTTATTTAACTAAAAACAAGATGATAATAAAAAGTCTCTAAAATATTTTGAAAACACTATACCATGAGAAGAACCAATTTACAAAAAAATGATTTTATTATCAAATTTTAAGGGACAGCCCTGACTGGGTAGCTCAGTTAATTGGAGCATCATCCAAATTT
Source organism: Miniopterus schreibersii (assembly GCF_964146895.1). NCBI lineage: Eukaryota > Metazoa > Chordata > Mammalia > Chiroptera > Miniopteridae > Miniopterus > Miniopterus schreibersii. Next base: position 95,339,082 of record NC_138101.1, on the reverse strand, counting down.
TTGTGGGTTTTATTTCCAGTCACAGCACATATCTAGGTTGCAGATTCGATCCCTGGTTAGGACACATACAGGAGGCAACAAATTGATGTTTCTCACATTGATGTTTCTCTCCCTTTTCCTCTCTCTCTCCCACTCTCTCTAAAATCAATAAACATATCTTCGTGTGATGATTAAAATAAAATTTTTAGGGACAATTTTTATCAGTTCACTGTATCCTTTGTATAATGATCAAAACCCTGTGTTTTAGAAAACTTTGCTTTTTTCTCTTCTAATTCTTTTACTTTGTTTTCCAATGCTATTGATTTGGAAGAGCAAAATAGTTTTTGTGAAACTTTGGGATGATATACTGTACTGTGCTTTGTCTATGAATATCATTCATAGCATCAATTTTGTAAGATGTATATTTCAATTGGTACATTTAAAACTGGTAGGAAGTATCGGAACTATTCTTACTCACTTGACCAGCCCTAATTGTCAATAATATAATTTAGTTCTTAGGTGACTGACAAAATTTATGAGTGCGGTTAGAAACATTTTTATTGGCAATGGGCCCAAAAGGTGACCTCTCAGACATTTTCAATCTTCTTCAAGAAATCAATATATAGCTATACCATCCTGAATGCACCCGATATCCTCTTTCAAGAAATCATATGAAAATCTGGTTATCTTTGGGGCTTGTATGCCTTTTTCCTTCACCAAAAGAGAGAATTTTTCAGATATTATTTCTTCAGATAAGTTCTCGATCCCTTGCTCGCTCTCTTCGCCTTCTGGTACCCCTATCATGTTATGTTTCATATTGTCCCAAAGGTCCCATAAACTATCTCAGTTTTTAAGTCTTTTGTCTTTTTGCTGCTCTGATTGGGTTTTTTTTCTACCTTCTCTTCCAAATTACTGTTTCAGTCCTTTGCTTTATTGAGCCTATTGTTTATTCCTTCCAGTTGTAGTCTTTATTTCAGATATGGCATTCTTCACTTTTGACCGCTCCTTTTTTATGGTTGCTATCACTTTTTTAATGCTGTTGATCATCCTTATAATCATTACTCTGAACTCTATATCTGATAAATTGCTTACCTCCACTTCATTTAACTCTACTTCTGGAGAGTTTTCTTGTTCCTTCATTTGGAGCCTGTTTCTTTGTCTCCCCATTTTGACTTCTTGTTTGTGTTTGTTTCTATATATTAAGGGTAGATCTGCTATGACTCCCAGTCTTGGTTGGGTGACCTTATGTGGTAGGTGACTTGGGGGAACCCAGTAACCCAATCTCCCTGATCACCAGAACTGGATACTCTAAGAATGACCCTTGTGCACATTGTGTGGACCCTCCTGTTGTAATTTAGTCTTGATTGCTATTGGCCCATTCATGTGTGGGCTTGACCCTCAGTCTGGCTGACAGTGAGACTCAACCTCCAACACAGTGTGCAGGCTGCTGTGCAGGTGCTGATCACAGGAAATGGAATTTGTCTCAGCAGGGTTTGGTGTCTGCAAATATCTAACTGTGGATAGGCTCCTGTTGTCTGAAGCTGACCACTGGTATATTAGTCTGGGCCTCTTTGGAGGGACTCTGGTGCAAGCCAATGTCACACACTGTCTGTACTAGGTCCTGAGCAACCTGTTTGGAGCTATCAGCGATCCACAGCTTGTGGCTCCCTCTGTTATGTCTGGGTGTATGTGAAAAGGACCAAGCTGCACACTAGGGTCTGCTTTTACTGGTCCCTGGCCTAGGAACAGGTCAGGCAGACCCTAAAACCACCCAGGGATCCACCTCTGCCAGCAGGCTGTCTGTTAATCTGGGTCACTTAAATGAACCTTTGGCTTAAGCTCCATGGGGCAAGATGGATTCCAAAATGTGTGGCTATTGCTTTCCTCAAAGCTAATGCTGCCTATCTGGTAAAAGTCTGCCTGAGGAAGTTGGCTTCTGCAGTATGGGGAAATGATTTAGCACAGGGATCTAGGCATCTGTCCTCTCAGTTCTCTCCCCAGAGTCAGCAACTTCCAACTCTCCACAGACATTTGTAGTCTACTCTGACTCCCCCCATGCCAGAGCCCAAGATGGGTTTCTGCAAACAAAACTTTGTGTGTTAACCCTTTAAGAGGGTGCCTGCTTCCAGCCACCCTTCTGTGGTGGACAGAAACCCCACAGCTTTTCACAGCCAGATGCCATATGGGCACTTTTCCAAGTTCTGGTATTCTGGGCTGGAGAGCTCTCTTTGTGGTTTAGACCCCAGGCTTCTCCGGGGAAACTCCCCTTAGCTGAGATATCCCTCTGAACTCAGCTGCTGCCTGTGGGAGCCCAGCCAGGCCCCTTGTGCCTTCACACTTCCTAGAAGACTTGATGTGGCCTTCTCTTTAGTTCTTGGTTCTTATAAGGCTTCTCTCTAGCTAGTCTTTAGTTGGTTATTCATGTTTTAGTTGTAATTCCATTTTCATCCCAGGAGAAGGTCAGTGTAGCTTCCACAGATTCCTCTGCCATGTTGGACCTTAATTATCTGTGTGATTAGGTTACTGATATGGCTATGCACATCTTTCTTGTTCTGCTAATTTGCTGAGACACAATCATTCAAAAAGAAAGAATATATCTTCTCCATCTCAATGTCTTTAAGGAATTTCTTGATATATTCCTATAAACTTTTTATAAAGAGGATTTGTCTTTTGTCCACTTTTGAATCTTTTAAACAAATTTAACATGCAGTTAGAAAATTTGAAAAACAACAAAGATATGTAGTGTTTTTTATCATGATTATGAAATGACTGTATAACAGATATAGGAAACAATAGTATGTGTCATATTGTCAAATAGCAAAGAACATTAAATAGGTAAACACTAAGATTCATGTGATGTAACACCATCATGAACGCACATAAAAGATGAGTTTATATTGTCAAAAGTTGCAAACTAATAAGAAATTAATATCTCAATACAAGACAATTTGCATATAAGATAGACAATCACTCATTTATTCCAACTATAAATTAATAAATTGTTTACAAATTCTAATTGAATAGCATTATAGATAGTATTTCCTACAGATTGTTCAAAGTTTTCTAGGCATAGACTCTGAACTGGTGATTTACTTACAGAATGTTTATTGAGGGTCCTCTCAATATTAAGACTTGTGTTATTGATTGGTTTTTTCCCTTCAACTTCATATGTTTGAAATCCTAACCCCCATAGTGATGGTACTAGGAGAGTGCCAACTCATGTTTGGGATTAGTACCTGTATAACAGAGACCCCAGAGAGTTTTTTGTCCCAACTGCCATGTGAAGTTATGGAAGAATCTGGCCCTCACTTGACACCAAATCTGCTGGCACCTTGATTTGGATTTCCCAGCCTCCAGAACTGTTAGAAACAAACTTCTGTTATTAATAAACCCACAACCTATGGTATTTTATGAAAACAGCCAGAATGGACTAAAACAACCTGTGAGGTGGGAATGATGGAAGCAGAATCTTGTACAGGAACTGCAATGTACAGGGGTGTTTTGCAACTAGGTGACCCTCAGAGTCATGAGTTGAAACAAAGGGGCTAGGGCTTTGTACCCATGTACAGATCAAGAACTGAGGAGGGGTTTTAAACTCAGCTGAAGCAGCTCCCTTGGGTTGATGGCAGTTCTAGGGGAGGGATTCAGCTGTGAACTGGCAGCAGGTCTCACTCACCTGAGGGACTGAGTGCTTTAATCTGAAGTGGTGAGAAAATAGGCATTTGCTACTGACCAATAACCCAATATAGCCTGGTGATGTTTGGAACTTCAATATACTTTTAAATTATTATTAAAAGGTCAAACCAACAAATGTTTAAAGGTGTTACTTATTTAGTGTTTTGAACAAAACAGTAATAATAAAGTGAAAGGAAACCATTTACATTTCCCAAGATGTGAATATAGTGAATATAAAAGTAAATTATGCATCAATAAAATATAAAATGAGTTTATTGAGGAGCCTGGCAATAGGGACTTATTTAAATGCCAGTAAAATTTTGAGAAGTAAAATATGTCAAAGTATTGACAGTAATAATTTCTTCTTTTAGGTATTTTTTGGAGTAAAGGTGATTTACACTCTTTCAATTTTTTTGTCAATGAGCATGTATTATTTTGATAAATAGGTGATTTTAAAAAATAATCAATGACTTTGGCAAATAACTGATTGTATATAAAAAAGCTTGAAAGTGAGAAGTAGGAATCATGACATTATTCAATACTGGACTTCTGTATAGTTAAGGACTGGCACATGATAGACTCTTCTGAATGATTTTGCAAGTCTTGCATTTCTTGGTGTTGGTTAACTTTGTCCCTGGACATCCTGTTGTTAGTTTTTGCTTGGTTGTTTTGCCCATAAGTTGCATATTACTTCTACTGAATTAAGATGACTCTGTCCTGAAAAACAGTCTACATAACTTTTGTTGATAGCAGTTACTCAACTTGCACTGCATCCTTGAGGAATTTATTTTGATCACTTTGAGAAGTTTTATTATTTTGCTCTCTCATATCCCATATCCAACAGGAACAAATAATGACAATACAGGGTGGGGCAAATGTAGGTTTCCAGTTGTTTGTATGGAAAGTAATACAATAATTAATAAATAAAAATAAAATAATAAACTCTGTGTTTCATGTACTCATAACTAAATGTACTTTTGCCCCACTCTGTAAGTTATTTCATTTTTTCCTGAGTGTATAGAGCAATCTGTTTATGTTTTAAATCTTTATTATGTTTGAAAAGGAAAAGTGCTGTCACCAAGAACCTCTTGTAATTGCATATCACTTTCTTTTCAGTTTAGCTAATCAGAATCATTAGTTCCCCTGTGGGGAAAATTAACATTTATGAGATACATTACAGATCTTGTCAGTTTATCATATCTCTGGAAAGTATAAGTCTACTTTGTGACTATTTCTATGCATAAATTATGTAGCCAGAGCTGTAAATGTACCTTCTATTAATTTGAATTGTGCATGTTTATTTTTTGTTGTATTATTTTTTTAGTTACTGTATATATTTCTCTTATATAATTAAAAATAAAAATCTAATTGTTCTCCACTATAATCACCCATTTGTTAGATTTGATAATATATCATATTTAATGATTTAATTTTTATATGACTAGTACAAAGCTTTAAAAAATTAAACTGTATGGGCTTGAAATTAATTACTTTTGTCTTTATTATCCATGCTTTGTGTAATATTAAGCATAAATAAGAAATTATTAAATATTATCTTTCTGATATATTACATAGAGTACTGATAATTATGTGGAAATTCATAACAAAACTCTACATCTATGACAAAATTAATTGCAAAGGAACTATCAACCTTGATGATTTTAATTGTTGCTAGAGTTGTTGATTTATCACTCTATAGAAGTCAGCTGATTTCATGTGTTAATTTATATACTGGAAATTTTTAAAGATTTCTAAATATGCTCACATAGCCTTATTGGAAACACATGGGATTTGAACTGAGGCAATAGTTAGATTAAAAAATATATTTTTTAAGAACAATTTTATTAATTCGTGCCATTTAAACTAGGAAAGTTTAAAAAACAACTTTATTTACCTGTTTTTGAACATGACCTGGAAACTGAATTTAAGGCATTTTTAAAAAGTGGTTAACAATGAACATGAATGGGTTATTTGGAGTATAAAGTTGAGAGCCAATCCATTAAAATAAGGTCCAAAATTTCCTTTATGGGGCCCTAGGATTTAAATTAACTTTATCGGTGCAAGAAGATGTAATTCTCTGGTATATATAAATTTATTGTCCTGGTTTGGTAGCTGCATTTTATTTGCAAAATGATGATTACAGAACTGTTTATAATATAATTGTAATGGTCTATATGAGTGTGAGATGTGGTATTCTTACAAAAATGGCTTTATGAAGGAAAAATCAGAACTTCTTCAAGATTTATTAATAAATATGACTGTAGTGTATTCAGGAACAATCTAAAAGTTTTAAGCACCTTACTAATATATAACATATTAATTAATATTCCTGTATGTTGTCCCTTTCAAATTATCAGAGTACATATTTTAGTTCACAATTAATACATATTTTTTAGCTTTTTATTAGTTTTCAAGGCAATATGCCTTTTCATCTATTTCTTACATTGCCTAAATTCATAGTTGGTTTAGTTGTGTTGCATAGTTTATTGAATTTTATAATAGTTGTAAACTTATTATTAGCTAAGAGTTATACTATAGGTTATTAGTAAGAGTTGTAAGACCAAGGACCAAGATATGTTCACTAACTTTATCACCTGCAGCATATCCTCATGTTATTTTTATTAGGATAATTTTTCTTAAAGCTAGTGAAAAAAGACAGAGGCTGCTGAAGCACTATTGATCTATTTTCACACCTTGGTTTTTAGAAATATGAATACCAATGAAAATCTGCTTTTAAACATTAGGATTTTTAAAAATATAAAATTTATTGAGGTAAAACTGATTAATAAGATTATAAATTCCAAGTATACAATTCTGTCATACATAACCTGTATATTGCATTGTATGCTCACCATCCAAAGTTAAGTATTCAACCATAGGAAAAAATGAAATACTGTCATTTGTGACAATATGGATGAATCTTGAGAATATCAAGCTAAACAAAGTAAGTCAGACAGGAAAAGTCAATAACTATATAATTTCACTCATATGTGCGTTATAAAACTGAAAGTAATAAATGAGAAAACAAGACAAACAAAATCTCAGACAGCAGCAGTGTGGTAGTTACAAGGAAGAAAAGGGTTAGGGGGAGTTAGAAGAGAGTACAGAGGGTCAAATATATGGTGACGAAAGGAGACATTAGGATTTTTTAATAAATAAAGGTGAGGAATTTTAGTTCTATCTAATATTTCTAATAGAAATAATGCATGTGTATTTCATTAATCACATAGTCCATAAAACATTATATATTTACGTATAAATAACACATAACTTTTAAAATCTTGTTTTATAATCTCTTTTATGGCTTTCTATAGTTCTAGTGTGTTCTCTTTTATGCATTAAAAGAAGAAACACACACTATGAAGCCAAGTATCATGATTCTTTGGTAAAGGAGGTACTTGGAATCCCAGGTACTTTTGCAAGAGCTTTAATAGAAATGTGTAAATGACATAGCTAATATAAAATAAAAAATATTGATCTAAAAGGATACAATCTTGAGCTCTGTTTTCTGTGTGAAATAAGGCAAGCTAAGTAGAATTTACTGACTGTGAAAATAGTCACTCAGTAGCTGTAAGGAAACACCTTTATGGAGCATAGATGTTAACCAAATAAAAGAAAACCCAGCCACCAGGCAAAGAAAAGAGAAGGGGAAGGATGTAACTCAGACATAATGTGGGGCTAATGTGACCAGTGATTCTCCCATCAGATATTATAGTATTAGGTCTTTCCATCTAATCTTAGGCTTGTGTCATAACACTAGTCTCAGAAATATAAAATTAATTTAAATGTTTCCTATAAAGGCCCAGCTGGCATGGCGCAGTGGTTGAGCATCCACCTATGATCAGGGAGATCACTGTTCGATTCCGGGTAGGGGCGCATGCCTGGGTTATGGGCTTGATCAATGACTCTCTCATCATTGATGTTTCTATCTCTCTCTCTCCCTCTCCTTTCCTCTTTCTGAAATCAAAGTCGTCTTTAAAATATATATATATATATATATATATATATATATATATATATATATATATATAGAGAGAGAGAGAGAGAGAGAGAGAGAGAGAGAGAACAATATTATTTTTACTACACTAATATGTAGATTATAACTAGGAATTTTTATTAAGTTCTGAGACAAGATGTGAGGTATGAGATATTTTACTTGGAAATGATATCCTCTAAGGTATAATTGATAAACACTTTTCATATTTATCAATTAAGGTGCCTAACCATAAGTACATTTTGTTTTACATATTAGTGACTACTCATGTGTGAAAATACTAAGGATTAAACTATTAGAAGTATCAGAAAAGCTAAGTATATTTTTTCATAAAACATCAAACTAGAATACAACAGTTATGTTCAACACTTTATTTAAAATATTCACACTCTACACTAACCATGTAAAATATGCTACTCTGAATAGTTGATACTTAAAATAAATGTATTGATGTTCTACTTGGAAGCAAAAAAATTATTTAGAGGAGACACTTTATTTTCAATTTTCAGTGTGTAGTTTTAGACTCCTGATATAAAGAATTTAAGAGATTATGTAGGTCTGAGTTGAACTTAAGGGAGAATAGTAGGTCACCCAAATAAGCTGCCCAAGAAAGAGTCCACTAGAGTGGTCATAATTTTAAATCTTATTACTCTATTTCAAAATTTTATTTCCCTGAGGACTCAAAATATTAGTAGTGAATGGAAAATACAGTTAGAGTAAACTTCCTGTACCAAAATAAAAATAAAACTAAACAAAAACATATGTTTTCCCTCAAACTAGTAAGTCTAAAGACAGGAAGCAGTATATAATCCTAAAGTTGGTCCCATAGCAGCTGGTAATCAACAGAAGCTGGCAGTCCCACTGAGGCTCACTTTAATCTGATTCCTTTGATACTGAGCAGAATTTTTAAACGCCGCACCAGCTGCTCTTTTAGAAACATGCATTCATACATTTTTGCCTTGAGTTTAGTTACTTGCACATATTAAGTGCTATGAGAAAAGACTGAAAATTCTACTTTTGAGTGTTGTCTTGGTGGCACACCAATAAATGGTAAACTGTTGGAGCTCAGCATCTTAAAAATAATTTGTAGCCCCAATATACCTTACTATGAGTTTCAGATTTAGATAAAATTGTCACATTAAAATTCAATGGCTTATATATTTCATTGGTAATAATAGCACAAAATTAAAAAATCTTGATAACCCATTTACCGTTTTTGAAATTAAATTTATTGAGGTGACATTGGTTAATAAGATTATATAGGTTTCAAGTGTACAGTTCTATGATATATTATCTGTATATTGCATTGTGTGCTCACCACCCAAAGTCAAATCATCTTTCATATATATACACATATATATACTTAAATCCTTACCTGAAAATATGTCCATCAGAAAGAGAGGGAGGAGGAGAGAGAGAAAAAAAAACATAGATTGGTTACCTCCCATACATGCCACAACTGGGCATTTTTCCCCGACTGAGTATGGAACTCACAACCCTCCTGGTACAGGGGAAGACACTCCAACCAACAGAGCCATCTGGCCTGGCATCACCATATATTTTTTACTCCTACCTTAATAAAACCAAGGTAGGCAAGATACTTATATCTTTAGTCAGAAGCTTTCATTACCATCACATTCTGAGATCAAATCTAGAAATAAAACCCTCTGGAACTTTTTAAAATAATCTAAATTTTGTATCATGATTGATAAATGAGGAATAAAAACCCTTCCCTCAGAAGAAGTGACTTATCTCAATTTCAATTGGCATTATATTTCTTTTACAAAATGATGACAAGTATATAAAAAAGGTTTTGGTGTTATAATTTCTTTTTCAAAAAATATTTTTATTGATTTCAGAGAGAGAGGAAGGGAGAGGGAGAGATAGAAACATCAATGATGAGAGTAATTGATTGGCTGCTTCCTACACACCCCTGCTGGGGATCAAATCTTCAACCTGGGCACGTGCCCTGACTGGGAATTGAACCTTGATTTTCTGGATCATAGGTTGATGCTTAACCACTGAGCCATGCCTGCTGGGCTGGGGTTATAATTTCTAAATTTGTTTCTCATCCTCAAAGAGGGAATAATTTAATAAGCTATCCTTCTTTATCTTTATTTTTTTAAATTTGTCTCTTCCTTTTGAGGTAAAGAGAACCAAATTTCACTCTCTTGGATAAGCAGAGTGGTTGTTCTCAAGAATACGCGTTATTAAAATATAAACAAAGAAGCAAGAATAATTTTGAATATTATAAAATAACAGGAATTGAATTTACAGTATAGAGTGACATAAAAAGTAAAGTTTATGAAAGCACTTTTGAGTTAACTTCAATATAAATGTAATATTCTTATTAAAACAGACAAGTTAAGACACTAGACTGTTTTAATTGACTTAATCAAGGAAATACTGAGTCATTATACTTTATTATATCATCACATTCTCATCCTTTTAGGAAATTATAGCAGGAAGTACTCTTTCCTTGAATCACTGTGTTTCTGGTTGCTCTCTAATAATAATTTGAAGCCAAATATACTAGTTCATAGTAACTTTTATGTGCTCAAAACTTAGGCTAAGATTAAAAATACTACTCATCTTCTCAAATATAAGCCAGTTTAGATAAGGAATAACATCACCGTTCCTTCCAAGGATAAGTCCATGGCTTCCTAATTGATGCTAGAAGTAATGTGTGTTTTCTTAGCCCCACAACTCTTGAAGTTAATATCTATATTAAGTTATGCGCAATAGCAGAGCATAGACCTTAAGAGAACAACCATACAATCAAATGGCTTTGAGTCAAATCCAGTCTTGATTACTTTTGACTAGGACAAGTTAATCACCTGGGGCCTCAGGTTTCTCATTAGCAGAATATGGGTAAGGTCACTATCTCAGAGGGTTTCAGTCAAGGTTGAATGACATAAAATGTGACATATTCATTCCTCAAAAGTTAATGGCTTGGAAGGAAAAAATACCATACAAAGGGTGATTTGGGGTTATTATATGTGGTAGGATAAAGATATTTATGGAAAAATCAAGAAGGGCTACTTGGAATACTAAAATCTTAGACTAACAATGATTTCTAAAGGAAATGATGGTTGAGGAAAGACTTCCTAAAGAATGGATATTATCTATTCAAGAACAGTTAACAAAAATATTAATAGCATAGGAAAGTCTACTAAGGTATGAGAGATTAAAGTATGCAAATTAATCACTATACTACAAAGTATAAAGTTTAGGCCAAGTAAAGATATTAGTATGGCTTATAGAAGAAGTATAAATTATTTTAGTTTAGGGGTGGCTCCCAAGTCAGGGTCCTTGGAATCAGTCATATTTGGGTTGTGTCTTAAAGAGTGGGTGACTCAGTTTATTATGTTCTTTAGATTCCACATAATCTAATGAGATCATGTGATATTTATTTTTCTCTGGATGGCTCATTTTGCTTAACATAATATTCTCCAGGCCCATGGACACAGACAATAGTGTGGTGAAGGCCTGCAGGGGGAGTGGGTGCAGAATGGAAGCAGTCAATGGAGAAAGAGGGGACATCAGTAATATTTTCAACAATAAAGATACATTTTAAAAAAGAAGGAGCCAGTGACTCAATATATTCATGCTTACTGGTAGCTCTATTCATCTTGTCTTTATACCATTCCTTTTGCCTGTGAATCAAGTTGACTCACCCATTTTTTTTCTTGCCACTGTAAGATAGTTTTTATATATTTAAAAAATTAATATATTTGTGAATAGGTAATGCATGTAATTGCTATAAAAATTAAAAGCTAGGAAAAAATATACAATGAAGTATATTTTTCTTAATTCCTGTTTTCCCATGACTGATGTAATATCATTCTACAAATATTCTACACTTTTCAAGTATAAGTACTTATTTTTGTTCTTTTTATATAAATGAATATAATGTGCAAGTATGTGTATGTGTATACACACATACACTATTCTTCTCTTTTTCACTCAACAAAATGCTTTGTATCATTACATACTGGAATGCCTTTTTTTTAAATCCTTACCAGAAGATATTTTTTTCCATTTGTTTTTTTAGAGAAAGTGGAAGGGAAAAGGAGAGACACAGAGAGAGAAACATCGATGTGAGAGAGACACATTGATTGGTTGCCTCCCTCATATGCCCAGGAATCGAACCTACAACTGAAGTACTTGCCCTTGACAGGAATGGAACCTGAAACCCTTCAGTCCATGGGCTGACACTCTAACCACTGAGGCAAACCAGCTAGGGCAGAAATACATTTTTTATTGCATTAGATGGTATTGCATTGTATGAATGTGCCATAACTTAGTTACAACAGCTCCATTGGTGGACATGTAATGCATTTCTGATAAAAATTCTGCATTCTGAAAGACATTTTCTGCTTTTTCATTTTTTAACTCTTACAATTTTATAATATAGGTTTTTATTACATATTATATATCCTTTATCTTTGAAGTATAGTGAAATATATTAAAATATTTCAAATAGCGAGCCATCCTGAAGCTTCTGAAAAAGCTATAATTTTGGTTGTATTTATTATTTGGCTTCTGAATTCTATCAGCTCATAATTGTAGTGTTATTGTATCCATATTCATAAATTGCATTTCTCTGTGTTTTCCCCCTTCAGCTTTTTGGGTAGTATATATTAGAATTATTAGTGAAATAATATTATTTTCTTTATATATAATATTAATAAAATACTAATTAATAATTTATTATTATTAATAAATTTTTCTTTTGTTCTAAAATGCTTTTAAACAGTTTATATAGTATTAAACATGCCAGCTTTTTAGAGGAGTCTTTTTATAATTCCCCAGTGTATGTTTTTGTGCTTGGTAGAATTTATTTTTGGAAGTAGAAGTAGGTTATCTTTGACAAATTTTATTTATTTATTTATTTTTAAATAAGGCATTTGGCTCTCATCCTGTTGCTCACCAGCTAGGACACCCTGTTTACCTATCTGCATTTACTCTACCTTGGACATAGCTGCATACTCTGCCAGTTTTGTCTGAGACCTGACACTGAAGATGTCCACTCCTGATAGAATGCTACCGGTTCACTAATCTTCATTACATTTGAAAGTTTTTCCTTATTTTTCATTTCAGAGTTACAAATATTACTTAGTTTCATTAGAGATGGGTTCTATGTTTCTATATTGATTTATCTGCCTTGTTTCAGGGAATAGTTCTAAGTATGAAGACATCAGGTGTCTTCTCTTTATAAAATTAAATATAGATTGTTATGGACTGAATTGTGTCCCAAAAATGCATATGTCAAAGTCCTAACACTGAATGGCTCTATTTAGAGGTAGGGTCTTTAAGGAAGTAATTAAAGTTAAAAGAGTTCATAAAGGTGGGGTCCTAATCTGATAGAACTAGTGTCCTTACAAGAAGAGAAACACGAACCAAACCTCTTCCTCCTGCTCATCTGAGGACACAGTGAGAAGGTGGCTGTCTTCAATTCAGGAAAAGAGCCCTCATCAAAAACTGACTTTGAGAGCTCTTTGATCTAATACTAGTCTTTAGAACTGCAAGAAAATAAATTTCTTTTCTTTAAGCCACCTAGTCTATGGCCTATTTTTTATGGTAGTAGACTAATAAACATATCATGCAAAAGAGAGCCATGATTGCTAAATTAACAAGAAATGTTAAGTTTCCAATACTTGACTAAATCATGGTTGTAGTGTTCTCTTTTTTTTTGGAAGTAAAATAATATTAAAAACTTTGGTGTTTGTTCTTAAAGAGAGTATAGGATGGATATAGATATACTGGGTAGTTGCTAGTTTTAATATCTGATATTGTAAGATTATGCTTCTTATATACAACTAAATTCCATATGAACTACTGTTTTAATATAATAGCAAATAACAAGAAACATGTTAAAGTAGCCTTTGAGGAAGCCAAAGTTATACCTTGCTATCATGTTCAATTACTTTATGTAGCTGATTTCAGTATGTGACTTAAATATTCTCAAAAGATTATTATAAAACACAACCTTTTGTAAATAGTAATACATATACAGCTTAAGAAAGATATTGTGTGTGTGTGTGCGTGTGTGTGTGTGTGTGGTGGAGAGACTGGTTAAAGAATATGCTTTGGATTTTTAAAACTCTTTAATATTTGGATTTCTCTCTTTTGGTCTTCTCTTGTTTATAAATAGGATTTTCCCACTATTTATTAATAGCTCTCTATTTTAGATCTAACTATTTATTCAATTCCAGAAAGTATATGATTGTTCATTAACTTACATGACCTTTTTTAATGATTTTTAATCTTTAATGGTGATGCCTCTTTTCTTTCTTTTACTTATTTAGATTTCACCCATTAATTGAGTTTCAGATATTGATATGGAGTCAACTATGTTCAACCCAAATTCATATGTTGGAGTTAGGGCCTTTAATGAGGTAATTAAGGTTAAATGAGGTCATACATTGGGGCCCTAACCCTATAGAACTGGTTTTCTTATAAGAAAAGAAATAGAAACCAGGGAGTTCTCTCTTCTCTTCCCTCTTCTTCCTTTCTTATTCTACCAGTATTACTCCTCCTCTTCTTCCTCCTTCCTCTTCTTCTTCTGCTTCTGCTTCTTCCTCTTCTTCTCTCTGTTACTCTGTCTCTCTCTTCATGTGCACCCTAAGAAGAGATCATATGACCACATAATGAGGTGGTCACTGCCTACAATCTAAGAAAAGAGGCCTCATAATGAAACCTTTGCTAGCATCTTGGTCTTAAACTTTCCAGTCTCTAGATCTATGAGAAAATAAATTTATTTTGGCTAATTCATCCAGTCTATGGTATTTTTTTATGGCAGCCCAAGTAGACAAAGAAAGATACTAAATCAATGATCAATGAAACATGACAATTCTATGACTATTTGATATCTTCTTTGAAACTCCATTTTGGGAGTGACATCAGAGAAATGGTGATGTGAAAGAACCCTTGGTCTCTCCCGTTGAAATTTTAGTAATTTGAACAGTTATAACTCAATAAAGGATTTCCTTCTCAATGCATAAACACACCTGAGAGATCCACACATTGAAACATTTAAAGGTGGGTAAGTGGGAACAAATGGGGTTGGCAAGAAGAGAGAAAGACTGAGATAAGGCACAGATGCAGCCTTGCAGCCAGGAGCTAAGGGTAGGACTCAGCCCAGAGAGAGGAGAAACCTGGTTTTGACTGGCACTCCTTTTAGCTGGGAGGACCAAAGTGATTTGGTTGGCATTCCTGCAGAAATGAGCAGTACACATTGTGGCTGAGCCTAGAGACTGGGCAAGTACATATCCCAGGGATGTAGCTCAGTTGTTGAGTGGTTGACATTCCAGACAAAGAAATAAAGCTATGAAACCCTGCTGCCCCATAGCCTCCCAGAGCTCACTTCCTTTTACCCTTGGTTTCAAGTTGTGGAGCACATTATCTGCAAACCTGAAAAGTGTTTCTACAAAATCACTTTTTTCCCTGAGCAAAGTGTGCACTCTGTGACTGGTCCCAGGGTCAGAGCACTGGGATACTCTGTAGAGGTATGAAGTTGCCATTACTGGGAGAGCAAAACAACAGAGAAAGCAGCTAGGCCCCCCAGCCATAAGCTGCCATTAGTATACCAACCCCCATGCAATGTGGCCATACTAATGGCAGCATATGACTGTAGGGCACAGCACTGGGATTTCACAGAACTGAAAAACTTGTGATCCAGCACCACCTATTGGAAAATAATAAAATACCTTTATGTGTTAATCTGCTAGAGAAGTGCCACTCATATCTAGATGCCTTGACAGAAGGAATCCATCAAATACCATGACTAACCAAGGTACTGAGGAAGCTCAGAAAGAAAAAGCACCAGAAAACATAAACATACTTAAAGATGGAAATATGTGATTTAAGTGACAGAGAATTTAAGATTGAAGTTCTGAAAAAACTCAGTGAGATGCAAGAAAATACAGTAAAGCAGTTTAATGAAATCAGAAAATAAATCAATGAACAAAATGAGTACTTTGCCAAAAAGATTGAAAATTTAAAAAAGAATCAAGCAGAAATTCTGGAGATGAAGAACTCAATAAAAGAGATCAAGAGTTAAGTAGCAAGCATAGAATATAGAGTGGACCAGATGGAGGAAAGGATTAGTGATAGTGAACATAGAAATCTAGAAATGATGCAAATGAAAGAAGCGAGAGACTTGTGTGTAAAAAAAATGAAAGAACTCTACCAGAACTGACTTTTTCAAAAAGAGCAATATAAGAATAATAGACATATCAGAAGAAGAAGAGATGGAGAAGTATATGGAGAGCCTATTCAAACAAATCATTAATGAGAACTTTCCAAACCTATGTAAAGAGCTAGATCCTCGAATCCAGGAAGCAAACAGAACACCTAGTTACCTCAATCAAAATAAACCTTCTTGAACACACATTGTATTTAAACTGTCAAAAGTTAATGACAAAAAAAGAATTCTCCAAGTAGCCAGGGCAAAGAAGAAAATAACTTATAAAAAAGAACCCACTAAGTTATCATCAAACTTCTGAGCAGAAACTCTATGAGACAAAAGAGAGTTGAACCAAACACTCAAACAACTGAAAGACATAAATTACCAGCCAAGAATAAAATATCCAGTACAGATATCCTTTAAATATGAAAGAGAAATAAAGACCCTTCCAGACATATAGAAGCTGAGAGAATTTATCTGTTGCAGGAAATATTCAGGGGTTATTTTACCTGAAACAAAGAACAAAAGGCCACAAAACTATGAGTAAGATCACCAACAAACACACAGCGTAAATAGGGATAATTTGTGAAAATAAAAGCATAAAGGAGAATGGCGTAAAGGTCTTAACTGGTAAAGGAGGATGGAGATCAGATGTTACAAAATAAAAAAGGACTATTGTATATATGAAAGATAACTTTTCATAATCCTAACACACACAAAAACCTAAAACTGAGACACATAACTTAAAAAGAGAAAACAGTGGGGAAAAGTATGCAGTATCAGGAAGCAAAAATAAAGGCAAAAACATAGAGGAAAAGAACCAATGGAGGCACAGAGCTGCCAGAAAGCAGAAGATAAAAGATAAAATGGCCATAGAAAATCCTCACACATCAATAATCACATTAAATGTAAATAGAGTGAATTCACCAATAAAGAGTCATAGAGTAGCAGACTGCATAAAAAAACAACAACAATTATATGCTGCCTTCAGGAGACACATCTAAGCTGCAAAGACAAAGATAGATTGAAAGTGAAAGGATGGAAAATTATTATTTAAGAAAATAGTATCCACAGAAAAGCCAGTGCAGCCATACTTATATCTAACAAAATAGATTTCAAGGTAACAAAGGTAACAAGAGACAAAGATGGACATTTTATAATGATAAAGGGAACAATACATCAAGAAGACATAACATTTCTTAATATATATGCATCTAATCAGGGAGTACCAAAATATATATAGCAACTACTCACAGAACTAAAGGGACAAACAGACCAAAACAGAATCATAGTTAGGGACCTTAACAGTCCATTGACAGTTCCAGACAAATCATCAAGACAGAAAAACAATAAAGAAATATTGGTCTTAAATGACACAGTAGACCAAATGGACATAATTGATGTTTATAGAGACTTTCATCCCAGAACATCAGATTGTGCATTCTTTTTCAGGGCACATGGAACATTCTCAAGGATAGACCACATGTTGCTTCACAAAACTAACCTCAACAAATTCAAGACTATTGAAATTATACCAAGCATATTCTCTGAACACAATGCTTTGAAATTAGAATCAACTGTAAAAAGGAAGTCAAAAATCCCCACAAATATGTGGAGATTAAACAACATATTACTAAATGATGACTGGGTCAAAGAAAAAAAGAAAAAAGGTGAGATGAAAAGATGATAAACAAACAGGAATGACAGTATTACATGTCAAAATTTCTGGGATGCGGTGAGACTGGTAGTAAGAGGGAGTTTATATTATTGCAGGCCTATCTCAAGAAACAAGAAAAGTCCCAGGTAAAGAACTTAACATTACATCTTTAAGAACTAGAAAAAGAACAAAAACAACCTAAAGTCAGCAGAAGAAAAGAAATAAAAATTAGAGCAGAATTTTAAATAAAATAGAGAACAAAAAGACTACAAAAAATTCACAAAACAAAGAGCTGGTTCTTTCCAAAGGTTAATCAAATTGACAAAACCTTGGCTGGATTCAGTCAGGTAAAAAGCAAACAGACTCATATAACAAAATCAGAAATGGAAGAGAAGTTACTTTTCTTTCTCTGACTGGCTTATTTCACTTAGCATAATACTCTCCAGGTCTCTCCATTCTGTCTCAAAGACAAGTATGATCTCACTCATGATCTCACTCATATGTGGAATCTAATGAACAAAATAAACTGATGAATAAAATAGATCAAGAGATATAGAAGCATGGAACAGACTGACAAATCCCTGAGGGAAGATGGGGTGGGGTGGAGGGGTGGAAGTGGGAAGAGATTAACAAAATTATTTATATATACATATGCCTAACCCATGGGCACAGACAATAGTGCAGTGAAGGCTTGTGGGGGGGGGGGGAGTAAAAAGGAGGACATCTGTAATATTTTCAACAATAAAGATAAATAAATAAAATAAATAAGTAAAAAAAGAAAGAGAAGAAATTACCACAGACATCACAGATATGCAAATGATCATACTAGAATACTATGAAAGACTATATGCTACCAAATTTAATAACCTAGAAGAAATAGAAACATTCCTAGAAATATATAACATTTCTAGCCTCAATTATGAAGAATAAAATCTAAATAAGTGGATAATTAGTGAGAAAATTGAAACAACCTTTAAAAACCTCCCAAAATATAAAAGTCCAGAACCAGATGGCTTTACTAGTGAATTCTACCAGACATTCAAAGAAAATTTGATACCACATAACCCTAATACCAAAACCTTGTAAGGAAAACAAAAGAAAACAAAAAAGAAAACAAAAAAAGGAAACTACAGACCAATATTTCTGATGAATACAGACTCAAAATTCCTAAACAAAATACTAGCAAATCGAATGCATCAATATATTCAACAAATAATACATCACTATTAAGTGGTGTTCATTCCAGTGGCACAAAGATAGTTCAACATACACAAACTGATCAATGTAGTACACCAAATTTACAAAACAAAAGATACAATTATATGTTCTCATTAATAGATGGAGAAACAGCATTTGATAAGATACAATGGTCATTTATGATTAAAACACTCAATACAATGGGCAGAGAATGAAAGTACCTCAACATAATAAAGGCAATATGTAACAAATCCTCAGCTTATATCATACTCAATGGTGAAAGACAGTTTTACCTTTGAAATCAGAAACAAGTCAAGGATGCCCACTCTTACCATTCTTATTCAACATTATTCTGGAAGTTCTAGCCAAAGCAATCAGGCCAGAGAAAGAAATATAAGGCATCCAAATTGGGGGAAAAGTGCCACTTATTGCAGATGACACTATTCTGTATATAGAGAATCCTAAAGACCACCAAAAAATTATTAAAAACAATAAACAAATACAGTAAAGTTGCAGGATACAAAATCAAAGTACAAAAATTCACTGCTTTTCTATATACTAACAATAAAACTTCAGATAAAGAAATTTTAAAAACCACTTTTATTTTTTTACAATTGCATCAAAAATAAAATACCTAGGAATAAATTTAACAAAGAATGTGAAGAGCCTATATACTGAGAACTACAAAGCATTATTAAAAGAAATTTAAAAAGACACAATTAAATGGAAAGATATTTTTTGTTTATGGATTGGAAGATTCAACATAGTTAAAATTTCCATGTTATCCAATGCAATATACAAATTTAATGCAATCCCCATCAAATGCCAATGCCATTTTTTAAAGAAATAGAACAAAAAAATCATTAGATTTGTATGAAACCAACAAAGACCCAAAATAGCTAATGCAGTCCTTAGAAGAAAGAATAAACCAGCAATATCACACTACCAGACTTCAAATTACCTGTATACTACAGAGCTACAGTAATCAAAGCAGCATGGTACTGGCATAACAACAGACACAAAAACCAAAGGAACAGAACTGAGAGCCCAGAAATATCGCCATATATATACAGGTAAATAATTTTTGACAAAGAAACGAAAAACAATGGAGAAAGAAACTCTCTTCAATAAATGGGGCTGGGAAAATTGAAAAGCTAAATGCAAATGAATGGAACAAAATTACGGCTTGTCCCCATGTACAAAAATTAATTCAAAATGGATCAAAGACCTAAATATAAGATCTGAAACAGTAAATTACATAGAAGGAAAACAAAGCTACTAAACTTACGGACCTTGGTCATAGAGAACATTTTATAAATTTGACCCCAAGGGCAAAGGAAGTAAAGCCAAAAAGAAATGAATGGGGCTATATCAAACTAAAAAGTTTCTGCACAGTAAAAGAAACTGACACAAAACAAAAAGGCAACCAACAGAATGAGAGAAGCTCTTTGCAAACAAAAGCTCTAACAAGGGGTTAATATCCAAAATATATAAGAACTCATACAACTCAACACCAAACAAATAAACAGTCCAGTTAATAAATGGGCAGGGAACCTGAACAGACTTCTTCCAAAAAAACATAAAAGTAGCGAACAGATATATAAAAAGACTCTCAACTTCACTAAATATAGGGAAATACAAATTAAAACAAATTAAAACTATAATGAGATACCACCTCACACCTGTTAAAACTGCTGTAATGAAAAAGACAAGCAATAACAAGTGTTGGAGAGGTTGTGGAGAAAAGGGAACCCTCATTCACTGCTGGTGGGAATGTAGACTGGTACAACCACTATGGAAAATATTATGGCGGTTCCTCAAAAAGTTGAAAACAGAGTTTCCTTATGACCCAGCAGCCCCTCTTCTGGGTACTATCTGCCTGAAAAACTCCAAAACATCCAGGCCAGTGTGGCTCAGTGGTTGATCATCTTCTTATGCACCAGGAAGTTACTAGCTCAACTGCATTCCTGGAGGGCTTGGTCCCCAGCTGGAGGCATACAGGGGGTAGCTGATTAATGTTTCTCTCTCATCGATATTTCTATTTTGCTCTCCTTCTCCCTTTTTCTTTCTGAAATCAATAAAAACATATTTCAAAAAACAACTCCAAAACACTTATCTGCAAAGATATTTGCACCCCTATGTCATTGCAACATTATTCACAGTGACCAACACGTGGAGATAACCAAAGTGTCTTACGATAGAGGAATTGTTAAAGATGTGGTACATATATACTATGGAATACTACTCAGCCATAAGAAAAGATAAAATACCACCATTTATGACAACATAGATGGACCTTGAGAGTATTATGCCAAGCAAAATAAGTCAAAAAAAGTTAAGAATGATTTGATTTCATTCATGTGTGGGATATAAAACTAAAATTCATAAACACAGAGACAACAATATGGTGGTTACCAGAGGAAAGGGGGTGCGGGATAGTAAATGGCATAGGGGGTCAAATATATGGTGATAGAAGATGATTTGACTTTGGGTAGTGAACACACAATGAAATATACAGATAATGTGTCATAGAAATGTACACTTGAAACCTATATGATCCTACTAACCAATATTAGCCCAATAAATTTAACTTTTAAAAATTCCATTTGGGCTCTAAATTTTAAATTGGATGCTTGATGAACATCTCAAAAATTTTATTTTATATTTTTAGGGTATATCAAAAATTTTAAATAATTTCTTAACTTAGCAGGTTTTCTGAGTTTGATTCAATTCATAACAGATGAATATTTAAATCAAGTTTTTTTCCTTATTGTGATCATCACAATTAATATAGTATTATACAATAAAAAAATGAAATAAATGCATTTGAACCTTGTAAATGGAGATTTAGTCAATGAACAGAAGATACATTTTAATTAATATTATCTTATTTTATTATTTTTGAAGAAAATTTGTATATAGGTATTCAGTATACTAGAAAAATGATTTAAAAATATTGCCTTTGAATTTCAAATAACTGTTTCTAATTAATAATCTCTAGCTTATAAACACAGATTCTATATTTTTGTGAAAAGTGAATACAAATAAAACTTTGAATGCATAAACAAATTTCATATTTAAAAGAAATAAATTTCCTTCTATAAAATTATGACAGAATTTCCATAGGTTATTATAACCACATCAAACCTGCTGATTTTATTTCACAGGACATATTTTTTAGCTGCTGAGCTGAAAATTGAGGTTGGCAGACAAAAAGGAGCTGGTTTCATTTCAAGAATACAACTAAACACTAATTATATAAATGGATTTAAAGTTACCAAGGGGAACATTTTTTACATGTCTTATGAAAAGAACTTCTAGACAATACTCAATTAATTAAGACAGCAAGAGAGTTTTTATTCCTGTATTCTAGTAGCTCAGTATGAGTCCTAGAGGAGATAAAAACAGGTTAAATTTTTTAATTGCTGCATTTTTATTTTTGCCTTTTTAAAATGGGCAATCCTGCCTTTCCTTATTTATTGGCTGTTGGCATTTTAAGTATTTCCCTTCAAGCTTTGAATATGGAGCATTGTAAGAAAAAATAGAGAAAGAATGAATTGATCGGTTAAAAGGGACTGTTGCTATTATCAGAAGACATGTTTTGCTTTCAATGGCCTAAACATCATAGACATAATGAAACCAACTCAAATACAAATAGGTATTTATTCACAATTTTTGCTATGTATCTCATTGAATGGTGACTATTTTATAAAAATGTTGTGAGGAATATAAAGAAATGACTGGCCAAGCAGGGTAATAGTCTTAAAGGTCTTATGCTCATTCATTCATTCATTTAATTTATTATGTATGTCTTTATTTATTGCCACTAATGGTCAATTATCTTGCTTTTAATGTCAAATTCAAACTCTCTCATTTCATGACCTTATCTTTCCCTCAACATGTTATTAAAATTGTAGACATATTCAAACAAATTTTAGTTGTCAATTTTGCACAACCATTTATTGATATTTGTTGGAGTTTCCAATATTTCAGTAAATGAATTAAACCCTTAACAAAAAACATTTTTGGAGATTAATTTTTAATGACTTCTTTCCCAAGATGGAGTATAGGGTGAAAAACGCACACACAAAAAACATAAGTGAAAGAGAATCAATACATCAACCACTGGGATTTTCAAAAACACATTTCTAATTCACTCACAGTCTGCATTTTAAACATGAATCTTTCTCAGCCTGTTGCAAAAGAAATAAAGAATGGAATCCTGGTGAGCTGGTACTTTTTTGTTTTCCTTAGGAGGAGGAGGTCAGTTGGTAATAAACACCCATGCAGTTCCAGTAACTTATTTAGGACAAAATCTATTGAAGAAACTTTAAATTAATATTATATCCAGTTAGAAAAATGTTTAGAAAAAGCAATTAGATTGAATAGCATAGGGTTGTTTTATCAGAGTACAGTCAAGAACAAAAGATCTCTAGGGGATTATGAATTTGGGAATATTCTACCTTTGGCTTTCAACATTGGTGTTAAAACACACATGGGAATGAGTCTGAAATAAATGCTCACAGAATATAAATTTGTTTATTTTATGTAAAACAGAAGAAATACGAAATATTACACAACATATTAACATCTCAAGTATGTTAGGTAAGTTTAGAAATTGACATAATTATCGTTCACTTGATGATTATAATGCTAATTATAACATTTTATATATTTATTTTATATTATTTTATAAAATAATATATATTTTATATATTATAACATAAAATATTGGCCATATTTAGAAATTGGAGGAGAGCAGTAGATTTAGTCTCCATACAAGTAATAATGGAAGTGGTTGGCTCAACAGTGAGTGAGTTCCCCACTTGCATGATACCTACTCTTCTCCATCAGTAGAAGTGAGCAGGTCAGGTTGAAAAGTAAAATCTGCTTTGCTGAGGATTCTTGGCTAGTATGAACACATGTACTCTTAATTGTGCCCAGGAAGAGTGTCAGGAGTTAAAGTGAAAGGAGTATGTGTAAATACGCTATCTAGGAATTAGATAATAGTAGTACCAATTATGCATCCAATGTAAGTGGAGCAAGCAGCATTGCTAGAAATCTGTTAATATGACAAATAATAATTTACTAAGTGTCTATACTGTACCATGCACTTGATAGACATCAAAATATAGTGGTGAACAAGAAAAAACCAAACTGATGGTCTCATGAAAATTGCAGATATGTTCAGAGAAAATATCTTTATTATGAGTTTAAACTACATAGAGTGTAAATTTTCTTTTCACTATTAGCTGTTTCATTCATTGTTTGTTTATTACCATGATGCTATTTATAATAAAGGCCATAATCATTTTATCTAAAAGAACCTTAATATGACTATTTTATGCCTTCTGCAACCACAATTAGCACTGTCCAGAAACTTCTCTGGAAACTCTCCAGGGTAAAACCCAAATAAAATCTAGAGATTTTAATTGAACCAATCTTCTAAAAATATAACACCTTCTATAAAGAGAGCAAAAAGACCTTCAGATTCTCCTTGGTTTCTAACTTTCTCCACAGCAACTTAATATTTTAATGAGACTTTCTGGCCAGAGTGAAAGTCAGTTGAGACTCAGCAAGCATTGACCAGGTAACCATTTAATTTTACTATGCACTAATTACATTTTAATCTCCAAGCTCATTCATTTTCTTTTCTAAGACTATTTAAAACACTTTGACCTCATTTTCTCTGATACACTGAAGCATTACCAAATGTATGTTAGACTCCTTCATCTATGTAAAATAACTCAGATTTTAGGTCTTACAATATTTGGCTTTACATCTACTACTAATTGCTGATATCTAACTACATTTTGGACAGTCTCCTGCATTTCTTGACAATTTTGGCTTTTGTTTCACAACCTTATAGCCCTAATTTCTACAGTGATTTTGAGGGACTTCAGTGTTTTATTATTATTATTACAACAATCTAGTATTTTGGCTCCTTGGTCTCCTCTCCTCTAATGACCATTTTGCCTACACTATCTCAACCACCAATTCCCATAGTCACAATCCAGTACTACTTTTTGTTCATTTTTATTCTTCATATTAACTGAATTGTAAAACTACATGAGAAAGATAAAATGTTTTGTGCTTCTAATCTCATTCTGGAGAGATGGGTAGGCCAGTTTAGAACTTGCCCTTGTCAATCCCAGACATTTTCATCATTGAAAACTTAGAGATACAGAATAACTAATATAGAAATTGCTTCCTCTGATGATGATCTCATTATTATATTTTACCTGGTCAACATTTCCCACTAATACTCTACTTTGACATTCAGAAAACTTTTAGCCCACAGACCCAATTACTCTCTCCCTATTAATAAACTATTTTTCTTAGTTTCTTTTGTTTCTAGTTAACATGCTATATCTTGACTTTTAATTACATTTTTTGTCATTATTATTAACATTTTCCTATATCTTCTTCTTTCATTTCTGCTTGGGAAAACCAAACCAAACCAAAGGTAATAGTCAAGCAAACTCTCTGCCCTCTCTATGTCTACACTTATGCATACAAATCCTGCTATAGGAAACAACCCAGCTAGGCATACTGGTGATACCATCTGAGAGATCTAAACCATCTATATCCTCTTGTAAACAAAACCAAGTTTGGCTGCCTGCTGCCATGAGAGCTAAACTAATGAGACAGGTGCTTGCAAAAAGAAAAGAGATTTATTAAAGTGCTGGCATCTTGAGAAGATGGGGTACTCTTCTCCAAAGCTCATCTAAACATCTAGCACAGGCAGAGGTTTTAATAAGAGAGAGAATGAAAGCAGAACAAAGAAATTAAGGGGAGGGGAGTGAAAAGTTCTCTACCTGCAGGCCATCACAGTCTATTCTGATAAGGATCTTTAAACTGGTCAAGTGATGGTCAGTTTATATCATCCTGGTCTTCATCATCTTGGTTTTACTTTATCCTTGTTCTACTTTCAAAGGTCAGAAAATCTCCTGGAATGGGATGATTGAAGGTCAGAGTCTGTATCTTTTGAAGTTAGTTCCTAGGATATTATACAAACATGCTATTTACCTATAAGTTACATATTGGTCAGTCAGCATTTATAGATATAATGTCAAAAGAAGGGTGGGATGGGTTACAATTACCAACTGTTATAATTCCCATTGTCAATTTTTCCATTTCCATGGAAATTAGGGGATTATAGCCAAAATATTTCTGAAAACTAGAAAAATCCATGATCCAGTCTAGTTCATAGGTGAAAAATAAAATTGTACTAACGATTAACAGAACTACAATCTAAGATCCACAATTGTGTGTTATAGATTCTATTGAAACACAACTTTTCCCCTAAAATCACCCTCATTTTCATCAAAGAGCTAAATCAAAGCCAATTCATTTACTGCATTAAGTCGTTTCGATTTGGCCTTATTATTTGCATAAGCACAACAGGAATAGCAATTGATTATATAGGCTTTCTTAAATCTGCTTTGCTAGAACTTAATAAGGAATTTTGAGATTGAACTTTAATTAACCTCTCAGGGCAAAGAAGCCAAGCCACACAGTCACCATCAGACTTTGCCTGCAATACCTATAAGTTTGGGCAAGTTCCTCAAGTTCTTTTGGTCCCCAAAATGTCTTGAGTTTCTTCCTTTGTCATTTCCCAGGAAGGCAACCTTTGATCCTTACCTGGAAAGGCTGCCATGAACCATGTAAATAAGCAAAGTATCAGGCCACTTTTCCAACGGGTTTTTATTGGCTTCAAAGTCAATCTTTACTCTTTAAAGCTTTTTGCTGACAACTAGAGTGTAGGCATGTCTTTCTCAAAAATGACATTTCAGTCAAAATCTTGGTTAATAAAACTACACTTGGAAACTGGCTTAATGTGTCTTATTATAAAGAAATCAGAGTCCTATTAGATTCATGCAAACAAATATATTGCCATGAAAATAATAATATTTACTTATTAAGAGTTTTTAAGTTCTGGAGGAATTAATTAGGGTGAAAAATATAAATGCTTCAATATTGCTTATCAAGGTACAATTTACTAAATTGCTCTAAGAAAACAAACAAATTTCCTTATATCTGATAAACAAAACAAAAAGATTTAAAAATCAGCAATATTTTGAACAAAATCATAAGAATAATAATTATTTTCAGTTTATTCAGTCCCATAATCAAGTCTTGTTTATCCTGATTATTTGCAAGTATTTCTGTGAATCCAGTTATTCCTTAGCATTCTACAAATCTTTATTATTTTGAAGGTATAATCTGAAAATTTGTTCTCAGAAATTTATATTTCAGAATAAATCAGAGTCCTTTCCATGGATCTTTCTGAAGGTGTAACATTTTTGGAAATGTATCAGAGTGAAAAAATACCTGCCTCTAAATGTCAAAAAATAATAATAGTAAAAAAACTAAAAATGACATGGTTATAGATCTGATTATAATGCAACTTACAAAAGATTCCTTTGTAACAACTTTTTAAGATACAAATGAATTACAAATGAAGTGTATCAGATTAAAGAAATCAATTAATTTGTTCTTCACTGTCAATTGTACTTGGGGTTCCTGTGGAGAAATTACAATTGGTTTTGGAAAATCAAAAGAACTTCCTGGCCTTTTCATTTATCATTAAAATGACCACTCCTCTTTACTATCTATCTATGTACCTTTTTTTCCCTTTCTTATTTCTTTTTCTTTGTTTCCATTCCCTTCTTGAGTATTCCTCCTTCAATGTCCTTTCTTCCTGTAATATGCATGCTGCTTTCTTATCTTTTTTCCACTTCCTCGTTTTGCTTCTTCCACTTACACAATCCTTCAACTTGCACAAACCCTCAGTGACTTACTTACACAGATGATCTGTGACTTTCTTAGTCCCTCTTAGTTTGCTTCCTTTTAACTCATTCAGAAATAATCAACTTTAGAACAACTTGCTTTCAATTCTATATTATCAACACCATATAGTTTTTGCCCAACTTAATTAGAATTTTTAATTCTTAGAAACCTTAAATTTTAGTGAAAACTAAAAGTAATTAGCATTTTTTAGATTGGTAAATTTATGAATACATTTTATAACTTTTAGATACAGGTTTTTTTCTTTGGCAATTACACTTACATTGTTAAGAGGGATAACAGAGATAATGTGAATCTTTTTTTAATTTATTTTTTTAGTGTGCTTAAGAGTTAATTGTTTAATTTTCTAGTGTCTTTGACTTTTAGGAGGCTGGAGAAGAGGCAGGTGGGGTGGTGGGGGGGAACATCTGGTTTGGGTACTCTTGCAGTTTGAGTTTAAAAGTACCATTTTTTTTTTCTTCACATTGAGGTGGCCAGCCGCCCCTGCAGCTTCTGAAGCCTGCACAGGGTTTTGGAGTGCTATTAATTTCCTCATTATTCCCGGGACCACAGCAGCTCTTAGGGCTCCAGGAGTAGGATTTAGAGTGTTTAAAATACTTATTATTATTATTATTTTTTGAAGTTTTACTGTCTTTGGGAGGAGAGGGAATGTGGAAACATTTTCCCCTCTTTGAACCATCAATTTAGATCTTTCTGAGTAGAATTATTATGATGTAACAAAATGAAAGCTTGCATATATGAGTCAGCTAAAATATTCAATATTGAATACGTTTTCTTAGCTTATTCCCCTGTCAGAAAAACCAACCCAGAAAAACTAGATAAAATTGGGAATCTTAATAGCAGACAAATATGTAGTAAAGAGGAACATAGAAAATAGATGGGTGGAGTTTCTGGGTTACAGGTCATGTGTATTTATACTTTTGATAGCTCCTTTCAGATTATTTTCCTAGAAGGAGAAGTTATTTATATTCTAACCAGCAAGGTAGGACAGTACACATTTCCTGAACCCTGCCTCCATTGGATGTTAATAAGTCATTTCATATTTCCCAGTCTGATGGGAAAAAATGGATAATATCTCATTCTTGTTTTAATTTACATTTTCCTGAGTAATATTGAGATAAATTGCCTATTAATTTCTTCATTTTTCTGTTGGGTCATTTCTTATTCCTTTGCACTTTGTAGAATTCTCATAGTTGTTTGAGTTTAGTTATTTTCTTACATATATGTTGTGAACATTTTCTCAGTTTGACTTTCATCTTTTATGTTGACTTGTTATTCATAAATCAGTATGCTTTGTGTGGTTGTATTAATATATTTCTTTCAGACTTCTGCATATTCTATCTTGCTTAAGACATTATTTCTTATCACAAATAAAAAAGAAATGTATTATCTGCATCATTGCTATAGCAATAATATATTATTCTTACTGTAAAAAAATGTTTCTTCTTTTTCAGAAATTATTTTCATGTATACTTTTATTTCTTTATATTTTTATTCGGCATTATTACATGTTAGTTTTACTTGTTCTTCCAAACCAAACATATAGCTCTCACTGATGACCATTTTGGAAGGGTCATCTATTGAATGTTTTTAATTTTAGAGATTTTATTTAGTTCCAGAGACTTTTTTATTTGTGTTTTCATTTTATTACCTTAAGTGTTTTAATTTCTTTTTTCTAATAAATAGAGT
This sequence comes from Miniopterus schreibersii, assembly GCF_964146895.1. NCBI lineage: Eukaryota > Metazoa > Chordata > Mammalia > Chiroptera > Miniopteridae > Miniopterus > Miniopterus schreibersii. The sequence goes on along the minus strand of NC_138101.1, from coordinate 95,309,889 downwards.
TTTTTAAAAGAGCAGTTTTTGGTACACAATAAATTGAACAAAAAGCAGAGAAAGTTCCCATATAGCTCCTACCCCACACCTTACACCCAGCCCTTTCATTATCAACATCCTGACCAGAGTGGTACATTTATTACAATTGATGAACCTACACTGACACATCATTATCACTCAACATCCATGGTCTATGTTAGGGGTAGCTTTTGGTGTTTTACATTCTGTAGGTTTTGACAAATGCACAATGATATGTATCCATTATTATGGAATAGTTTTCCTGCTCTAAAAATCCTCCACTCTTCACCTAATCATCCCTCGCTACCTGCTACCCACCGGCAACCACTGATTTTTTTACACTGTCCACAATTTTGCCTTTTCCAGAATGTTATTGGTTTGAATTGTATAATTATGTAACTTTTTCAGATTGGCTTTTTTCCCCCCACTTAGTAATATTCATTTAAGTTTTCTCTATCTCTTTCCATGGTTTGAGTTTATTACTTTTTAGTGCTGAAAATATTTTATTATCTGCATATACCACAGTTTTATTTATCCTTTTAACCAAGGATATATTGGCTGTTTTTTGTTTGTTTGTTTGTTTGTTTTTAATTCTTGTGAGAGTTTGTTTGAGCCAAAACTAATGATATATGCTGGGAGCAAGATGTTTTCAACTTTTGTAATTATGAATAAAGCTGCTATAAAATATCTGGGTTTTTGCGTGGAGATGGTTTTCAAATCATTTATGCAAATACTAAAGAACATGATTGTTGGGTCATATGGCAAGACTATGTTTTATTTTGTAAGAAACTACCAAATTGTCTTCTAAAGTGTCTATTTCATTTTGCATTCCCACCAGTATTGTGTAGAGTTCCTGTTGCCCACACCCTAGCCAGTATTTGACAGTGTTATAATGCTCTGTATCTTATCCTGTGTTTTGATAGCATGTTCTAATTTGCTTTTCCCTGATGACATTTATTGTGTAGTATCTTTTCATATGCTTATTTACCATTGTATGTCTTCTTTAGTGAGGTATCTATTCAGGTCTTTTGCCCATTTGTCTGTCAATTTGTTTGTTTTGTTAATGAATTTTAAGAGTTCTTTGCACATTTCAGGGAACAGTGCCTTATCATATATGTCTTTTGCAAATATTTTCTTCCAGTCTGTGTTTTTTCTCATTATCTTGACAGTGTCATTCCCAGAACAGATTAAAAAACAAACAAACAAAACCTTTAATGAAGTCCTGCTTATCAATTATTTATTTCATAAATTGTGACTTTGGTGATTATCTAAAAAGTCATTATAATACTTTAGATCATCTAGGTTTTCTATATGTTATCTCCTAGGAGTCTTGGATTTTTTTATTTTACATATAGATTTATATAATTCATTTTGAGTCTATGATTATTAAAGGTTATAAAGACTATCTAGATTCATTTTAACATATAGATGTCCAGTTGTTTCATCACCATTTATTGAAAATACCATCTTTTTTCCCCCTATTGTATTGTCTTTGTTTCCTTGTCAAAGATTAATTGACTATATGTGGGTATTATTTTTTAATTAAAATTTTATAAGTTAGTGGAACCTGTTTGTTTTTTTTTTAACATTCTTATACTCCTTATGATTATTCATGGGGGATATGTCTCAAAACCCCCAGTGGATGCCTGAAACTGAAAATAGCACTGAACCTTATATACATTATATTTTTTTCCTAAACATATATATACTTTATGGCTTTTCTTTGGCATATCTGAATTGCCAACATCACTACTCTTGTGCTTTGGGGCCATTACTAAGTAAAATAAGGATTACTTGAACACATGCAGCACAATACCACACCAGTCATTCTGATAACTGAACCTGCTGCTAATGGGTGGGTAGCATATATAATGTGGATACGATGGACAAAGAGATGATTCATGTCTAGACAGGACAGAGTGGAAAGGTGTGAGATTTCGTGAGGCTACTCATAGTGGTGTGTAATTTAAAACTTATGCACTGTTTGTGTCTGGAATTTTCCATTTAACATTTTTGGAATGCACTTGACCATAGGTAACTGAAATTGTGGAAAGCAAACCCACAGATAAGGGGAGACTACTGTAGTGACATATTAAGTAATGAAACATCCTCAGTCTTTTTGGTACATCTCCAACAAGTATTTCAGGGAATAGTAAACATCTTTTCCCATTTTGTAAGATTAATCAGTTCCCTGATAATGTCAACTTTTGTAAGATTCTTGTCCACACATTGTTTTAACTCACCCGAAATAAATCCATATGCAATGTCAACAAAACTGTCTTGTAATCTGCACGCTAGAATTACTGGAACTTGAACTACGTTTACTGGCAAACTTGGAAAATTTTAAGTATTTGAAGGTAAGTTCCCATCAGTGATAGCAGCAAATATTTGACTGACATTAGGCTAATAATATGGATGCTGTTTTTACTGCCTTTTCACAGTCACTAATGCTATTTATAGGGCTCCATTTAAACATTTGGCTGAGTGCCAAGAAACTTGCTCTCAGCAAAATCAATTAAACCTCTGTATATCATTGCCAGGTCAATGCAAAACCATGTGAATAAATGTTCAAATTCTTAATTATTTTTGTCGTAAAACAAAAAAGAAGTGTTTCTTGGTTTCAAGTGATAAGGTTTTATTGTGGTTGAATCCATATGGAATAATCTGATAACTTGTCAAAGGAATTTAAAACATAGTAAGAGTAGAGCCATCACTGGAAGATAAGGTGTCATTGCAGAGGGCTCTGTGAAAAGGCATAGGAGATTAGGTTGAATATGTACTGATCTTAAGACACACACACACTGATATCATACTCCCATGTCCTTTATCTTTTTCTCTCAAAAGCAAAGTACACAAACATCTTAATTCTATTTATCAAGGTTTATTCCTTTACTGATAATAAAAAAAATGAAAGCTTACACATTTAACTTGATTTCTTCTTAAACTATCTATTTGCATTTATTTCTCTTTTCCTTGAAGACAAGCAAAAAATTAAAGAAAATTTGTATAATTTGAAAATAACTGTTACTAAAAAAAGTCATCTTGAAGTGAAAAATAAAAGTTAAACTAAATATTATGAAAATATTTTTTGAACTGTAATAAAATTTAAGTGGAATTACAAACTATACCTAAAGTATAACTCAAGTATTTGGGGAGGAAATTATTTGTAAACATTTCATAAGTAAATAATTTTGGGTAGTTTGGACTATTGCCCCCTCAGGAAATGTCATTACAGCCAGGAGTCTAATACTGATAGGGTAATGAAGACCCCATATTTATGCATATTTTACATATGTGCATTTCCCCTTACATGAATATAGTGACACACTTTTGAAATATGAAGATGACATAATAATAAAAACAAAATTAAAATATAAGTAACCTTCAATAAGCATTTAAATGGAACAGATAACTTTATAAGCAGTTTGCATATAAAATAAGCGTCATTATAACCATTTTGCTAAAAAGAGTTTTCTTATTTCTCTAACTTTTCAAAGCTAGAAAATGGTCAGCTGGGATTCATATCATTTACATGACGGTATTTATAGGTACAATTAATACACTAATAAATTAAATAAGGATTTATTGCATATTTCCCGTGTGCCATACACTTTTATGCACTAAGCAAATGGGCAATATCTCTGCTCTCCAGGGACTTACATGTTATTTGGGGAGAAAGATATTAAATAAGTAAATGTACACTATATTGACAGAAGTAAATATTATGAAGAAAATTAAAGTAACCCAAAAGGAAGAGAGTTGATGACCTAGAATGAGCTCTGTGAAGAGATGGCATCTAAACAGAGACTTGAATTCTGTGTGGAATAACCAGAACAGATATGTGAAGAACAGAATTCCAGGCAGAGAGAAAAGCAGGTCTTTACACTTTAGGTAGGTGTATACTCGGCACAGTCAAGGAATAGCAAAAGGACCAATGGAGGAATCACAGAAAGTAAGAGGAAGAGTAGTTGGAGAATTAAGCATGATTCTCAGAGTGAAGGACCAGATGGTATATGCCTAGGGAGGAATGTGGAATTTTATTCTAAGAATGTAGAAAAGCATCCTTAGAGAATTGACACAAAGTGCCCCTGTCTGATTTCTGTTTTATGAAGTTAGCTCTGAGTTCTGTGTGGAGGGCAGACAGTAAAGCAAGAGTAGTATCAAGGCTATTTCTGTGTTGTGTTGGTCACCAGCAGAGTTGGGGGGTAGACCGTGTGGTGGCACTGGTAGAAGTAATTCTGTATATTGACTGGACTCCTAACTAATAAACTCAAAGTCCTTCTCTTCTTTGTAATATTTGAAGTTACACAAATTTATCTTTTCAGTTTATTTTATTTTTCTTTAGAATCAGAATACTGTTATCCTTTGAAGAGAAGAGCCAGCTCCTTAGCTAGGCAGTTCAGTTGGTTAGAGTGTCACACCCATAAGGTTGTGGGCTTGAACCCTGGTCAGGGCACATACAAAAATCAACCAATGAATGCATAAATAAGTGGAACAACAAATAAATCTCTCTCTCTCTTTCTCTCTCTTTTTTCAAATCAATAAATAAAAAAAGAATAGACACCTCAGTAAAAAGAATAGACAACTCAATAAATGCCGGTTGAATAAATAAATGACAAAAATGTATCTCTTTCCTATTTTTTAGATCTGTTTTCACATGCAGTATTGAATATTTTACCATCACTTAGTGCTCTGGTAAGATCAGCATGCTCCACATCTTTGAGGTCATTCTTTTTAATTGTAGTTATCTGAATAATCCTAAAGTATGGCATGTAGTGTTAGGTTTAAAACTAAATATATTTTTCTTGTGTAGTTCTCTAGTAATATCATCTTCTAAATGTAACCAATGCTAAACTTCATTGTGGTGTACTAGTCAAATATACTGCAGATAAATTGTTACATCATCTCAACTCTCTTTATGAGGTCTGGAATATAGTGTGAGGAATTGTTAATATATATATATATATATATATATATTAAAATGAAGATGGTTTCTAATGCTGCCATTATTTTTATCCTTACATGATTTTAAAGAACTACTAATAACTTCATGTTCAATATATGTAGTAATTAATGAAAAATACATTTTCTTAAAAGAGTGTAAAAATTGGCTTTGAAAACTACTGAATATAAGATTTTTTGGAACTTTCCCTCTTCCTTGTTTCTCTGAGAACCGTTTTTTTGTCTGAGTCATAGAAGCCATAGGTGTAAAGATGTAATTGTTGGTGAATATACGTTCTTCCACGTGGAGAGCACTGGCTTGCAATGAAAGGGAAAAGTGCAGCTGACATACGTGAAGACTCTGAAGCAAGAGACAAAGATGAACCCTGACAGTGTTGAAACCTTGATAGCATGTTACAGGGTTCTGTTCTATTAGGCACCACAAGTATTTTATAAAGTTCTTGCTTAGTATGAGCTAGAATTGTAACAAGAGACCTAAATAATACAAACATCTGCTTAAAAAGCAAGCTCAAAAATACTTGGGATAAATCTATGTTGCCTCATTATGAATACTTTAGCAAGAATATTTAAAATATAAGGTTCTATAATTTTGTTAAATAGGAATCTACATATTTTCTATATTATTAATCTACAATTATATAATTATTTGTGCAGAAGCACAGCTACCTCCCAAAACTACAAATAATCAGAGAATACCATTAGTAATGTTGTTCAGTCTCCTGGCTCTAAAGATACTATTATATGTGGTAATTTCCAAATTTTTGTCTATATATTAGACCTTTCCAGTTGAGTTTATATTCATATAATTTATTCTCATATACCCAACATCTCCGCTTAAATGTCTACTACACCTTTTTTAAAAATTTTATTATTGTTTAAAATATTACAGATGTCCCTTTTTCTCCCCAATGACCCGTTCCACCCCGTTCCTTCCCCCTCCTCAGTCTCTCTCCCCACCATTGTCCATGTCTTTGGGTTGTGTATATATGTATATAAATTCTTTGGTTACTCTCTCTCCCTCCACCCACCGGCCCTCCTACATCCATCCCTCTGACACTCATCAGTCTCATCTATGCTTCCACGTCACTGAATCTATTCTGTTCATCAGTTTATTAAGTTCTTTAGATTCCACATATAAGTGAGATCATGTAATATTTGTCTTTTGCTGCCTGGCTTATTTCACTTAGCATAATATTCTCCAGGTCCATCCATACTGTCCCAAAGGGTATGAGATTCTTCTTCTTTACAGCTGCGTAGTATTCCATGGTGTAAATGTCCCACAGCTTTTTTATCCACTCATCTACTGATGGGCACTTGAGCTGTTTCCAGATCTTAGCTATTACTACACTTTTTTAACTCAAAAAGTCTGTTTCTCCCTTATCGCATGCAATTCATCTTCAAATTCTGTTGGCTTGACCATCAAAATCTGGCTGATCTGAATATTCCTCTCCACTGCCACTGCTATCTTCCTGCCACAAATGTTTCTCACCAAAATACTTCAGTACCTTCTAAATATGTCTCCCTTTTGCCATTGTCCATTTCAAGAAAGAATTGTTATGTTAAAACAAAAATTAGATCATCTCACTTCCCAGTTAAAAAGGTTTGATAACTTTCCATTTCTTTTAGTGTAAAAACCAAAATCAGAAAGATGGCCTACTAGGCTCTAGAAGATATGCTTCATCCGCATTGCTTTTATTTCTGACTCATTTTGTACCATCTCTGGACTCATCTCTTCCTTCTCAGTGGCAGCCACACTGCTCTCTTGGCTGTCATGAACATTCCTGGGTTTGTTGTTTCCCTGGTACAGGATGATGTTTACCTAAATGGCCAGGCATCTTACTCCCTCACTTTTTATAGTATCAGGGTCCAAATATTGGTTCATAAACTTTTAATTTTTTAAAACATTCTTTGAAATATTTCAAAGAAAAAATACTTGACAGAGGAGATTTATCACATGGAATTGGTTATATAAGGACAGGAGTGTTAGGAACATACGGGTGAGCAACAGAAGGAAGCCATCTAGTCCTGAGTGAGAGAGACAAAGGAAAGAGGCAATGTTATTAGGACTTAAGTCTGTAGTCAGCCAGAAAAACCCTGAACCACAGTTGCCCCCAATAGAAGTTAGAGCCTCAGAAACAAGGCAGCTGCAGGGACACTCACCAAAATAGAAGGGAAGAGAATACTTTGCCTTCTTCCTTCCCTCGACTCTTTTTTTTTTTTTTTAAATTTTTATTGATTGATTTGAGAAAGAGAGAGAGAAAGAGAGAGGAGGAGACACTGATTTGTTCCACTTATCTATGCATTCATTGGTTGATTCTTGTATGAGCTGACCAGGGATCAGACCAGCAACCGTGGTGTATAAGGACAATGCTCTAACCAACTAAACTACCCAACCAGGGACACCTTATGCTTTCTTTTTCCTTGTTAGCCAAATCCAGCTAAACACCACTGGCATAGGTCAGAATTCCTGAAATACAAAGCAGATTAGGGGAAGGCTGAGCACTGAATCTGAGTCCTAGCAAACCTTTATTCAGCTTTTTTTCTCAGATACCTTCTTTCAGTCTAGCCTTCTCTGAACACTCCACTTAAAACCGCAGCTCCGCCCCCAATGTCTCCTATTATTCTCTCTTATGAAATTTTTCTCTATAGTATTTATCATCATTAAACATGATATATTTTGCTTTTTAATATTTTATTTACCTGTTTCTCCCAATACAGTGTGAGATTTTAAGGGTCTGGATCATTGTTTTATTTACTCTTGATTCCCCAGCACCTGGAGCTGTTTCTGGCACACAGTAATTGTTCATTAAATATTTGGGAATGAATGATTGAATGTATGTGAAAATTTACTATGGAAATGGCTTAATTTAAGAGATGTTTAGGCCCTCATACAGAGCTAGTTAATTTATACTTCAGATGCAGTTTAAAAAAACACTGGGTGAAGTCATGTTTCTGCATACTGAAAATTCCACAGAACCAGTTGAATATAAAAATAAGCCATCCCAGCAAACAGGCACACTCACAGATGAAAGAAACAGTCATTGAGCTGTACAAAAAATAAAGTATAAAAAAAAGTAACTATCAAAAGCAAGTATAACTGTCCAGGTTCCACTAGAGTGGTGAAAAATAGACCATCAATATCACTTAATGCTCCCTACAAAATCTGATTAAATTGCAACTTTAAAGCATCAAAAAAATACATGTATTTTATTTTGCACTATTTAATAAGGATGTAAAGGACCAATCAATGCATTTTATTTTTTTTTACTAAAAGTCGTAAAACTGAAAAGCATCTTCATGCTTAAAAATTTAAACTGTTTCTAGAAAATTATTTTACAGGAAATTACCTTGATTCTGGGTAAAATTGTTCTCTCTGTGTGTGATATATAATACATATATAAAATACGATAAAGTATCTTTAAAACATGTTCAAGTTTAGTTAGAACATAATTTCAAATTATGTCACAACTTGTTTGACTTTGAGCAAGTTATTAAACTGCTTTGAAATTGAGATTATTTTATTTTAAAAGCTTTACTGCTAGGATTAAATGAAATAACATTGATCTTTTAAATTACTTAATACACTAGTTAGCACATAAGAAATGTGCCAAGTCTTTTGAAATTCAATTAAATATACACAAGTTCAATTGAGAGGGTATATAAATTAGAAAATTGAGTTTGACTATATATGATTTTCATAATCAACAGTATTTTTAGGTAGATTGTTTGAAATATAATCTGCAGTATGCCTCTTAAAATATAACAATTATCAAAATAGAAATGCAATAAATCTGGTATATGCCACTCAGTACCTACATGTATTATTAAGAATATTTCCTGTAAAACTAAACAAATGGCTAATTACTACTTAGGCTGTAAACACTCATAAATAAATAAAAATATCAAATTAAAATTCTCACATTTCCAAGTTTTTAATTTTTTAAAATAAATTGATAATATAGTTGTGACATATTTTTTCTAATTTTTTCTCTGATATATACCTGATTAAAACAGCCCAATGACTTTATTTCTCAGGATGAACATTTCAACATAATTGCCTGGAACAAAATCAATCAGATGATAATGTGTTACTCTTCTAAAGGCATGCAGTTTGTGAACACAGCAATTCCTTGGTCTATTTCCCCAAATATAAAAATAAAGAAAATGAAATTTTTATGTGCAGCCATTCACCTTGTGCTCTGGAAGAAGGAGGGCATAGTGGACTAGAGCTATGTGAGGAGAATCTAGGTTTGCAAGCTCTTGAAAAAGAACTTGGATTCCTGTGCTGAGTCATTCCTCCTGATTGCAGAGGACATCTTTCTCAGGTAAGCCTTTGCCATCCAGGCAGCTTTTGCTTGGGGAGAGAAAGGAGAGAAATTGCCCCACCCTGCTGGAAAACCTCTTGATCCACTCTGTGGAGTTTATACCTTGATATGGTCTGCAGCTTGAGGCTCATTAAAAGTTTGAGAACTGATCAGCCTGCAGCCAAAGGCAGATCTCTGGATACTTTGAGTCTTTTTCTGACTTTCTTCTGGACTCAGGGCTTAGAAAACCAGACCTTGGTGAACGTCTTAGTCCTTTCCAAAAACACTCAGCCTCAGAAGATGGAACCATAAGCTGTGGATTGCTGAAGGCTCCAACCAGGGTGCTCAAGGCCAGTCACAAACAGTGTCTGATACTGACTTGCACCAGAGACCATCCAGAAAGACTGGGAGTCCTAGCTGATCTACCTGATACACAAAAACAAACCTAAATATGCAGCCAAAATGTGAGTCAGAAAAGAAAACAAGCCCCAAATGAAAGAACAAAAGAAGTCTCTAGAAAAAGAGCTAAATGAAATGGAGATAAACAATCTATCAGATATAGAGTTCAGAATAATGATTGTAAGGATGCTCAACAGCATAAGAAAAGATATGGAAACTATGAAGGAAATTAAGAACGACATAGCAAAAATAAAGAATACATTGGAAGGGGTAAACAGCACGTCACAGGAAGCTGAGGATCAGATCAGTGAATTACAAGACAGAGTAGAAAAAAGTGCTCAATCAGAAACCAAAAAGAAAAAACAATTTAAAAACAGGAGGACAGGTTAAGGGAGCTGAAACATAACAAAATTTGCATCTTTGGAATAGCAGAAGGTGAAGAAAGTACGCAAGACTTAAAGAACCTGTTTGAAGAAATAATGGCTGAAAACTTCTCTAACTTGGTAAAGAAAATAGCTACACAAGTTCCAAGCAGGAGACACAGAGAGTCCCAAGCAAGAAGAACCCAAAGAGGTCCATGCTCAGACACAGCAGAATTAAAATGGCAAAAATTCAAGACAAAGAGAGAATCTTAACTGCAGCAAGAACAAAGCAATTTGTTACCTACAAAGGAGCTCCCATAAGACTAAAGATGAAGTTTTGATTTAATAAGTTAAGACTATTTTTTGTGAAGTGTTAACTACATTTTTCATAGTATCTGGTTTTATTATTTGGGGTAAAGGTATGACATGTGCTATAATTAACAATCCCTAGTAATTTATAGACATACAGAAGTCACTTAAATTTTGAGGTGATGAGATAAGAATGTATAATTAAGAAAAGTTTAACTCTGCTACTAAAATTCACTCACAAAAATGCATTAAAACACTGCCCAGGGGATAGAAGAAACTAGATAAACTAGAGTAATATTTTTCTGAGTGTTAAATCTAAATAGAGCATGAGAAATAATTTTTATAGATTATAGTATTAGATGCTAAAGAGGAAATATGGGGGAATTAAATAGGCATTTTTACACCCACTTAGATACATAATATATTTTATAGTGAATATTGCTCATTTATCTCTTTGAAATGATTTTACTGAGATTCTCCTACACACATAGAGTGGCGCTTTGGGAGAAACTCAAAAGGAAAGAGTAAATTTTATTTGCCTTTTATTTAATGCAAGAGTAGTGCTAATAAATACACCACAAGAGAACTATATTTCACAGTCCCTGTCTACCCCTCTTCATGTGCAAGCAATAATGTGTGTGGGCCTCCCTGCCTGACTCTTCAACTAGAGAATCAGGCCTAGGAGAATAAGAAGAGTTTCCATTTACTAGTGAGAGGAAGAAAGAATTAAGCTATCCTTACTGTTTGGGATGTCTCTGGGTGTTTGTGCACCCCTGGCTTTAGCTCTGTTTCCTCAGCCTGTGTACAATGATCCAGTTCATAGGTAGTACTGAAGTTCTTAATTCTGAATTATTCCAGCAACTCCTGTGTTAATTCACATCTGAGGCCTCTTCCCTGCTTTGATTAATTTCTGCTATTCATCAATGGACTTCAGCCTGTTGCTTAACCAGGGCCACAACATTTATCCTAGTGCAAAATGCTGAGAGCATTTAGCAGTGGAAGAGATTCCAGCTAGAAAGATCAGCTAAGGCTCCGTGGAAGAATTTACCATTGAATTTGGCTTTGATAGATAAGATTTTGGTGCACACAGTCACAGAGGGAGTCCTTTCTAAACAAAGAACAGTATTAATAAATAAATACATAAAATCCAGCATCTGGGAAGTGTACAGAATTTTGAAAATTATTAAAAGTGTTGCTTGATAAGAGAGTAGGGCATAGGTAGAATCCTAGCCACTTATATTGGAGAATGAATGCCAGGTTACAAATTATCCCATATCAGGCCCTATCTCAGCTTTCCAGAATGAAGACCCAGCCATTTTGCTGTTTGTAATCTCTTTTAGAAACAAGGAGTGACATCACTTGCATATCAAGAGCCTCCTTCCTGAGACCAGTAAATTTTAGGAACCCCATTTCTGACTCTCACTCTTAAGTGATCAACTTCCACATCACACAGTTCTTGTCATCCTTCAACTTCTGACTATTTTCCCAGAACAGCCAGATCACCTGTATGACTTGCTTTATTTGGAACTCTCAAAGGCAGGGTTGCTTTATCTCTATCTAGGAAACTTATCAGTAAACTGTGAGGAAAAAGGAAGAAAATCTATTCAAGACAACTTCCTTGTTAATATTCCCATTTTGAGGGCACTGACTAGCTTTGTTTCTGTCACCCATTGCTTTTTTTTTTTCAGATGAAATATCTAGAATGACCCAGACTCTAACATATCTGCCATCACAGCTCTGCACTTATGGTCTCCAAGCTTCATTCCCAAGAATGAGTTCTTTCGTGATACTTCCAATACCTGAAATAGACAGCAATGCATATGCACAATCTGTATTAGAACTTTGGGCTAATCATAGTTATTGGTGACATGTTGCAAAAGTGAGTGTGGCTAACATAAACATAAAACATAATCTATTGGAAAGATTTGAGAATTAGCACAAATTAGCAACAACAACAAAATATTGCAGACAGTTTTGTGAGAAGTGAAAAACCAATGAAAATAGAGCAGAATTCTGCCACTACTCCCTGTACCAGAAGCCATGAACAGCCCTTTGTACTGGATACAGTAGATGTTGCCACTGCCACTGGGTGCAGCTGCTGTTCAGCCTTCTGTCCATTTCTTTCTATTATTAACTCCAGACACAAAGTTCTACAGAGTAGCATATAGTTAACTATAGGTTATATTTTATATTACAGTGAGAAATTAGGTCCCACCTGTCACTAAGACTTAGAAAATGGGGCATTCCTCCCAAATGAAGAAATTTCTATACAGGACAAAATTAAAATAATGACAAATGTCCATTAAGCCTACTTTTTGACTATCCAACATCCACATACATTTTTCTTTTATACTTAACATTTATATAATTAAAATGCTCCAGAAATCTTTGGATTCTTTACTTCATATCATGCCATATACCATCAAATATATTTAGTATGCAATACTCCTTAGTCCAGGTTTCCAAAAAGTAGCAAGCTACAATTTTAATTATTCTTAAATCTGTAAATAAAGATGTCCAAAGCAGATTTGCTGGTAAGTGCACCCATAAAAATCCATCCCACTCTAAAGTTATGCTCTATACACCTTTGAAATTAAATATCATATATAATCCCCAGAATTTTATTGATGGAAATTAGCATATTTCTGCAGTTCTTTCATGTGTCTTCTCTTCCGAGTTTTGACTTTGCAGTTGACTACATAGGGATGTGTTGGAATGTGATTCTGTGTATATCAATCTGTAGACTAAAATAAGTCATGAGAAAACTTACTCAAATAAAAAGAATTGGTACTATTATGCTTCATAGATATGAGGATATTACTAGTCTGACAAAGAGTGTTCAATGGACATTGGGAGTTACTCTCAGGCCCTTGGAATTTTAATGTGTATTTATATTACAGTGTGTGTGGTCTCACTACTTTCTGACTAATGCCCAAAATTTCACATGAGTTGTGGAAAGTCATGATTCAATGGATGTGGTAATTTAACAATTTGTGGAATCAAACTCTGAGTTTGGTTTTGGCTACTGTTGCTGGACAAAAGAATTCTTTCTGTTAGCATAGTCACAGAAAGTTACTCTGACTCAAATTGTTAGAAGAAATTCTTTCATTCCATGACCATTACATTCATCATGTCTTTACTACTGTTCATACTTTCCTATGGCAGGGGTCTCACAGAATTCTAAAACATACTGTTTAATTTTAGGTAACTATAGGTGATTATTTAATTATTTCTACTCTTCTGCTAGATTCCAAAATTGAACAGCAATATCATTTTCTGCCTTCTGACATACAAAGGCCAGTTTACCAAATAACAGTTCCCACATTTCCCTGAGGAAATTCTACTTTCAGTTCAATTATGGTGCTTGGTTCAATCCATGGATACTGACCTACTTAACTCAGGAGAAAATATTTTATTGGAAACATTTTTGCATATAGCTCCCTAAGTGGGCAAGAAAGATTGAGGGCAATAGTTTAAAAATAGACAAAAACCAGTTGGAAGTTAGGCAAAAACCAACCCAGCTCCAGCACCACCATGGGCAGAGGCCACCCCTAGACTGATCATATGTAAAATGAGCTTGCCACTGTTCATAGTCATGTATTGCTGTTGTTGCCAACAGATTCAAGCTCTTTTTCCATTCTTTCTTGTGACATTTCTTCATGACTCATTTCTAGTGGTCACACAATTGTTTGAACCTGCCTCATTTGCCCTCACCTTGGCTCACAGGATGTAGGGAAAGGAAAATATCTCACTTGGGTTGTTATGGTGGGTAGATGCTCTGCTTCCAGACTCACATTGTGAAGAACTTCCTCTAAAATAGGAAGGTATTTTAATAAGAAGTACAAAAAGACAAATGCCCACAGAAAAAAGTTAATAGTATGTCTTCCTTAACTTGCCTTGTATTTATGTTGGATAACTGACAAATGACCCATTTCCATCTTGGGTCTCCTTATATCTTAAAATTTACTATCGTGGTATCCTTAAGAGCTCTACCTCTCTTAATGAGATCAAGTGTAGGTGATGTGGACTTTTTAGGAGGTAAAGAGAAGCTGCTGAAGTCTATGTGCAGGCCAGCGATACAGTCAAGGTGTGCCTCGGGAATGTGATCTGCCAAGAAAGATGGATTACAAGGCTAGCCAGTGGAAGCTGTGGTTTTGTCTTAGAATATTCTTGTAAAAGGCAAGGTGAGAGGTAAAGAGGGAAACAAGTAAGTTAATGGAAGTAATAAAAAAACAACTGAAGTGACTTGGTATCTAACAAGAAGGGAGAGTTAAAATATATGTACAGCATTTTTAGCATGGATGACTAGAAGAATAGTGGTGCCACCAGCAGAAATAGGGAAGTCAGGAAAAGAAATTTATTGTGGCAGAAGGGATAAATGATAAACATGGTTTTGACTATTTTCAGTTTGATGGGCTGGAGAAAAAAAGCAAGTGTGGGATATTTTGATGCAGAACTGCAATGTGCAATCCTTCATGACTTCAGTTTGTTTGTTGGTTTGATTTATTATGATAGGTGATTTCAAGCTTTCAAAGAAACATGGGATGAGATGGTGAATGGCACTGAGCATATGAGTTAATGATCATAAACCAGAAATGGATTGCTTGCCATTCCAATGTATAATCTAGAAAATAGATTTCTAAAGTTTTAAAACCACTTGCTGTATAGTGAACAGGAAAAGCAAAAACATAAAAGCATGTGATTTATGAAAGTTATTAAACAACTCTAAATTCTTTTGAAAGCCTATACTTTATTATTAAGAGAAAAAAGTACTCATAGAAATGACCAATGTTCTAAATAAAAAGCAGTATATTTAGAAATTTTAATTTTTAATAAAAACTTAGCCCTGGCAGGTATGGCTCAGTTGGTGGGTGGGTTGACCCATGCACCTAAAGGTTGGTGGTTTGATTCCAGGTCAGGGCACATGCTCAGGTTGTGGGTGATCCCCTGTAGGGGGCGTATAAGAGGCAGCTGATCTATTGTATCCTCACTATGTTTCTCAGTATGTTTTTTGGAAGCACCTTTTAAGGAAATATATTTTGGTATATTTTCTTTCTTTTTTTTTTTTTTAATATATCTTTATTGATTTCAGAGAGAGGAAAAGAGAGGGAGAGAGAGAGATAGAAACATCAATGATGAGAGAGTCATTGATCGGCTGCAGCCCACAACCCGGGTATGTGCCCTGACAGGGAACCGAACCCTGATCGCCTGGATTATAGGTCGATGCTTAACTGCTGAGCCACACCTGGCAGGGCTATTTTGGTATATTTTCAAAATAAGCAATAGAATTATGTTATTTGGTACATAATTATACTAGCATGAAAATTCTACATATTTATACAAATTAGTTACAGTTAAAAGAAACATATTTTTTTATAATCTTTATAAACCTATAGAGAAACCCTTAAATTCACTTGAAATTCTACTTTCTTTAGACCACTTTCTTACAGAAAAACATCAAACAGCATAAAGCAGCTCACAGAAACAATTGCTTTAACAAAAAATGTTTCCGGTATGAGGTACTTTTATTTGTATTTTTTAGAAACTTGATAAATACTTATTTAGGGAGTTTATAACAATTGACTTTGGTGTGATTTGGCAAATAATTGATTTATAAAACAAAAATCTTAATAATTAAGATAGTTTAACTAAGGGTCTTGTGTTATTTTATTAAGACAACTATCCAAATTGAGGCAGCATTAAACACAATTTTATCATATTTGATTTGATTTTGCATGGCCTTGGGTTTCCAATCATGATTCATATTTCTCCTTTTTCTAATGTTTTAACCATCAAATTTCAAGGCAAATTCAGAAATATCAAAGTCTTATCTTTTATTCATCTGTGTGTTGGATTTTTAAATATTTTAAACAGACTGAAGACACTGATTATAATTCTTCTTTTAATGTAATTCCAACAAATATCTTCTAACAGAAGATTTGAGATAAAAGTTGTGTTTAATTAAGCCCAACACTAGGAAAGAATTTGCAAGCTTATAGATCTTCTGCTATAAACACTATCTTATTTAAGATTCATAGCAAACTTTTAAGAATTAACTCAATTATTATGAGAGTAAGTTTCAAAGTGGACAAGTAACCTACATAATGAAGAAGCAACTTCAGGTTGCATGACTGTAAATCACAAACATGCTGTTTTCACCATTAAACTACTATTTTGAGCACTACCATTTTTCTTAAGATTTTTTTTTTTTTCTTTTTATTCGCTAGAAAAGGGAGTGTAA
Source organism: Miniopterus schreibersii (assembly GCF_964146895.1). Classification (NCBI taxonomy): domain Eukaryota; kingdom Metazoa; phylum Chordata; class Mammalia; order Chiroptera; family Miniopteridae; genus Miniopterus; species Miniopterus schreibersii. The sequence goes on along the minus strand of NC_138101.1, from coordinate 95,293,303 downwards.
GAGGGGCACAGTACCTTTATTCAACAGGGAATAATCCTTTAGCACAATGTATATTCCAGTTATCTTTTCAGGCAATTATGACACAGTACTAACATTAAAGTAAAGTCCTTGCCCTGGTGAAGCCTACATTCTATCAAAGTAGTGCATAAATTAAAATATATATATATATTGTATTATCTAAATTTATATATTAAGTGCCTTTAGAGAAAAAATCCAAAATGATAATAAGATAGAAAATAATATGTGTTGGGAAGAGGAGGGGCATGTGTGGCACTGTTACTTGGAGAATGTCAGCCACTTTAAGAACAAGACAGACCCACATAGTTATCTGCAGGGCAGTGTTCCCAAAAAGTTTCCACAGGTGGAGGAATGTGAGAACCTAGATGAAACTAACACAAAGACAGATATATTAGCAAACAACAAAACTGGCAAATATTTGGGAAAAGAAGAGAAAACATGTAAGACCAATAAATGTATAAAATACACTTAATTAATTATTAAACAGAAATAAAATTAAATCTACATTAAGATTTTTTAACCTACAACATTATTATTTTTTAATTCTGATCATTCTAAGTAAGAGGAATAATGTAAAACAACAGTGCAGTTCACAAACTAGTAGAAGAGTATAGATTGGTATAGCTGCTTTTTAAAACAATTGACCATTTTTGGTAGAGGTGCACAAGTGCACCCTAGAGAAATTAACACATAGGCTCAGGAAGAGACCTTCAACAATAAACATAGTGGCATTGCATGTGACAGCAAAAAGCTAGAAACAATTCAAATTTCTATCAATAGGTAAGCAGTTAAAGAATTTGTGATTTATTCATGTAGTGGAACACTATGCAGAAGTTAGTTTATGAACTACAGCTATAGGTATCACTGAGGATAAAAATCTGTGAAAAATTTCACAGAATACACAAAATGTGATATAGCCTAGTTTACATAAGATATAGATCTTTGAAAATTTAAGTAATACATTGATTATGGATACATTTGTAGTAAAGCTACAAGTAAAAGCAAGAGAGTAATAAACTCAAAATTATAGACAGAATTTATCTCTAGGGAGGAGGAGATGGGATTAGGGAGAGGATATTGTTAATATTCTATATTTTCATCTGTGTCATGGATGCATGCAGGTTTTCTTTTGTATTTATTGTGTGTATATCATGCACATAAATTATATGTATTTTGGTTTCTAAGCAATTATATTAAATAGGATTGTAAAGAACAACAATGAAAGGTAATTACTTAAGTATATTTAACTCTTTTTAATAGTTGTATTGTAAAAGCAAAATAGATTTATGTGGTAGGTGGGGAGGGGATAATATAACCAAGGAGGAGGTTTCGTTTATCTTGGAACTTCTATTTTGTAAGCAATTTTAAATGGGTTATTTTGTTGTGTTTGTAAATTGATGGAAGTAAGAAGAATGATTGAAGCAGCACTGCGAGTTTCTAATTACTTGCAGCAAAGTCCTTGGGTGGGAGAGGGGAAAAGATCCAGTCTGACTACTCATTAACAGGCACTTTGTGCACCAGCCACACTGAACATTGGCAGGTCTACAGAATGACTGTGCCTTTGACAACACCACGCCTGCGTACTGTTTAGCTTTAATTTTTCTCTATCATCTTCCACCTGTGAATGTTTTCTCACCCTTCAAGAATTCAGCTCAAATGTTAAATCATTAATTAACCTCTCCTTATCAACCCAAATGAAATTAGTTGATCCCTCCACCAAGATTCCACAGTATCTCTACATGTGTCTATTGTTTTAATGTGGTTTCACATGACTAATAGCTAAATACTCTTCAATACAATGTATAAAAAAACTTTATACAGAGTAGATACTTTGATTTGATAAGGGTTTTTTGTTCTTTTGTTTTTAGTAGGCAGTGGGTTTAAAAAAATTGCATAGTATTGAAAACAGTGTGTCTTTTTGCCACAATGCATTTGTTTGATCTGTGTTTAGTTGTCACACTCATAAAATATTTTGAATTTATAGAATTTCCACTTCTGTCTTATAAAATCCTTGAGATCAAGGACCATATGTGATACATGTAGAAATCTTTAAAAGAAAATCTTAAATTTCTTTCTAAGTAACTATGGTAAGTCCCCATTTAATGTTGTCAATAGGTTCTGAGACTTTAAGGGAAAGGACATGTAATGAAACCAACTTTATCATAGGCTAACTGATGTAAACAGGAGTTAAGTTCCTATGGCTTCTCATCAACTTTATAACGAAATAACTTTGAAAGAAATGATATCATTTGAGAACCTGCTATAGTTTCTTTTATCTGATGAGCACTGTATATTTTATAAATGATCTTTTTGCTATTCGCACTGCTTCTGAAAGCTTAAAAATAAATTTGTGATCAATCTGTAGTACAGAAGACATAGGTCTCCATTATATGACTTTTGTGTACTAAACTCATTCTTGATATCATCTTGCTTTCCTACATTTGTTGCTTCTCACTTTGTTTTTCTTTATCAATTTATTTTGTTAAATATTTGTTTTATATAATATTTAAAATAATATAAATAAGTAAAATATACTGATGTGTAACAAAGATCAATTGAATGACTGATAATAATAATAGCTATCATAGGAGCCAGATATAAAATATTTTGTCTGTTTTTAACTTAATCATTCCAACAGTTCAATGACTCTCATTCTGTTATTAGTACATTTTTACAGATGAACTAATTGAGACATAAACTTTACATAAGCTATTGAACATCCATATTAAATAGTAGGGCTAGAATTCAAACCTATGCAAGCCAACTCCTGAGTACATGCTTATAACAACTAAGATGAATACCAAATTGAAGCAATCAAGCTTGGCTTTAGGGATTCAAAGACATTTACATTGTGAAACATATATCAGTTAGCCATTGCCTCAAAAATTCTGTGAAACAACCCCTAAATGCAGAGATTTAAAACAATAATGATTTATCCTTATAGATCTTGGTTCTTTGCAGAGCTCTTGATCTAGGCTAGGTTAACTCATACTTCTCTAGTTGTTTGGGGTTAACTGATCTGGTTTGACTTAGCTGGAGCAGTTCAGCTCCTTGTTTTTCATTTCCCTCCAGGGATTACTATAGCTGTCTGGGTATATTCTTTTCCCAACAGTGTCAAGGCACAAGAGAGCAACTGGAAGAGAGCAACAAGGGCTCTTAAGGATTAGGCTTGGGCTATCATTTCACCTAATTTTATTGACTAAAGCAAGTCACATGGTAAAATTCAAAGTTTAAAGTTAAAGGGTACAGATAGAAGTTGAAGAACTGGGTTCAGTAAACAGCCTACCACAAGTCTTCCCCTTAAAGAGGTCACAGTAACTTGGTACATCATTAAATAGCAGAATAGAAGGTCTCTGCTCATATCTTGTCAGCAACATGAATATGGCAACACTTCGTGAACAAAAATGGTTTTATGGGAGCTTTGGAATCCAGGTAAAAGATTGTGAAATCCTAATGGAGCACAAGACTGAGGAGGTCCAACAGCCCGAGTGACTATAATATATAATTACATATGTGAATATCTAAAACTGTTTTAGAAATAATCATAGCTCTAGGAATTAAGAGTCAGTTAATTATAGCAAATGACTATCTTAAGATTCTTGCTCTTGGCCATAGTTTAGACTTCCAGGTGTAGAGTGATGAAACTGCCCTTTGCGTTTCATCACATGCCTGGGTTTTCTTTACTCATGGAATTCTTCCTTCATCCTGAAGCCATCATCCATTTTTCATAGTCATTCTGCTGTGTTAGTAAGCATACAGAACAGCAACTTAGAAGGAGAAGGGTGATATTGAAAATCCTTAGCAAGATGAGAATGAACATTAGGTATAACTTTATTTAGTCAGTATCTGTTCAATACACAAGCTTTTTGGTTTTTTGTTTTTGTTTTTGTTTTGTTTCTTAATTTATCTTTATAAGGGAGTGTGTGTGTGTGTGGGGGGGGGGGATTAATCAAATTCACAAGTTTTAAAAACCCTGTGAGACCAGCATGTTTGAAGCTAAAGAGCAATGTCAATGGGTTAGAAGTGAAGTTATTGGTTTGAAAACTACTCACGTCTGTCAAACTATTAAACAATTAACCCTGAACATTTCTTCGTAAAACAACTTTTGTAGTTCATTCTTAGATATTTTCTAAGTAATGGTGTTTGAGGTATTGCACAACAAATGTCTGTTGCTGGTTGCTAAATGCCATTAGGACATTCTATTTAACAGTGCTGATCATCATCTCCTCATCAAAATTAATTAATGGGCAGGAAAACTATCAAAAGGCTCAACCATGTACCTCAGATTGGACAGGAAACAGTCAGAAGCATATCAACTAAGGGAGGAGCAGCCATGTGGAAGTCTGTTGGAGTTTTACTGTCAAAAAAAAAAAATCTTTATTCCAAAGACTAGTGATAGGAAGAACACTGACCGCAAGATTTGCAAACATCACAAGGGAGGTAAAATTTTTAAATAAGGAGGAGTGAAAACTAAGGCTAGAAATGAGTGTGGGAGAATAAAATGAGTGGGTGTTGCTGTTACCTAAGGAAATAATGGGCCAGATTTCCCAGACACGAGTGGGAATGAGGTTCCTGCCATATCTTCAGAAAATGAATGTTCTATGATTCTCAAAGGAGGATGGGATGTGGAAGATTTTATTTGTGTGAAGTTACATTTCTTGGGTTCCAAAGTCCCCTGCCCCTTGAGCCAGTCCTGGAAAAGGTGCAGCTGGGGTTCCAGCAGAGCTGGAAAGAGAGCCATTGTCCAGAGTTTCTGTTTCATCCTAGCTAATTAAAGCCTTTAGTCCACGTGTGCAGTACGACATGGCCTGGGCCATGTGGGCACAAGGGAGAGCCAGGAACCCAGTGTGTGAGAGGGAGAAGAGAGGGAAATGAAGAGAGCTCACTTATTTATTTAGAAGTTTAAATATTTAGGTTTTGGGTGCTTGCAGTGACCACACCTATTTTGACCACTGACTCTCTGGCAGGTATGATTGACTAGCAAGCAAGCAGGCACCTTCCCATGTCACTCAGACCTTGCTGGGCATGCATCTAAACTTCCTTTGTCTAGTCTCTTCTCCCATTGATCAGCTGGGAACATGCTTGGAGTACTAAGTGCAGCTTTTTGACAAATGGCATGCCTATATCTAATCTTCCCTCTCCTCTTTTCTTGTTAAATAACAACCAAGTTATCATAATGGTATCGGTATCTAAACTTGATCAGGAAGTGTCTGTCCTCAAGGATTCTTTGTTAAAAGTTAGCTAATCAATATATTCCAAACAAGCAAAATTTGATATTCTAAAATTATGTGTATTTTTAAATTTCTCTTGTATTTCAAATCTTGTGTTTATTATTGTTCATAGACAACAATTTATTAACTGTCATTCTCATTTATTAGTAAATATGCATTTGAATAATAACTAAATATATGAATTATTTTTTTATGCAATTGATTCACTAATATGAAAGATGAAGAATTTAACTCAATAACATTATTAGTACCCTATCTAACTTCATGATTATATATATATGCATATATACATAAACTTATATATATATGTATCTTAGCTTTTAATTGTTAAAATTTTCAATGTTTAAGTCATATATTTATATATATTTTTTCACCTTTGGTGTTCTCAAACTTTAGTGTCTATAAGAATCAATTGAGGACTTCTTTAAATGTAGATGTCATTCCCAGACATTCTGATTTGGTAGATATGGGGCAAGACATGATGTCTGCATTTTAAACTGCACCCCATCCTCAGAATAGTCATGAAAAGGAATTCAAAAGATAGTAAATTAAGAATAAATAAACTGGTAAAAATTATGGTGCAGCAAGGAAGTCCTGAGTTGATTTGGAGAAGCTGAAGTAATTAATTCAAACCTTATATTTTTGTTATTCTCCATCATTTCTTCCTGGTCCAGTCATAAAAGTAAAGCAGGTAGTTTTTAGAATTGATTCCGATGCTGCAATGTCACGGTTGGTTGAACGTGCCAGAGAAAATAGGGTTAGAGTGAGTCGAGTGAGTCTATGAAAAAGTAGTTCAGTGGCTCCTGGCTTAGAGAGAAGGGCGAATAACCTAAGGAGCTATGAAAGCATGAACGAGGCATGACTGGTCTATGGAAAGGACTGCTGGTATGAGTGCTGGAGCCAAAAATGAGATGTGGATAGAATACAGAAGCAAGATCTTTGATTTGAAAGACAGTGTTTAGCAGCAGCCTTTTTAAAATACAAGAGTAAAATGATTCAGTTACCTGGAGTTTATGAAAATTCATATATATTACATAAATATTAAGATATAGATAGCATTTTGTAGTAGTGCATATGTATACATTTAGAAATTTGATGAATCAACAAAGAAATACTTTCTATTTACCATAGTTTCAAAGATAATTATCTCCTGTGACACAGAAATAATGGGAAACTCGGGTTTACAGAAATAGTTTTCCAAATCTGTGCAGGATCTTATGTCAGTTTTCCTACTGAAATAATATAGCTTTAAAATTTTTCATAAGTATCAAGAAAATTTTTCTAAATAGTCTAAAAATACAGATAAGCCAAATGATAATATATGAATCATATTTCTTATCATATACTCTAACTTCAAACTTCTTTTAATCTACCACTGGAAATAAGACTTTTGAATGATGAATATCTGAAAGATGAGATAACTGAAATGGAATTAGGTGGGTAAGGTGGCTCTCATTCAGAATTCTACTGGAGACATGTCCCAAAGCCTTAGGTTTTAGGCTTTGAAAACATAAGAATGGAGAACAACTTTCTTGACAGCAAAATTGCTTTGCAAAATAAAGTAAGAGGTTGTTTACTGCTTTGGGCAAATAACTTAGTAGCACAGAGGATTAAGAACAAGGAAGGAAAAGAAATACAAAATGTGTATGACCATATATATCTCAACTAAAAACTAGAAAATTATAATATTCTTCATACAAATGGGTTTGCTATTGAAAATTCAGTTCTGCATTATTGGTTTACATGAAGCAATCCTAAATGGTGTTACACAGTAGATACTTCCATCTGGAAAGAAAATATTTATAAATAAATGGCCTTTTATTTTCAGGAAAAAAATGAACTCCAATAAGGTATGTCAATGGCTGACAACTATTGGTTCACATTATTAATTACAAGTAAAAAATAAAACTCTTTTTTTTTAGATATTGAGTTGAATGTAACATCAAGGACTTTATTGGGCCATTTGAATGTATCTTATACTCAGTTGAAATTTATAATACTCTGATCAGATGACTTTGTTATCACAAAGTCACAACTAGGCATCTACTCCGTTTGTGGATAAAAAGTTGATTTCTCTTTATATTGAAGGTATTATCTGAGATGTGAAGCTCTTTCATTGCATTCATGAATTGTTACAAAGGAAAATATCTATTAATTCCCATTCTTTTTAAGCTAACGATTCCAAATTTTCATTATTTAAAAGATAACCTGGTGAAAATATAATGCTGATGAAATAAAACCAAAGCAATTAGAATTTTTCTCTGTAGGAGGCATGATGAAAGTGGCTTATCTAAAAGCAAAACTGTGGTCCAACGATTGAAAGTTACTTCTTTTTATGCAAAGAAGCAACTTTCCGTTCAAAGTACTCAGTGACTTTGTTGACAGCACTGAAACAGTTGTCTGAGGTGCCAAATATGTGCAAAGAGATATATAATTATACCACTTCAAACTGTTTATTGTTCAGAAGACATTAATGAAAACATTAAACAGTTCTGTGAAAAATAAAATGCTTTACAAGATGCTGCATGTTTTTCTTATGTAGTTATGGAAAATTAGAGATCAAAACATATTTTAGTTGAAAATATTTTACCTAAATTCACAAAAGAGCTTTTATGAGCTTTAAAGTTCAATTGCTTTTTGTAATTCAGTTATTCATTCTTGTCATGTATTTAGAGTCAGAGTTTTATTATTCACATCATTTTAAAAGCCATTTGATGAACATAAAAATCACGTTACAAACTCATAAATAAAAACAACAGTGGAAATCCTGTGATTAATTTTAAGAGGAGAACAGAAATTATAATAAATCTAATCCTACTTTTGAGAACTTATTTTGTACAAGACATGGTTACATAGTTTATATAGTAATGTAATACAAGTTTATCCTCATACCAGCCCCTGGACGTTGGGATATTAGTTCTGATTTTGTAATAAAGGAAACAAAATTAGAAGAAAACTGGTTAAGATTTCATGGTTAGTAAATTAGCAAGGGTACACATTCAGGTTTGCCTGATTTCAAGGATGGCTTTCTTAACACTTAAACCTTCCAGATGTGTAATTCAATAAGACCCACAAATAAAGTCTTAAGGCTAATTAGCAGCACAGTATGTATAGGCTACATCTTATTACTCTTGGCATTATATCACATAAACTGTATATTTAAAATTTTATGTCTTAATTATAATTCCAGGCATATTGCTATACTTCTACTTGGAAACATACTTGAAAATTAGCAATCATGCTACCAACATATAATCAAAAATGATTATTTTTTTAGTCTCTAGATTGCTGTGAGTAATATGGTCATTTGAACAATATTATTCCTTCCTCTCCATGAGCATGCTATATCCTTGCATTTATTTGTGCCCTCTTCAATTTCTTTCTTCAATGTCTTATAGTTTTTAGAGTACCAATGTTTCACCTTTTTGGTTAAACTTATTCCTAGGTGTTTTATGCTTTTTGATGTAATTATAAATGGCATTGTTTTCTTTATTTTTCATTGTGATTGTTCATTATTAGTGTGTAGACATGCAACAGATTTCTGTATATTAATTAGGGTTTTCTATATACAGTATCATGTTATCTTCAAATAGTGACACTTTTACTTCTTCCTTTCCAATTTAGATGCATTTTCTTTTTTCTTTCCTATTTATTTATTTATTTATTTATTTATTTATTTGCCTGATTTTCCTGGCTAGTACACTGGTGGGAACCTGTTTTTCAAGATAATAGGTTTTCTATTTTTTAAAATCTTTTGTTATTTTTTCCTACTGTAGAATTTGATTGGAGAAAAATCTCAGTTCATAGTCTGCTTTCAAACGACTGCTACTAAAGCAAATAACTGTTCAAAGAATAAATCATTTTGTTCCCTGACAAAATATAGAAATAGTACAATGAAACCCCTCAAATGAATACTCCCCAAAATACTCAGGGTAAAGAAATCTGTTGAAAAGTAATAGCTATTTGGATTTTTTACCAAGATAAATCAAGTACATTTCACTTAAAGTGGAACCCTCTTTCATGGGAGCTGTTGTAAGACAGATTGAGCAATGCTCCAAGTAACTGGAAACTTCCTGCAATGTATAGGCAGTCTGTGAAAAATTGTCAATGAATCGTATCCTGAGTATCTATGTACATGATCAATCCAGTCTGTCCATCACTAAAGCAGCTGGAAAATATAATTCAGAAGAAAAATATAATTCATTTAAATAAGATACAGGCATTCATTGTGAATTTTTAGGGGGAAATATAATCATATAAACAGAAGAAAAATGGAAAACACTCTAAATTTAATCCCTCAAGATAACCACACTATGTTCATGTATATTCTTCTAGCCATCTTACTTTGTCTATGTTGCACACACAGTCATAAAAACAAAAAATGTATTCTATTTCAGCTATATTTGAAACTTCTGTTTTCACTTAATTGTACATGCTTCACAGCAACAAATATTTCACTATGACTGCTAATGACTAAATACAATTTCCTTTTGCTATGTATCTTATTCTAAATAACTGATGTGCTATCATTGACCATTCAGCTTTTTCACTAAGGTGAACCATCACTAATATATAAGAATATACTTAACTTTTTATTTTATTTTTTTTAAACTACTACCATACATATTTTATTTTATTTTTATTATTTTTTAAATTTACCTCTATTATTGAAAATATTACAGGTGTCTCATTTTTCCCCCCACTGACTCCCTTCACCTCACTCCCACCCCCTCCCCAGGCTTTCATCCATTATTATCTGTGTCGATGGGTTATGCATATATGCATATAACTTCTTTGGTTAATCTCTTCCCACATCCTACCCCCATCCCCCTTCCCTCTTCTCTCTGAGATACGACAGTCTGTTGCATTCTTCAATGTCTCTGGGTCTATTTTGTTTGTCAATTTCTTTTGTTCATTAGCTTCTTCTTAAAGAAGACCCTTCAACATTCCATGTAGTACTGGTCTGGTGGTGATGAACTCCTTTAGCTTTTCTTTATCTGTGAAGCTCTTTATATCACCTTCAATTATAAATGATAGATTTGCTGGGTAGAGTTATCTTGGCTGTAGGTTCTTGCTTTTCATCACTTTGAATATTTCTTGCACTCCCTTCTGGCCTGCAAAATTTCTGTTGAGAAATCAACTGACAGCCATATAGGTGTCCCTTGTAGGTAACTAATTGCTTTTCTCTTGCTACTTTTAAAATTCTCTCTTTGTCTTTATTTTTTTATTTTTTAAATATATCTTTATTGATTTCAGAGAGAGGAAAGGAGAGGGAGAGAGAGATATAGAAACATCAATAATGAGAGAGTCATTGATCGGCTACAGCCCAAAACCCGGGCATGTGCCCTGACAAGGAATCAAACCCCGATCGCCTGGATCCTAGGTTGACACTCAACCACTGAGCCAAGCCCAGCCGGGCTCTCTCTGTCTTTAACCTTTGGTGTTTGAATTATGATGTGTTTTGGTGTGGTCTTCTTTGGGTTCCTCTTATTTGGGGCTCTCTGTGCTTCCTGGACTTGTAAGTCTATTTCTTCCACCAGGTAGGAGAATTTTTCTGCTGTTGTTTTTTAAAATAGGCTTTCAATTTCTTGCTCTCTTTCTTCTCCTTCTTGCAGCCCCATAATACAAATGTTGGTATGCTTGAAGTTGTCCCAGAAACTCCTCACACTATCTTTATATTTCTGAATTCTTTTTTCTTTTTGCATTTCTGATTGGGTGTTTTTTGCTTTCTCATGTTCCAAATTATTGATTTGATTCTCTGTGTTATCTACTCTACTGTTGATTCCCTACAAATTATTCTTTATTTCAATTAGTGTAACCTTCATTTCTGACTGGTTCTTTATTATGTCATTGATGATCTCACTGGTTTCCTTAAAAGTCTCACTAAGGTCCTTGACATTCTCATTAAGTTCCTTGAGGATCCTTATAGCCATTATTTTGAACTCTGTTTCTAGTAGCTTGCTTGACTTTATCTCATTTAGTTCTTCTAGAGATTTCTTTTGTTCTTTCATTTGTGACATGTTTCTTGGCCTCCACATTTTGGCTGCTTCCTGGTGTTTGTGTCTATGTATTAAGTAGAACTGCTATGTCTCTTGGAATTGGTAGAGTGGCTTTGTGTAGTGAGTGTCCTATAGGACCCAGTGGCTCTGTCTCCCCAGTCACCTGAGCTGGGCCTTCTAGGTGCTCCCCTGTGTGGGCTGTATACACTGTCTTGTTGTAGTTGAGCCCTGGTTGCTGTTGGCATCACTGGGAAGAATTGATGCCCAGGCCACACAGCTGTGAGAAGCAGCTGTAACTATAGCCAAAGAGCTGCTGTATTGAAGACACCCTTATGGAGCAGGATTTACTTCAATGGGGCTTTGGTGCTCACTGAGTCTGCCCCTTGAGTGTGTCACTCATGGATGTGGTAGAGTTGTAATCCAGTGTGGTGGAGTCTGACCACCAGGTGCACTGTCTCTGGGGCCTCCCAGGAGATGCAAAGTCAGCCTCTGCTTGTGCCCTGCCCAGCATGAGCTACACAGCAATCTATAGATGGCTGCTACTTGTGCTGGACTTGGAGGTGTCCAAGAAAGGCCAAGCTATGAACTAATGCAGGCTGCTGCTAGTGCTGTGCCTGGGGCCACTTATTGAGAGGTATGGGGTACACTGAGGACAGCTGCTACTTTCTTGAGAGATTTTAGGAAAGTCATAAGCATGGGGTTAGAGAGGCCACTTGCATAGAAAAGCCACTGGAAATGGCTTGGATGAGCTTGAAAGTAGGGAGGGGTGGGGGTCTCAGGGAATCACCAGGGCAGGGCTCAATATTTGAGTCCATGTTGATGGAGATTCAGAATGGGTGCCTGCCTACAGGCTCTGTAGGGTGAGGGCTAGTCAAAGGAGCAGTGGCCTCTGCCAGCTTTTCTGTCTGCAAGAAAGCTGCCTTTCCAGCTTTACCATGATTGCAGGAAACTTAGTTCCTCCTTCAGTGTCCTTGGTTCCTTTCAAGCTGTTGCCCCAGCACTAGAGCTCAGAGCGAGTGTGTCTGAGTAAGTCTGTGCACTGGTCTTTTAAGAGGAAAGCCCAGGACTCCAGCAGTCTTTGCATAACTAATCCACAAACCCCTCTGGTTTTTATCACCCAAAGTTGTGGAGACTTTTCTTCCCAGCACTGGAACACTGGGCTAGGGACCTTACATGGGGCAGGGACCACCACTCCTCCAGGAAACCTCCAAGCCAAGATATCCCTCATGGTTTTAAACTGTAGCACACTGGTTCCAGGTTCCCTGTTTCCTCGATTCTGCCCCATGTCTCCACCCCTCCTACCAGTCTTGATATGCTTCTTTAACTCCCTAGCTGTAGAACTTTCATTAACCTAGATTTTAGGAGGTTCTCAATGATGGTTGGTCTGTATTTTAGTTGTAATTTTGATATGGCTGTGGGAGGCAGTGGATCCGCCATTACTTATGCTGCCATCTTGTTGTCTCCCCTCACTACTTTCTTTCTTTCTTTTTTTTTTTTTTTTAACATATCTTTATTGATTTCCGAGAGAGGGAAAAGGAAAGAGAGAGTTAGAAACATCGATAATGAGAGAGTCATCATTGACCAGTTAACTCCTGCACACTCCTTACTGGGGATGGAACCCACAACCCGGGCATGTGCCCTGACTGGGAATTGCACCACAATCTCCTGGATCCTAGGTCAATGCTCAACTGCTGAACCATGCCCAGCCAGGCAATCCCTGTACTACTTTCTTAATGAAAACAGTTCTTGGTTTTTCTTGCCTTTTTATTCATTGTTAAACTTTACAAATATTTTTGAAGATGTAGAAATTTTCCATTAGAATTTTATTTCAAATTGAAATAGAGAAGGTCACTGAGAGCTAATCTACACTTTTATAATATTAAATTTCCCATCCAGAATGTGTCACAAACCTCCAATTACTCAAAATTTATTTTTTCTACCAAATAATCTACTATACTTTTTATGTAGAGTTCCTGCATATATGTATGTGCGTATGTGTAAAAAAAATACACTCTTGTGCTTCTCTACTACTTCCTTTTAAAATATTTTATTTTATTTTATATTTTTAAAATTTATCTTTATTGTTGAAAGCATTACAAATGTCCCCTTCTCCCCATTGATCCCGTCCATCTGGCATCTGCTCCCCCCTTCTCCCAGGCCATCTCCACACTATTGTCTGTGTCCAAGGGTTATGCACATATGCATATAAATTCTTAGGTTAATCTCTTCCTGCCCTCCCTCTCCTCTTCCCTCTGAGATTCCTGTTTGTCACATGCGTCTATGTCTCTGTATCTATTTTGTTCATCAGTTTATTTTGTTCATTAGAGTCCACATATGAGTGAGATCACATGATAGTTGTATTTCTTTGACTAGCTTATTTCATTTAGCATAATACTCTCTAGTTCCATCCATGTTGTTCCATAGCTGCATAGTATTCCATGGTGTAAAGCTACCACAGTTTTTTGATCCACTCATCTACTGATGGGCCCTTAGATTGTTTCCAGGTCTTAGCTATTGTAAACTGTGTTGCTGTGAATATAGGGGTGCATAAATTCCTTCTGATTGGTATTCCTCTACTACTTTCATACTGCTACCATGCAATACTTCTGACAATAGATGTATGAGTTTTTCCCCAACACTAACCAATTCTCCCATACTAGCTGGACATTTGAAATTCAATTTTATTCTGGCACTAAGCAGAGTTAATGCAGACCCTACAGGTTAAGGGCTCAGTCTCACAAGACTGCCCTACCACTTCAGATTCCAATCAATCATAGTAAGTCCCCAGGTAATCCTAAACTTATTTCTGATTGGTTACAAATCAGAAATTTCCACAACCCTCTCCTTGGATTCAGTCATTGGTTAAGGTACATCACAAAACTCAGGAAACATTTGCTTGTTTGCCAATTATTATATAACAAAAAGTATGGTAAAGGCCAGTTTAAGAGATACATGGAGAAGGGTCCTGGACATAGGAAATTCTGTCCCCAAGGAGTTGGAATGTGCCACTGTCTGGCACAGAGATGTGTTTACCAACCCAGAAGCTCTTGGAATTTTGAAGTTTTGGAATTTTGGAGGAGACTTCATCACATAGGCATGATCAATTAACTTAATTTTTAGCCCCTCTATTTTTGTAAAAGAAAATGGGGAATGGGGAGCTAAAAGTTCTGAGCTTTTAATCCTGGCTTGATCTTACTGATGACTAATGTCCATCTTGAAGTTATCCAGGAGCTCAACAGAAGTTGCATCATTAGAACAAAAGACATTCCTATCACCCTGTAAATTCCAAGAAATTTAGGAGCTCTATCTTAAGAACCAGTCAAAGACCAAATGTAAGAACAAAAGATGCTCCTATGCCAGGAACCAGGGACAGTAATCATATGTACACACTCACACTCATATCACAATCTGTATGTATACAAATTAAATTTATGGAAATATGTGTATATGGAATAAATATAGGTTATTTATTATAATTATTCTAGTATTCTATTATTGACCACCCTTTTATGATTACTAATTTGTATGTCTGTTCTCTCTAAAATTAGGGAGAACATTAGGACAGAGATCTTAAATCATAATTTTCACCCCTCAGTATTTCAAAGACACAATAAATATTTGTTAAATGAATAAATGCTTTCTTCTCCCTACATAAAGTAGAACCACTCAGCCTTTTTATTCAATATACATATCTACAACCATCAATTTGTAAATCAATAAAAGTAATATAGTTGATAATATTTTTACAAATTATTTTGATTTAGAGTAAAATTTTTCATTGAAAAGTTGTCTTTAAAATGCAAAACACTATTATTCTTGAAGTTGTTTGAAGTATATTCTACATGTGGTCATGGTACTGTTGTAATTAGCTGGTTATTAATAATAGGAAGGGAGCAAAGCAGGATGTCAGACATTATAAACATGACCATTTGGGCAGCTTCACCAAGAAGCTGCAACTTTGCACTCTGCAGAGAATCACCAGCCTATTCTCCACAGATCACTAGGGGGAAGGAATTGGAAAAAGCAGACATAAATGCATGTATAGTAAAGTTGGGGTGACATAGAGAAGGTGTTTGTTGTCAGTCAAACCTGGGAACTGAGATCATTGGCAAGAATGGGCAGTGCCACTGCAAACCCACCAAAATTTGGGAATAAATAATCCCCCAGACAAAGGAGCTCTTGCTCTTGGCTCATGGGGTTCTCTTGTCCCTGCTTCCTTGCATTCATCTATGTTTTCTCTGTAGCCATGTGACCCTGCAGATCTCACATGCAATGGACTAATGGACTACAGTTGGAAACACAAGCTAAGCTAGCTTAATGCTGGACTGGACCTGGGCTTCAATATGGAGTGAAAATTCTGGATATTGGCTTTGATTTTAACTCTGTTGAAGACACAGCTACACTTTTTCCTTGGGGGCACAAAAGGGGGGCCTTGAAAACTCAGGAGCATAATTCCACAGAAATAAAGCTTTCTACAACACCTCATCCTCCAGTGTAACTCTGAAAATTCTTTTTCTCGGGATATCTCAAGAACCCCATTCCCACTAGCAAGAGGTGGGGATCCGGAGATCACCCCATCTATAACAGTCAGAGGTGGATAGACAGTGCCTGTGCTTAGAATTTCTCTATTTGTTGATCCTTGAGGGATTCTCTGATGAATTTAGAACAAAAACAACAAGAGTTTTCATTTAGTAAACCAGGAGTTCCTTAAGGTGCATGTGTTTTCTGTTGTTTGTTTGTTTTTCAGCATGCAAAAGTTCCAAATGTCAATAACAACATATAATAATAGTTTTATGAAAACACAACTTAAAAAGCTATGGGAAATTATTTTGGAATTTCACTTAATGTTGCTATTTTCCACTATTTAAGATAAAATTGAACATAGCTTAACTATATTTTAAAATCTAAACAAGCTATCCTAGATAGTGTTTTATATATAAATATAGGTTAAATATAAGTATTTTTCATTTGAAATTAAGCAAAAATGTATCTGTGTAGTAGGTTGGCAGTTTTTGTCAGAATGGCTTTGGGAGCTCAGCCGAATTTCCTTTATAAGCCCTTGTGCCACAACTTGAATAACATCACAAGTCTTTTTCTGGTCTTAGAGAACTTTAATGTTACATTAAAGGTGTGTGTATGATTAGGGTTTATATGTGATTTAATTTATACTAAATTATTTTTAATACTATAGGATCTAATGTTTTGTCAGGTGCGGTTTTAATATTATTGAAGAAAATTTAAATAATTGGAGAAACAGAAAGTACTTATTGAGAACTTATATACCCTGATTTGTGTCATTCATTTTGGGGAAGAAAAACATATAACTGAAAAAGTATTCATATGCAATAACTCATAAAGTGTCAAGAATTGTGTTAAAATGATTATTTAATTTTGAACCAAGCCATAAAGTATGAGAGATTATTGTATCATTTTTCAAATATAGAAAGTGTTGTTTGGAGTTATTTTATACATTAAGAGTTATATAATATTAACTAGTACAACCTGGAGTCCAAGAACTTTATTTTACACTTTCTGCTAGACTTCCTGCCATCAAGGATAATGTCTGGAGAGATGAAATTGTAATTCAGGGTAGAGAAAGTGAGATAAATAAACAAAGGAAATAAGAATTTCAGAACTGAGGGAGAAAGTGAAAAGATACACAGAGTTTCAGGGGATTGACAGAGCTGGGGGAGACCTGCTTAACTAAAACACATAGGGGAAAGTTGGGTTCAAATGATATCAGATTGGAAGGACTGGGTGGAGCTGAGTTAAGAAGGTCTCTATGTCAGGGAAGAGCGGTTCACTTATAATGATATATATAGTATGGTGCCATGGTTGTTTGTATCAGAGAATTAACATGATGGAAGTGACATTGCAGACTGAGGAAAGAGTGTAGCAGTAAATTAAAAGAAAAAAGAGCAAAATTAGAAGATTGGTAAATATACTTTTAGTAAAACCAATATTAAAGATTCTTTTCAAATGTTATATTTTGTATCTGGACAAATCTATAGTCTCAACAGAAACACATACAATATATGTTAATATTTTATTTTCAGGCTTAGTCAATTAAATATGTATCAAACACTTATCATATGTCAAGCATTATATAGACTTAGGGTAGAGTAGTGAACAAAACAAAGTTTTTGTCCTCCAATACCATGTTTTTAGTTGATAATTTATACAATAAATAAATCAACACACAAATCAAAAAGATGTCAATTGTGATGTATTATGAAGAAATAAAGTGATTTTCTTCATCCCCTATAAACTTTCTTTGTAATATGGTTATTCACTTTTTTCAATATCCTTTCCTTTTTTTTCCTTTCTCTGTGCCTTAATTTTGTTTGTTTGTTTTGCTGAGTAACATATTACAATCAACTTAGAGGCTTTAAACAATTTAAATGCATCATACATTTTTACCTTGGTCAGGAATCTGGACATTTTTATCTGGTTTTACTGCAAGTGTTTCACACAGTTACAATCAAGAGGTGAACTGGTTATGCATTCTCACCTGAGTTCTGATTTCAAGATCATTTCGGTTTTGGCAGAATTCACTTCTTTGCAGCTCTAGAACTCACGAAGATTGCTTCTTCAACCTGCTGGAGTGTCTCTTGTGACCTCTAGATTCTCTTTTAATGAGCCTAGCTGATTAGGTCAAGCCAACCCAGGATAATTTCCCTTTTGATTAACATAAAGTCAACTGATTAGAGACCTTAATTGCGTCTTCAAAATCCTTTCACCTTTTCACCTTTGCCACATTCTTTTGGTTACAAGCAAGCCTCAGGTTTAGCCCACACTCAAGCAGAGGGTATCCACACAAAGGATACTGGGAGTGG
This sequence comes from Miniopterus schreibersii, assembly GCF_964146895.1. NCBI lineage: Eukaryota > Metazoa > Chordata > Mammalia > Chiroptera > Miniopteridae > Miniopterus > Miniopterus schreibersii. The sequence continues at coordinate 95,275,219 of NC_138101.1, read as the reverse complement.
GAATAACTGGAGCCATCTTAAAATCCTGCCTACCACCCTCTGTGGAAATAATTTATGATTTATTATAACCAACAAGATAGTACTTAAAAGGCACTAATATTCTCCATAAATATTGCCACACTGTGGTTATGAAAGTTTTATTATTTTTGCATCACAACTAACAAGACACTTTTGTGAGTATTCTTTATTAAGGTAATTTTAATATCATCTATAGAAGTATTCTTTAGATACTTGACCTACTTTAGAATTAGTGCTTTGAAAAGGAGTTCCTCTATAAATGTAGATATACTTCAACACTTTCAAGATGCAAAGAATGAGAAATATTAAGAGATTTTCCTATCATTTGCACTTTTATAATATTTTAACATTTATACATATCAGTCAAGGAGTACTTGTGGCCACTTGTATTTTGGATTGCATAATACAAAAGTGTCAAATATTATCAGATAGTATGCTCTTGAATTTAAAATTGTTTTATTTTAGTCTTTTACAAAATAAAAAAGTTAATAAACAAAACCTTAACATGCATGGAAATCTTTCTATACTGGAATAAACTTGAAATTTTGAAATATCTATGCCTTATGCTTTAGATCTTTCCAATTTATTGGCCTAGATAATTATATTAAAATTGATATATAAACATTAAGAAAACAGTCATTTTCAGGGCAAAAAAAAAAAAAGTATAAATATCTGCATTTAAATATTTAAAATGTTATTTTAACGATTGAGTTTGATCTACAAATTGGACTTCAACTTTTATTTGGACTTTTTCATTTCCAGCTTAGGCTATACTAAAAATTCTTTTGATGAGAAAAAAATATAAATTTTGTCATTGACTCTTCCTTTAACTTGGAACTTTCCTGAGTAAGCATAAAAGATGGGAACTTTGAATAGAGAAGTACTTTGGTTATGCAGAGTTGCCCACTATTAGAGCACTATATTTTCTTGTCTTATAAAGCTAATGCCATCTAAAAGGTTACACATAATTAGAAACATAAACTTTCCACAGTTAAACCAGAACTCCTTCCTGTGCCAACTCCCTGAAACAGTCATAATATTGTGATTGGAATGTTTATAAGTGGTTGAACACTGTCTGTTCATCAGGGGTTCTTTTGTCTCCTAAAATTTAGAAAATGTTAAAAGCTCTATTGATCTAAAAGCACTTTCTTCCAGACCATGTTGCTTTCTCAATAAGCTCTACTGCCCATTAATTGCTCTTGAACTGATAGCTATTATAAATAACTCCCACTGTGGTCAATTATCAGGCAGTAGACCTTAGAACAGTGGAGACTATCTGTTAATATGATTCTTGGATAAAATTTAAAAAATATGAATCTTTTGAAGATGACAGCTGTTAAAGGTATATACATTCCAAAAAATATATACACACTTAATAGTCAATAGCTCAATTAATGTTTCTTTCTTTTCAGGTTTAACCCATTGGAATGAATAATTATTAAAAGTGTGTATACATTTTGGGGAACACCCTATATGTATACTTCATTGTGTACAAATAATGAAGCCTGTTATAAGATTCCAACAATTCATGAGGTCCATTAAACTAAGAATAAGTGTTGTAAGGTATTTAGCATACAAAAAGAGACAGCATAATTTGTCAAGACAATGCCATCTAGTAGATGTTGGTCCTAGAGCTTTCAGCCTTCTACGAAGGCATAGCATTATTTAGTGTGATATAAAGGGCTACTAAAAGACTCACGGGTTCTCTCTCATAATACACAGAACTCTGAGTTATATCATGGTAATTCTTGTTCAATGGAAGTATAATCTCAGCAAAGAGTAGCAAGTCCTATGTTCTCAATTTATGACAAACTATTAGTAAGAATATGATAGTGGATACCAGTGAGACAAAGAAAAGTATCTTTGTTTTGTCTCTTGTTAGAGAAGGTAAGAGCCACACATTGTAAAATGTTTACGTTGTCCTTACTTATTTTATACCCTTCTCTTTTTTCCTGCTAATCTAGTATTGCATTTCACAGCATATGAATATTACAAGGAAGGTCAAGTATAATCCATGGCTAGGCAAAAAAATAGCTTCATTTTTTCTCAAGAAGACAGAATCAGGAGGAAACTTGCATAGACCTTAGAAGTGGACACAAACAATTTAAGACGATATTCCAGTGTCTTAGAATCAAGAGCATGGGTTAGAATTGTTAAAAAGTTCAAAGTGGGCACATCCAATTGGCTTCATTGACTCCTCAGCCAGTGGGGGGAGGCATGGTCAGGGTAAGGTCATAACAGGATACTCTAAAGACAGGGTCTAGAACAGCGGTACCTAATTTCCCAGGTCTATGGTAGGATTGTAATTTTTATACACATTTCCCTTAATTCATTGACTTACTTTTTCAATATAATAAAATTATTTTATCAATATTGTATAACATCAAAAATATCTTTTTCTTTTTAAAAGATACATATTTTAAAATTAAGCTGATAACTTGCAAATGATAACATTTCATACATCTTGGTGAGTATTTTGTTAAAAAATATTTTAAATCTATTGACAGTATTTAGAAATGGATGTCATAAGTTATAATGAAATTAATTGAGTAAATATAACTCCAAGCATTACATAGTAATCAAGATGTGATTGTTAAAGGAGTAATATTTCATTCTTATTATTGTAATGGTCTCTGAGAAAGTACATATTTCATTTCTTAGAATTCCTTTAATTACACCATTATTATTTTAAGCTAATTTTAAATTTAACTTTCATTAAGCAAAATTTTACTCATTTTTTGCTTCACCTAAATATCTGGAAATATTAGTATTAGCTTTTTCCTTTGTATAATTATCTTGATAATTTCAGATTTTTTTGCATAAATTTAGAGACTAATGTTGAGACAATTTAATTGGGTGAAATTCCATGCTTAATTAATCATGAACTTGATTTCATGATGCTTTTGTTTGTTTATATGGTATTAAAAGGTAAAGATGGTTAAATATGAAATGCCATCAGCAATATTTTTCATAATTAGAGAGGAAATTAAAATTTGTTTGTTGTTAATTCTCACTTGATATTTTTTCCATTGATTTTTAGAGAGAGTGGGAGAGAGAAAGCGAGACAGAGACAGAGAAAGAGGCATCAATGGGAGAAAGACACATGGATTGGTTCCCTCCCGCATACACCCTGACCAGGGCCAGGGATCGAGCCTGCAACCAAGGTAAGGTGCCCTTGGCTGGAATCGAACCCGGGACCCTTCAGTCTGTGGGCCAAAACTCTAACCACCAAGCCTAACTGGCTAGGGCAAGATAGAATGTCTTTTAAAACATAACATACATTCATTGAATTATGCAGTTGAGCCTCTTAATGAAGATATATTCTGAAAAATGCACCCTTAGGTGATTTTGTCATTGTGTGAACATTACAGAGTGCACTACTACAAACCTAGATGGTATAACTTACTACACACCTAGGCTATATAGTATAATCTACTGCTCCTAGGCTACAAGTCTGTAGACCATATTACTATAAAAAAGCAACACGAGGTTAAATAAAGCACAAGAGAAAATGTTGCAATCAAGAGGAAAAGTAACCCAGATGTATGAGGTTGCTACTGGGGTAAGTTGTCATACTGTTTGTTTTAGACCAAACTTTTTTTAGAGGTGTAAAGAATATACTCTGAAATAATGATAAAAATTATAGTATAGTAAATAGATAAATCAGTAACATAGTTGTTTATTATCATAATCAAGTTTTATGTACTGTACATAATTTTATGTGCTATACTTTCACATGACCTGCCAGTAGGTTTGTTTATAGCATCATCATCACAAACATATAAATAATGTGCTACAGTGTTAAAAGGCTACAATGTCACTGGGCAATAGGAATTTTTCAGCTTCATTATAATCTTATGGTACCATCATTTTATATGCAGTTTGAAGTTAACCAAAAGGTTGTTATGTGGTTCATGAGCATGTTTGAGTTCTATTTTAGAGCAAATTTAGATTTTTTTTAATCCTCACCTGAGGACATGCTTAGAGAGAGAAAGGGAGAGAGAGAAAGAGACAGAGAGAGAGACATTAATCTATTGCCTTCCATACATACCCAAACCAGATATTAGACCCTGACCAGGAATTGAACTGGCAACCTTTTGTTGCACAGGACAGTGCTCAACCAATTGAGCCACTCTGGCCGAGCTTAAACTTTTTTTTTCCTTTTTTTTTTTTTTTTAATCTAGGCTAATAGTGATAAAAGTTGTGAACTTTTGAGACTCAAGGGGGGAAAATCTCATTTTTAATATTTTTGTTATTTGCAAGAAATAACACCTAGTATCATAAAATAGTCTGTAAGAAAGTGTTTGCATTATTATTGAAAGAGAATTGGATTGAGAATCAAGAGGCTTGAGATTAAATTTCAATTATTTCAATAATTAGTTGTTTAAGATTTATCTTTTTTACCTGATACCTTCATGTGTTAAATTGTGGGCACTAGTAATATGTAGGCCTCTTTGAGGCCTAAAACTCTATAATACTTATTTGCAAGATAATAAGGGAAAACTGCCTTTTAATTATGAACTTTATGCATTTATGATAACTTGCATAGATTTTGCATTATGAAGTATTAACATTTGTAATAAATTCGAAGGTACTAAAATCTTCTCCCACAGTAAAACATTTTATCCAATAGTAATATTTCTAACTTAAGTGCTTTTTGTAGATTATTCTTATGGCAATACATATGGCTTAGTAGGTAATATACTCAATAAATATATCTACTGAATGAATGAGTTTTACAATTCATAAATCTTTATATACTTTTTCTGTTTTAATCATTGAGACGGTTACATTAAGCTGCATTTATTCACTTACTCGACACATTCCTTAGGGAAATAGGATAAAGGTAGCTTGCTCTATCAAATAGAAAAATTTTTCGGCCTTTCCAGGTGTTGCTAATAAAATTGCTGGAAGCAAGAACAGTAAGAAACACTTGAAAAATGAGAAATTACCAAGATAGAGCCCAACACTGATGATATATTGTTCTTTCCAATTTGTTGAAAGACAAACCCAGGATACATATTTTTAAGCAAAATTATTAAATGGTGAGAGGTGTATTTTTGTTTTTATCAGTTTCAACTTAGAAAGCAAGTAGAAATAATAATTTCTTTTGTCCACTTGAAAAATTCAAATGTTAGGCATATTCAGGATTTTTGCATTATTTAACTACAAATGGAGTGTTAGGAAGAAACTATATTCGTTTTATTCAGATATCAATAGAACTGTTAGTTCTGAAAAATTCATGATTCTGCTTGTCATTTTTTTTTTAATTTTATTGCTGGGAAACTTGTCTAATTTGCATACATTTTAGAACACTGGACATGGGATGGATAGGATGAGAAATTAGGATAGTCTCAGTGTAAAGCAGATCAAGGATCTTTTATTCACCTCTGAGTGGAACTGAGAAATTTAATCGATTTTGGAACTAATAAAGAGATTTTATACACCTAGTTCCATTGTAGAGTAAACTTGAACATCGAAGTTTGAAGTTTATCTTCTTCAAGCTAGTCACTTCCGGGTTATATGTAAGCCAGGCCTGTCCTTTGAATCCTATCAGACACACTTTATTTCTGTTGATAATCTCTTTCTTTTCCTTTGCTTACATGAAAAATGGAAAAGGTATTCTTAAAACTCCTTTCTTTTTTATTCTTTAAACTTTCTGTAATTGGCTAAGGTATCAAGAGTTAAGATCAGGCCTAGCCCTTCACCTTCTCACTCTCCCCAACACTCCTCCCCTCTGACAACTGCCAGTCTGTTTTTTGTATCTATGAGTCTGTTCAGGTCAAGGACACATACCTCAGTTGCAGACTCCACCCTAGTGCTGAAGGCAACCAATCGATGTGTCTCTCTCACATCGATGTTTCTCTCTCTCTTTCTGTCTCTCTCCCTTCCACTCTGAAAAGCAATGGAAAAAATATCCTCGGGTGAAGATTAACAAAAATTTTAAAAAGAGCTAAGATTGGGTAACATCAAAGGGGAAAAAAAGCAATAAAGTGTATTCATGTAGACAGACCTATTCCTGTGGGATGAGATGTCTTCAGCTAGGTGGACCTAAAAAGAAGCACAAAAAACAAAACAAAAAAGCACACTCATAAGTTCCCTAAAAGAGATATCTGCCTTTATTCCTGAGTCAGAAAGTTTGAAATCAAAGTACTTTAAAATGAGAACATGAATGAGAGATTATCCAAGGGATTGCCATCAAAATATGAACATTGGGCCTACTAAAATAAAACAAAACAAAAAGGGTCCTAGGAGTTGATTTTTTTTCTTACTTAGATTATAAACCATTGCAAAGATTAAGCAAAATAATTTTTGCAATTTCTAGTTCTTTGCTAGACGAAAGTTTAAGACATATCACATTTGGTTTTATTTATTTATTTATTTATTTATTTATTTATTTATTCATAACACTGAAGTGACATTCATTAATAAAATTATATAGGTTTCAAGTGTATAATTCTATAATACATTATCTGTACTGTGTGTTAACCATCCAAAGTCAAGTCCCTTTCCATCACCTTTTGTCCCCCCTTTACCCTCTTCTACCGCTTTTCACCCCTTCCCCTTGTGTAATCACTATGCTGTTTGTTGTTTGTGTCTATGAGGTTTTGGGGAGGCTTTAATCCCTTCACCTTCTCACCTAGTTCCCCAAAGCCCCTCTTCTCTGACAGCTGTCAGTCTGTTTTCTGTATCTATCAGTCTGCCTCTATTTTGTTTGTATGTTTATTTTGTTCATTAATTCTATATATAAGTACAGTCATATAGTATTTGTCTTTCTCTTACTGGCTTATTTAACTCAGCATAATAATCTATCCATCCATGCTGACACAAAAGATAAGATTTACTTCTTTTTACAACCAAGTAGTATTCCACTGTGTAAATGTAACTCAGCTTTTTTATCCACTCATCTATTGATGGGCACTTAGGCTGCTTCCAAATCTTGGCTATTGAAAATAATGCTGCGTTGAACATAGGGGTGCATATAATCTTTCTAACTAGTCTTTCGAGTTTCTTCAGAAATATTCCCAGAAGTGGAATTACTGGATCTAAGGCAGTTGCATTTTTAAATTAAAAAAAAAAAAAAATTTTAATCTTCACCCAAGGATATTTTTTCCATTGCTTTTTCAGAGACAGCAGAAGGGAGAGAGAGAGAAACACTGATGAGAAAGAGACACATCTATGGTTTCCTCCTGCATGAGGCCAGAGCCAGGGATGGAACCTTCAACTGAGGTATGTGTCCCTGGCCAGAATGGAACCCAGGACCCTTTGCTCTTCAGGCAGACACTCTTACCCCTAAGCCAATCTGGTTAGGGCTGCAGTTGCATTTTGAATTTTTCAAGGAAACCCCATAGTACTGTTTTCCACCAACCTACCTTCCCACCAACAGTGCATGAAGGTTTTCCTTTCTCGACATCTTTGTCAACACTTGTTGTTTGTTGATTTATTGATGCTGGCCATTTCAACAAGAGTGAGACAATATCTCATTGTGGTTCTAATTTGCATGTCTCCAATGACTAGTGGCATTGAGCAACTTTTCATATGTCTATTGGCCATGTGTATGTCCTCTTTGGAAAAGTTTCTATTTAGGTCCTTTGCCCATTTTTTAATTGGATTGTTTGGTTTTTTGGTGTTGAGTTTTATAAGTTGTTTATAAATTTTGGATGTTAATCCCTTATCAGATGTATCATTGGCAAATATTCTCCCACTCATGGGTTGTCTCATCATTTTGTTAATGGTTTCCTTCGCTGTGCACAAACTTTTTAGTTTGATGTAGTCCCATTTGTTTATATTTTCTTTTGTTTCCCTTGCTAGAGGAGATATATCAGGAAAAAATATTGCTACAAGAAATGTCCAAGATTTTACTGTCTATTTTTTCTTCTAGGTTTTTTGTGGTCTTGAGTCTTACATTTAAGTCTTTAATACATTTTGAGTTTATTCTTATGTATAGTGAAGAATAATTTTTGCACACATCTGTCCAAATTTCCCAACACCATTATTGAATAGACTCCCTTTACATCATTGTATGTTCTTGCCTCCTTTATTAAATATTAATTTGCCATAAAGGCATGAGTTTATCTCTGGGCTCTCTATTCTGGTCCATTGATCTGTGTCTGGGTTTATGCCAGTATCATGCTGCTTTGATTACTATAGCCTTATAGTATAGTTTGATATCAGGTAGTGTGATTCCCCCAACTTTGTTCTTCTTTCTCAAGATTGCTGTGATTATTGAGGTCTTTCATGGTTTCATATACATTTTTGGAATATTTGTTCTAGTTCTTTGAAATATGCCATTGGTACCTTGATAAGAGTTACATTAAGCCTATAGATTGCTTTGGGTAGTATGGACATTTTAATGATATTAATTTTCCCTCTCCATGAGCACCGTATATGCTCCCACTTATTTGTATCTTCTTCAATTTCTTTCTTCAGTGTCTTATAATTTTCCAAGTACAGCCCTTTTACACTTTTGGTTAATTTTTTTTCTAGGCATTTCATTTTTTTTGTTGTTGTTGCAATTGTAATTGGATTGTTTAGTTAGTTTCCCTTTCTGATATTTCATTATTGGTTTATAAAAATGCAACCAATTTCTGGTTATTTATTTTGTATCTTGCTACTTTACTGAATTCAGTTCAGTAATTATTACCAGTTCTAATAATTCTTTTGGTATAATCTTTAGGGTTGTCTATCTACAGTATCATGTCATTTGCTAATAATGATAGTTTTACTTCTTTTTTTTTTTTTCAATTTGGAAGCCATATTTGTATTTTAAGCATAGTCCAGGCTGGTAAATTTTTCAAGACTTGTAGCCTATAATTACAGCCCTATCTATATAAAATATTTCTATGCTTGTTCATATAATTTCATGACAATATTTAGCAACAGTTCATTTGTTTTAGTGCACTTTAAGATTAAAAATAATTTTTAGAGTATTTTATTTTATTTTTCTGTCACATTTCAAAATGATGTATATGGAAAGTATAAAAGATAGAATATGGAATAAAAATATATCTCAGTAAAACTTTTAATGTGTTTTATGTTGACACATGCCTTTATAGAATAATGTAAATTATTTTAACAAACAAGAAGAGAAGGTCTTAACTTGCAGCATATATTATATATATGATTTGGACATAAAATGCCTTTTAGTTCATACTCTGCTACCCAACACAAACCTATTACAGGGTGTTCCTCCCTACCAAGATTCTCACTTTATTGTCTAAATACCCCAGGGAAAGAAAAAAAGAAATAATTTAAACTGTTAAAAATGTGAAACTTAAGTGTAGCTAAAATGAGCTACAAAAATATACCAGACAAGTTGTGATATCAATTTTTCATGAACATAAGAACAAAAAACTAAAGGATACGTGTGTACCAACTTTAGAAAAGACTCGTTAGCTAACATATTTGCCCCCACAACTATTTTAGTAACAGCATAACATTCTGAAAAAAAAAGCATTGATGAAATAAAAAGATGGGGTTGAAGGACTTTTGAGGAAAACATTAATATGTTTCTTTATTTGGTGTATGTATGCACCAGAGGTGAAAAGGAGAGGTGAAGGTATGGAAAAGAAATTTTTCTGTAATTTGTTTACTATAAGCCTAAGGGAAATTAGGTGGTGTAGATAATAGAACCAACCCAGGAAGTCATTTCAATTACCTGGTCTGATAGAAACCCATGCAGCTCTACATATTGTCATTAGAAGGGATTACATTGAAATAAAAAGGCAAAAATGAGAAAATGGAAAGTAGCACTAGAAGATTTATATTCACAGTTCCTTTAGAAATTTGTAACAGAGTTGGGAAACTCAAGATTGGAAACAAATAAAAACTGAGGAGAAAGGAAAGATAGAGAACTTTTTAACAAAATGCCCTATTCTGTTTCAGAAATAAATAAATATGGAGTTGAGAATACACAAGATAGAACAGGAACCGTGTATTGTGTATTATAAACTGTATTTCAAAACCAAGTTTTAATTTTTGATGTAGTGAATGTGAGGTTGCCAAGTTCTCTTCACGCAGCTAAAAGAGCAATTTTGTCCTAAAATTTGAATAATTTTTATTAGTGTTCAATGAATCTTTACGCACAAAATATGTGAAAATATAAAATCAAAATGGGAGTCACAAAAGGTAATCTTGAAAAGAAAGCATAACGAGACGTATTTTTCTTGCAGGTTGACATCACTGTGCTAACAAAGTTTGATTTCAAGTTACTTCAGCTTTCCCTTGGTCAACCTAATCAGCAGAAAGTGGAAGAAAACCACTCAGTGTTACGATGGGAACAAATTAGGTTTCTTTTTTTCTTTCCAGTAAAAAGGTCATTTTAATATTTATTCTACTATTAAAAGTAAATAAAACCCCTGAATTATTAAAGTAATATGAGGTTGAAACATAGAAGTATAAAAATGGGGCTTAGTACTAGTCTATAGTTCTTATCTTATAAAAGCAGCCTTTAGTTTTGTGTTTTTCCCTCCTTTATGCTTAAAATTGCTTATCTTTTCCCAAGAGAATTAACTTATTAGTTTAATATACACAAAAGAGTTCTTTTCAGCATTCTTGAGTGGATATAAATTTTCACTATGGTTCCTTATCCATCATTTGTAGCTTTCTCTTAAATTTATTTATTTTGCACTATTGTCACTGAGCTGGGTTCCCATTATAGATTTACAAGATGAATAAATGAAAAAGACCTACCCTGCCCAGCCAGCATGGCTCAGAGGTTGAGCATCGACCTATATGAACCAGGAGATCGCAGTTCCATTCCCGGTCAGGGCGCATGCCCAGGTTGCGGGCTCCATCCCCAGTAGGGGGCGTGCAGGAGGCAGCCGATCAATGACTCTTCATCATTGATGTTTCTCTCTCTCTCCCTCTCCCTTCCTCTCTCTGAAATCAATAAAGATATATTTTAAAAACAATCAAACAAAGACCAAAAAACTTATCTTAAACCTGTGTAGAAGCACCCACAATTAAATCTCCCTATGGTGGCTGTCCTTAGGGATATATTCTGAGGAGAAGGCAGCCGTTAATTCCAACCGTAGGCACCAGAGGTGGTGTTGCAGCTGATTCGCAAAAGCTGAGTTGAAGGTAGACAGTGGAAAAACTACAGTAATCTAAGAGAAATATTATGAGCAAACACTGAGACATATGAAAATGTGTAGACTATTTAAATTTTACTCAGTTCAAGAAATATTTACTTGCTTGATCCTGTGCATGAGGAATGGTTAGAAGTCTGAAATTTATCATTCAGGGTGCATTTCAGACTGACAGCGGGTACATACTGTCACAGCCAGTTCAATGTTAAAATACTGAAATGCTGTGATTCTACTTGATAGTCAAGCCTTAGTCTCTCAATTATGCTCCTCTTTGTCTAGCCCTGAACTTTTTTGTGATTCACCATACCTTTCCAGGATTAAGTGAAGGAAGTCAAAGCCTGCCCTGCACACCAGGGACTCTCAAAAAGTCTGGTGCACACCAAGGCTGTCTAAAATCAATATTTTTCAGTCAGTAAACTTACCATGGTGGTAATTATGTATTTTGAGTTTAACCCCTGGGTAAATAGATTAGAATGGAAGATATATCTGAAAAGAAAGATTGAAAACATATTGTAAAGGGCCTTGACTGTGATGCTCAGGATTCAGGGGGAATTTGATGCTTGTTTGTTTGTTTGTTTTAAAAGAAGTAGGAGACATGACTAAATACTGTATTTATTTTAAAAACCCCCAAACCCCCTAGTGGTAAGATAGTGCAAAGATAAGGTATTTGATATGTGTCCAAATTAGCTAAGAGAACATTGTAATTGCACTAGAGTAAGTGACATCACATAGATGCCATCAAATGTGATTCTTTGACACCTATTTTTTTTTAATATCTAATATGTATTGTTTCTAATTTCATTAAATAGCACTTTCTTTTACATTATTCATAAACTTATGTAAAGCACTCTAAGATCAGGTCTCCTTTTTGGGAATACAGATAGGGGAGTGAGTTCGAGTGCAACAAATTCAGGGTAAATTCCCATGCCTGTGTTCATTTTCACTCCCTAGGGTTATGGGAGGACCGAAACAGAAAAGAAGAGAAAAAGAGGAGTGTTCCATAGAGAATTCCTCCTGTCTATTCCTTTACTAGGAAGTCCGTACGTAGGATTCAGGATTTTACCAGCTAAAATTCCCTTGTAATGATTCCCAACATTTTTAAGATTTAGTGCTTCCTAAAGAATTGTTTTTTTGGTTTTTTTTTACCATTCATGAACTGCAATAGCTTAAATTAAGATAACATTAATTTCATTTTATTGTTTTACTTCATATTTCTATACCCATAATTAAGTTACTATTGCTTGAAATTATAATTTACTTTGTAGTTATGCTTTTGCAGATGCAGTTCTTATTCCCTCCTTTTAATAGTCCATCTGGGAGATTTTTTTTGCCTATTTTAGCAACGACCTGCAACTATTATTAGTGCAGTGATAAGCTTTGCTTTAAGCTGATGGATTGACAAACCTTTGGGGAATAACTTCTGCCTAATTTATTTCATACTTATTATGTCTTTCAGGTTAGCTGATTAAGGAGCTGACTTTGCCATCTGTGAGATGAACAAAATCTCAGAGTGATGCTATGTTCACATTTTGAAAGCAATATACATGCTGAAAGGGAGCACTGCCAGGGAAATTCAGTTACCTAGCTGGGTTCCCAGATCCTTCACAGGATATTATTGTCAGTGAATTTACTGAGGTCCATGGTCTGAAATTCCACCTTATAGGTCTAGGAACAGGATTTTATCAGTGCACCCAGATGCCAAATGTAAGCAGAATGATTCTTGGTGAACAAGGTATTAGCCTCTGAATGACAGTGTTAAGAAGTATTATGATTCAGCCAGTGGCAAATTCTAGCCATACATAAATATTGAACATTTGAAATATGGCTTGTAAAATTGCAGAACAGAATTTTTAATTTTAATTTCATTTAAAATTTCAATTTTACTTAAAATTTTAATTTTGTTAGATTTTAAGATTAATTAATTTGAATTAAAAGTTAAAATGGATATTCAATTTAGTTTGGAAAACATAATAATTACTTTTAGAACAACATTGTTATGCAAATATACTTTTTCAATTCTCATGTTTGTTAAATCTTGATCCAGGTCACACATTTTCATTGAAAATTAAGCATCTGAATCTAGATGCATAACAAATAAAAAATGTACAATGAATCTGAAGACTTAGTAAAAGAAAAAAGAACTTAAAATATCTCATTAATAGATTTTGTAGATTATGTAGTGAAATAATGCTTTTTATACATTAGGTAAAATAAAACAAAGTTATAAAATTAATTTCACCTATGACTTCTTATTTTTTATAAAGGTCGTTCCTAAGCAATTTAAAATAACACATGTAACTTATATTATATTTGTATTAAACAGAGCTGTTCTAGAATATGGGGTGTATGGGGCAGAGGGTCAGCAGTTTTATCTTTCCCATTCCAAATTTCTTAAACAAGTGCAGCTCTTCTCTTCCATTGTATTTTTTTTTTAAATATATCTTTATTGATCTCAGAGAGAGGAAAGGAGAGGGAGAGAGAGAGGTAGAAACATCAATGATGAGAGAGTCATTGATAGGCTACCTCCTGCACCCCCCTACTGGGGAACGAGCCCCCAACCCTGGCATATGCCTTGACAGGGAATCCAACCCCAATTATCTGGATCCTAGGTGGACTCTACCGCTGAGCCACGCCCTGCCGGGCTCTTCTATTGTATTTTTTATCTGTTTTACACATTGGTCTTCCATATAAGACTTACTCTCAAGATAGCGCTCTGTTGCTGAAAATAATGTTTAGAAGCCTCATTTTAAATAGTATGATGCTATTGGTTTTTGATATGCCTACATGCAGATTTTTTTGGTAGCTAATCTGCTTGATATTCTTTAAGCTTTCTGGATGAATGGTTTGGTGTCTGTCATTAATTTTAGAAAATGATTAGCCATTTTTGCTTCAATTATTTATTCAGCTATTATGTCTTTCTTCTCTTCCTGGTATGAAAATATTCATATATTACACCTTTTGTAATTTTCCCACAGTTCTTAAATGTTCTGTTTTGTTTTTATCATTCTTTTTCTGTTTGCATTTTGGTTTGGAGTGTTTTTATTGTCCTGTCTTCAGGATCACTGATTCTTCTATCTTGCTTAGTTCATTGATGAGCCCATTAAAGGTAATTTTTATTTCTGCTGTAGTGTTTTTGTTTTCTAACATTTCCCATTGATTCTTAGCATTTCCATATTTTTTCTTATATTATCCATCTATTCTTTCATGTTGTCAACTTTTCCCATTAGAGACCTTAGTATATTAATTATAGTTATTTGAAATTTTCTTTGATAATTCCAAAAATCTTACCTGAGTATTATTCTGGTACTTGCTTTGTCTCATCAGACTTTTATTTTGACTTTTAGTATGCATTGCATTGTTTTGTTGAAAGCCAGGTATGGTGTATTAGGTAAAAGGACCTGAGGTAAATACGCCTTTATTTATATTTATAATGTTTGATATAGCTGTAAGTTCCAAGACTTTAAAATACTCTAGTGTTGTTTTTGTTTCTCCTGACAACTTTGTGCTTCCCTTAAACAGAGCCTTCATTTTACATCTCTTTCACTTGCAACCTAGCACTACTATACTTGGTCCCTTTTGTGGTTGTGGTCAAGTATAGGAGAGAGGAAACCTTCTGTAAACATGTAAGTATATCTCAGTGTTTAAATGGGTCTGTGTCCCTGGACTGTGACCTTCACAAGTGTTTCTTACCTTGCCCACCCTACCCTACTAAGTGATACAGAAAGACTGGAGGGTACAGGAGTCTAAGTGCCCTTGCCATAGGTTTAATCAGGTCTGATAGAGTATTTTCCCCTGAAGAGTAGCTTTTTGTTATGGAAAAAGATGTGGGAATGTTTCACAATGGTTACTTTTCCCCTTTCTTTGCAAAGCCACAAGGGGATCTTTTTTGACTCTACACTGTGGAGAATCAGCCAGGATTCCAGGAGATAAAAATCAACCAAAGTGTCAGGTTACCCCTAAGGGACCAGTTGGAAATGTCACAACTCCAACCAGTTTACTTTTCCAGAGGTTTCTGCTCCAGGTAAGCAAATCACAGCTGCTATTCTCTGCATTTGCCTATCTCTCCAAATTCTGGGTTTGCTCTTTGCCCTATGGCCTCACTTCTCTGTTGGGTCTACTAAAAGTTATTGATTTTCACTTCATGTATTTAGCTTCTTTCTTGTAAAAAGAATGGAAATGATAACTTCTTTGTATGTTGGAAAAGGAAACCATAGCCAGTATGATACTATTTGTATGTCACTCTGGATAATGGTGGCCCTGTAATGTGTGTTTTTTCTTGAAAGCCATATCTTTGAATTGATACATTCACTCTTCAGATATGCAATATCATTTTATTGAATTTCAAGTAGGAAATATTTTGCTTCCTTTCCTAGATGCCGATTAAATTAATTCTTATCTGGTTTTCTCCTTATATAGTGAAAGGTAAGAACATCTAATATTCACATCTCTAATTTTTTAATGAATCACAAATTACCAAACTTGGTGCTTTTGGAAGTACAAAAAAAAAAAAGCAAAACAGAATTTAGGTCCCAGTGAAGCTTATCATGTACATGGAGAGACAGAGCTAATCTTAAAACAACTAAAAACGATTACTTACTACTGAAATTTGGAGAGTAAACAGTGGTTTTTAAAGCTCCTTTAATGTAAGCAATGTGATTTGGAGTCTAGGTAAACATCCAGAGCATGGGACCAGTACAAAAACTGAAGGCATTTAATTAAATTGTGTTACTTTTATAAATTTAAAACATTGACAAGAAATACTCTATAAATAGTTATTGGTGAATTGAGGATTGCATCTGTGTTTTCTAAAAGTTTATTGATTTAACACATGATTTATGATATTAAAAATAATTTGTCATCGATGCACCACCCGCATGCATGCTATCCTTTTTTGAAGGTGTATCTCAGCTAAATTAAGACAATTTAGGGGTATCATTCAGAACTAAATATTTGGAGATGACACTAGTTAATAATGGAAGTTGAGATTACAGCCTCAGGTTGACTAACATCATTGTGAAGAGTGTGATGCTGACTCTAGAAATGAACACATTTGCTTACATATGTACTTTCAAACTATGGCCATTAACAAATAATAATTCCTAAATGATATTTACAATGCTTCCCCTTGAATCTGGCAACAAAGTAGTCTACTATTTTTATTTTCATTCTTCCTGTGGAAAATTGCAAAATTTTCAAACAGCACTTAAATACTAGGAGCTTTGTTTAGATAGAATGCATGTTCCAGGTATTTATTTTACGCTATTGTAATAAAATAATAAAATATATAGCATTTACAATTTCAGCAGTAATTTAATTTCTTTTTAAACTTAGCTTTATGGGCTGAAATAAACTTCTCGTAACCCCTGAGTCAAGCATTTATAACTGAAGGATTTAAGTATGGGAGATTTTATATTATGATCTAGTATGAAAATACAATTTATCAAACCTTACTTCTTTTTACTCACTAATATGCAATTTCTGCTCTTTTATGCCTCCTCTTCTTATAGTTCCGTCTTGAAAAGGCAGTATAAAATTGTCATAAAAATGTAGACTCTGGACTCTGGGTATAAATCTGAATTATAAGCTTTATTAGCTATTGACTGTGCTAAAGACATTTAATATTTCTGTGTGCAGTTATCTCTTAGTACAATGAGGAATACTACCTATCTTATAGGTTTTAAAAGAATTAAAGTAATAAATTCACTTATTCACTAAGCATTTTTTTATGTTTTTTAATTGCTTTTAGAGAGAGAGGAAGGGAGAGGGATAGAGAGATAGAAACATCGATGTGAATGAGACCTCGATCAGTTGCCTCCTACACACCCCTTACTGGGGATAGAGCCCACAACCTGGGCATGTGTCCTGACCAGGAATTGAACCTTTGACCTCTTGGTTCATAAGTCGATGCTTAACCACTGAGCCACACCAGCTGGGCTCACTAACTATTTTTAAACTATCTACTATGTGTTAAACTTTGTCAAAAGGTGAGTGGTTGGTGATTATATTAGAGAAGTTGTGGGGGGAAGTGCAAGGCCTTGTAAAGCCATAGTAAGGATTTTGAATTTTACTCTGAATCAGAAAGAAAAATAATTAGAGTATTTTGTGCAGAACAGTAACATGATCTGCCTTGGGATTTTAAGGGATTTTTTTCCTCTGACTTCTTGTGGGAGAAGAGACTACAGGAGAGCATGTGTAGGTATAGTAAGACAAACTAGGAGAATGTAGCAATAGTCCAGAGGAGACATGATTATGGATTAGATGAGACTATTTACTGGTAGTAGATGTGAAAGAAAGTGCTAGATTCAAGATATATATTGTACGTAGGGCCCACAAGATTTGAAAATAGATAGCCCACCAAATTTTTTCCCAACAGCCTATAAGAATAGATTTGACTTTCACTGAAATGAGAAAGGCTGAGACAAGAGTAGGGCTTTGATTAAGATGGGGCATGGGCTGGGTATGGCCAAGAGCATGACCTGTCTCATACAAAGAGTACAATAAGCGTGAGCTCTTTTCCATCATGCATACTATTTCTATTCTTGTGAACCTTTAACTGCTCTTGCTCCTTGTCATCCCCAAATTTTTCTTTCCATCAGAAGCCAGTTAGAAATTCATCTTTACTCTCACCCCAATAATATATCCCTTCTATAAAATCTTAAATGTTTGTAATCTCTATAGATTTTCTCATGTAATTCTATGTTGCTTTATATTTTTCTATCATTAAAGAGACTGTAACTTTGTGACTCTACGTGGTAGTGCACACAAAGCCATCACATATCTCTAAAACTTTCAGATGATTTGGTATCAGGCACACCAACAATTAAAGCCTTAAGCAGAACAAGGGAGCAGGTTTCACTGTGAAATATTCACTACACATTTTTTTCCCTCTGAGAACACTTGTAGACAACTAGATTTTGGGTATGCTTATAACTATAGGCTCAGATATGTACCAAACAAGGCTCTACGTTTTATTTGAAAATAGTGATTTTCTTTGTGGGGACATGTTTGTTAAATGTTTCTGATATATGTTCTTATACATTGGTTGTTTATTACCTCTTTCACTTTAGACGTTATCTTGTTGGAATTCACATGTGATTAAAAATCTTCACATTCCCCAACTCCCATACATCCATTCATAATGTTGCTTTCCCAGAACTCCTTGTTTTCCACCTTCAATCTTTCTTCTTTCAGCCCCATGACCAAGTGACTAGTCTATTTGCTACTATTAGGGTCACTCCTATAACCTACTGTTCCAGAACCAGAGACAAGCTGAGACTGGTGACATTAGGCTGCAGTTATGTACAGCTGGGTGTCCCAGCAATGGCTGGAGAAAAAAAGATGAGCCTGATGTGGAAAGAGACATAAAAGATGTTCTACACACAAAAATTATACATTCAATACTGAACATGATTCTCCTATTAAAATAGTATATTTACTAATGTTCATGAGTTATAAAATAGGTCTTATGTATTTTGTACTGAGTATCTATGATTGATTTTCAGTTAACCTCTATCAAGCTTTTCTTAGTTTGAAAAATTACAGTTATGTTTCTTTTATTTGTGTTTCAATGAGGCAGCTGCCTCCTCAAATTCATTTCCTAGTTTTAACTAATTATCTAGGTGGTTAGTGAAGGAGTGGATTAAGGATTTAAAGTATAATTATCATCGTTGACTTAGTGTTCTTTGTGTCATCAAAGTTTCTTGTAGCAAGCATAGTCTATGTCAGCACTTTAAAATCATCAAGGCTGCATACTTTTGAGGTATATAATTGGCTACATTGCTTGGTAATTTTAAAGGAGAAGAGAACCATGGCTTTGATGTCTACGCTGCATCTCCCACCTTTCCAAAGCCTAACTTCCATAATTGAGATCCTTTTCTGCAGATGAGGCTTTTACCCCTTGTAATAATGCAAATAATATATTCTTTATACCCCAATAATATTTGTGCTAATTAGATCCTCACCTGAAATCAGGTTTTGATATTGATAGTTAAGGGTAAGGGGGTGAATAGAAAGACACTAGGATCATAAGGTACGAATGGGACTTTGATGATGGGAAAATGGTTGCCTACTTCTCAGTGTTTCCTAGAGCCTCTCTTTGAAAGAAGCACATATTATGAATACTCAGTTGAAGAAAAGTTACAACAAATAGAGGATAGAGGAAAATGGGAAAAACTTTTAACACAGTTTAGTAATAAACCTGAAAAAAGAGAGTGATAAAGAGAAAGATACAATTCTTGCTTTGCTTGTTTATCCTACCAAAAGAATTGAGTATTTTATTGAGGATTTAAATAGGCAAGTTTGGAACCAGAAGGAGCAATGATGTTTTGCATTTGCCTGTTTGAGACAGGATAATATTGGTTCCTTTCTCTCTTTTTACTGAAATTCCATTTATTCATTCATTCTTTTGATAAGTGTTTATTGAGAGCATTCTATGTGTCAGACCCTATCATTTGAGAAAAGTCAATGTTATTGATCTATTTCAAGACTCTTATGTCAGAAATAAATATCAAAGCTAGAATAACCTTTAGCAATAATCAAATCATTTTTCCTCATTGTAGAGAAATGGGGAAGTTCTTACTCCCTATCACACAGTGTATTAATTCCTGAGTTGTAGTCATGCCTCAGAAAGTCTGATTCCCACTCAGTATTCTTTTCCTTAAATGTGAATTCAGACACTGTCCATATTTCAGGGTTAATTTATTTTGCCAACCATTGTGCAAGCTTCCTGAGAATGTTTAGGTCTCATTACATAATGAAATGAGTAATATTCGAATTTTGAGAAGTATGACATTGATCCAGAAAAGCAAGGAGACACTCTTATCTGCTCCTTAGGTGGGCTCCAGAATAACAGGTTTTATTTTTATTTCTTTCAATTACAGTTGACATACAATATTATATTAGTTTCAGGTGTACAACATAGTGATTAGACATTAATATAACTCATGAAGTTATTACCTCAATAAGTCTAGTGTCCATCTAACACTATACATCATTGTTACACTTTTACTATATTCCTTGTGCTGTACTTTACAACCTCATGACTATTTTTATAACTGCCAATTTGTATTTTTTAATCCCTTCTCCTTTTTCACCCCCAACCCAACTACCACTTGGTGACCATCAATTTTCCCTCTGTATTTATGAGCTTGTTACTGATTTGCTTGTTTATTTTGTTTTTTAGATTCCACATGTAAGTGAAATCACATGTTTTTTGTCTTTCTCTGTCTAACTTATTTCACTTAGCATAATACCCTTTAAGTCTATCCCTGTTATTTCAAGATTTCATTTTTTTATGTCAGAGTAATATTCCATTGTAAATATGCACCACTTGGTTGGCAAATATGGCAACAACCTTTTACGATAATTCTATAATGAACATAAGAGTGCATACATCTTTTTGAATTCGTGTTTTCAATTTCTTTGGATAAATACTCAAAAGTGGAATTGCCGGGTAATATGATAGTTCTATTTTTAATTTTTGAGAACCTCCATACTGTTTTTCATAGTGGCTGCACCAATTTACAATCCCACCAACAGTGCATGAGGGTCCCCTTTTCTCCACGTCCTCACCAACACTTGCTTGTTGATTTCTTAATGATAACCATTCTGATAAGTATGAGGCTGGTTTCTTTTTAGATCGGAAATATCTTCCTACAGTAAATCAAATGCACTATAAAGAAAGCAAGTCTTTGGGGGCTTTTTGGTAATTTTAAAAGAGCATCATGGATGGTTCTAATAAAGGTAAGTCTTGGCTTTGAAAACCAACTAAACTGATATTTTGAATAAGGTTGGTAAATCTTAGAATTTTTTCAGTGACAATTCGGATACATAATTCTTCTTATAAACTTTAGCACTGTGTTTGGAGACAGAGCCATTTTGAACCACAGCTTAGCAACTTATTAACTTGAATAATTTACCCAGTTTCAGTGAATCCCACTTTCTTTATTTGTAAAATGGAATAAAAATAACTCCTTGCTTTAAAGTTCAGTGATTATTCATAGTATATTTTAGCAACTATTATTATAAATTTTTATTTCAGGTTACATCACAAAGGAATTTTATAAAACATTAGCATATTTATAGTGGTACAGAATATAAGGTTTTAGCTCAAACATAGATCACTATAGTGTACTTTAGTTTCAGGTATGATAGTCTAATACAGTGCTAATATTAGATAAATCAGAGGAATCAAAACATATTTTAACCAGTTTACTTAAAATGGTTAGCATGTCTCATCATATTCTCTCAAGACCAGGGTACTATCTAAAAATTAAGTTAAATGTTTTAGATAATACAGTATCTTCTTTTTCTGTAATATATTAAAAAATTATATTTTGATGACTGGGAAAGTTAATAGTTTACAAAATTCTTAACTCTCACAATGTTTTATTATGTTTTGCATGTTAACTTGCTAAGATTCTGCCTATAAAATTCATTCATTTTTCATGGTATTTCTATGTAAGAGAGAAGTGTTTATTACCTTGGAGGTAATATGGATGAAAGGTATTGTATGGCTTCATCACCTGTATTACTTTAATAGTCTCACTGGGTCCAGTTTTGACTTCATGTTTGCCGTTTTTAAACTTTTCCATGCGTGCTGCTTCCTTTGGGTTCCTAAAGATCATTATAATCTTGTCCTTTCTATAAAATATTACTATAATTCTATCTGCTTCTGTGGCTTTGAGTTCACTGTTTCCCACATCACTATTATCTGGCAAAGCAGAAGTATTCACTGCTTTCTTGCAGTCCCCGCAACTTCCTGATTTTATATGTGGCACTCACTGTTTCTCCCATCTGAGTGGCCCTTTTCTTGCTCTTATTTCTATATCCCATCTTTAACATCAGCTCATATGGCAGTTGTAAAGAGAACTGGCTACCTCCGCTCCACTGCCATCTTACCAGAGCAAGACTATCTGCCAAGAAAGACACTTTTGAAGTCAATCTTTGCATTAAAAAGGACATAGACTATATTATCCATGAAAATAAACATTTGTACATGGAAATGTGCATATGCTTAACTGAACAGAAAATTTAACGGAACTGGCATATCTCCACCTCACATGGATGGAAATTTTTTTTTTTTTTAAAGAGAGACCCTGACCAGATGATCCATACTGAACTTAGAGAAGGAGTCCTGAGTCTCTAATTCATCTGCAAACCTGGGGAGCAAAAGACATCATTAGTGAAATCCAAGGGTTCCTTCAGATAGACTCAAATCTGATGGAGTAGGGAGATGCAGGGAATAGAGAGACTTGAGGAGCAAGATTTCCTCTTGTCAAAGATCCCTTCCCCTTGTGACCTATGCATCATCTGCAGTAGTGTGAGGCTGATTTTTTGCTCCTACATTGTACTTCTCTTTTGGCATTTTTTTCATTTATCTGTAAAACTTTCTTTGATTATCTCAGAAGAGATTGAAGGGGCAAAGAAGTATAAAGTGGGCAATCCTTCTCACTTCATGTCTTCATTCATTCCAGTAAAGAAGTAATTAACCATGAATCTGAGCCCTATTTCTTACTAGTCATATGGAAAAAGATACAACAATATATTAAAAACCATGTAGTCAGATGAGATCACCAGGGAAACAAAGTATTGGTAAACAATAATCCATGACATTTCTTCAGTTTTTATTTGTAACTATCTTTTTCCAAGTATGTTTGTGAACATCTATCTTTCAAACAAAGTTGCCTTGGAAGATAGAGACTGTGTATCTTCCTGGAGCAGAGGTTAAATTTGTTTCCTGACAAGGGTGATAAAAAGTGATTTCATCCAGCACAAATGTTGGGCATATTTGCTAGTTGCCCTTAAAAGATGTGATAAATCTGTGCTGTAGCATCCACCTGAGTCACTCTGCAGCATCTCTGTGGGCCTCAGGGAAACTAATGGAAACACAATGCTGATGTTTTCTGTCATGCCATGAGCAAGAGTCCTTTCTCACTGACTCAGTGCCTCGTGTCTTCAACTAGCATCCACAGAACTTCAGCAAGCCAACTTATTAGCTTGCAATTAAGGTAAAATCTAAGAGTCTTTATAGTTCTTAAAAATATAAATGAAGAGAAATGAGAGAGACAGTGACATCTTGGCCTTGTCAAGGTGTACAGGTCAAAAGAGGTTGAAGAGGCAGCAAAGGAGGATAAGAAGCCAGTCATATAGGAGCAAATACAAACGAATTTAATTTTTTTCCATGGAATCCTATATTTTCAATATGCTTCAAATGTGAGCTCATCTTTATTCTACTGATGCCTAGTGTTTGGATAGATAATTGGCCACTGGGTCTAGCCAGTGGTAGGAACTAGTAACTCAACTAGACCTAAGTCAAATATTGGGAATCTGTCTTGAGAGATTAATAATTCATTACCACTGACCATCACTTATTTATATATCTGTGAAAAAACGCAATCATTTTAATAAACAGACACTTCTAATGTCACACAAGTAATGCAAATATTTATGAATTATTTGGGAAGGTTATTTTTAAAACTTTAAAATTTGTTTTGAAATAATGTAGATTCACATGGAACTGTAAGGGATGTTATAGAGAGATCCTGTTATCCTTCATTCAGTTACTCCAGTGGTAGCATCTTGCATAATTATAATATAATACACAATTAGGATATTAATAGTTTTGAAACCCATTGACTTTATTCAGATATCAACAGCTTTACAGACATTTATGGGTATGAGTGTACCTAATTCTTGCAATTTTATTATATGTTTATTCATGTGATCACCACCACATTTAAGGTACAGAACAGTTGCAGCACAGGATTCCTTTGCTATCCTTTTATAAACATAGTCACCTCCCTCTTCTTTCAAATAAGAATTAGCCAAATAAAACAGAGAGGAAGAAGTGGGGCAGAAAAAAATGTACAAAAGTTATGTTGCATGAGAAAAAGTGTCAAACTTAAAAACAGCTACTTTTACTCTATATTGCTAGTTTATTTTCCTTTGCTTTATTATGGGTGTACTTATAATTTGCTTTAATTATTTTTTGGGTGTGAGAACAATTTATGTAGCTAGATAGTAGGTGAATGGATGAGTGGATGAATTGATAAATTATGTACTTATTTCCTTTTTAACCTCTTTATTTTATTACTTATAATCATTCACCAGCAATTTACTATACAAATATTAAATTTATTTAAAATTTACTTATTTAAATAAATCCATTAATTTAAAAATTCAAGTTCTGATGAACTAAGACTATATGATCAATGAAAATATCCACTCCCAGGTCCCTGGTTATAAATTATGTTATGACAGAACCCAAAGGTGTGATTTAGTAAATCACAGTGCTTAGTAAGTAGACTGCTACTGTACAAATATTTTTATTATATAAATTAGAAAGGGATACTTGCCCTAACTTAGATTTTTAAAAAAGTCATGCCAATTTAAGGTGAGAAGACGGAGATACTTTTTTGCTAGAAGGATAATTTTGTGCTATAGACAGGTTGTCTATAGACTTTTCTCCTAAATTTTTACCAATTTCGAGTAACACTTTTATGCCTTTTATGTACAGAAAACTTAATAATATCAAGAAATTTTGGTTCTCCTTTCTGACTTAAAACCTGTTCCTTTCCTCTCAATTAATGCCATCTATAGCCACCCATTTTCTCAAGTCTAAAACCTAGAAGTTATCTCAGTTCCTTGTTTCTTCCAATTCTCATATCACAACACTAGGAAATCTTGTTGAATCGGCCCTTAAAACATATCCTGAGCCCAAAATACATCGCAAAAATGACTATTGCTATTATTTTACTTGGAGCTAGAAGTGGCCATATAATATGCAAATAGAACTATTGTGTAGTAATTCCAGAAAGGCTATTCATGTGAGCTGACTCAACGAGAAATAAGGTTTGTTGCTGTTGCTGTTGCTGTTGTTGTTTTTTCTTTCCCCCTCCTCCTTCTTTCCCAGAACACACAATAGGAGGCCTAAGGTTCTAGAAATCTTGTCACTTGCCCCATACCTTGCACTCCTCCATCTGGCTGTTCCTGAATTATATCCTTTTATAATAAACTGGTAATCTAGTAAGAAAAATGTTTTTCTGAGTTTAGTGAACTGTTTTAGCAAATTAATCAAACCCCAGAAGGTGGTCGTAAGCATCTTTTATTTATAGTCTATACGGGTGGTAACACCCTGGACTTAGAACTGGTGTCTGAAGACCAAGAGGGAGGCACGGCGTTTTGGGAACCTGCCATCTACAGTAGTGAGGTGGTGAGAAACACAGGTGAGAACCTGGGTTTGGACTGTCATCTGAAGTATGGGAGGGTGGGGGCAGTCTCATAGGAGTGAATGCTTAACCTGTGGAATATGACACTATCTCCCATAAATAGTGTCAGAGTTGAATTGAATTACAGGACACCCAGCTGGTGTCCGGGAAATTGTTTGGATGTGTGGGGAAGGCCCACCCCTCCACACATTGGAAATTGGGTCCAAAAACTGAAAAGTGTCTTGTCCACTTTCTGACCTGACATCGGAGAGCTTCCTTTATTTGATTCATTGGTTCCTCATCAGAAGCACACACATACCTCATTTCTTCTTCCATATTGAGTCTCTATCTCTCAAACCAAGAGGGTGAGAAGGGCAAAGAATGCCTCAGTCCATGTTTCAACACCAAAAACAGGACTTTTAAAATGCCAAGTGCTTATTTAATTGACCCGGGAAAATAGAGAGAATAAAGATAAATTTTACTGAGTGCTAAAAACAATGTGTTTACTTTAGGGATTGGATACTAGCCTGAGGATAATGTACAACAGATACTCAGTTCAAATGCTACTTCCTCTGGGAAGCTTTTCAGATAAAAGACTGGGCCTGAATTAAAAGCACCTTCCTTGTGTTCTAATTAGAACCAAGTGCATGCCGCTATTACATCATTTACCTCCCTGCATTGTAATTAGGCTTTTAAATTATATCTCTTCCAGTACATTGGAAGTCTCTCAAGAGAGGGCTTGCATCTCACATTGCTATATATTGACAACTAAGCCTAAACTAAGTATGTATCATATGCTCAATAAATATTGATTGATTGAATAAATGAATGACTGAATTAAAGAATGAATAGTATAGGAAAAAAGGAATGGGTGAATTACTTATCATTTTGTTAAGACAGATATAATGGCACAAAGTAGCTGAGAATTGACCATAAAAGCAAGACCTTGCTTATTGTTTCATTATTCAGTCAGCAGTTTGTACATTTTATGAAGCTGGGCAAAAGCCCTAGAAATGGAGTTACGTAATTTTGTTGTTGAATCCTAGCTTTCTACTCTGTAAAACTGGCATCATTTTACCTGTACTAGAGAGTTGTTGCTGATATAATAAATAAGTAATAAAGTGATAAAATTAAAGCTTTCAACATATTCCCTGATTAATAGTAAGTACATAATAAACATTTATATTTTAAAAATTATAATCACATACCTAAGTAATCACTGTTTTTAGGTTACAGAGAATCAAATAAACATTATTCATAAAATTTATTTTTATATCTGTTCTTAGTTTTGCCAATGAGGAATAAAAAGTGTGATGAATTGTATACAGAGTGATTTTCTACAATAGATGCTATCTTTCTTTGCAGAAATTATGTCAAAGATTAAAAACTATTTAAACCATCTCTCTATTTCATTTGACTTTCCCCTTTCTGTTAAGTTGTGGTAACATATTTAAAAGGTCAGATGTATTAAGTATCTAGTGTTAGCATCGCATATTAACCATTTTGGAGGTAAGTATAATTCAATTATTTGCTGCATTAAGCAAAAATTAATAAATTAATAAATTTTTAAAAACCCCAGGGATTCTATAGTAAAAGATACACTCTAGCAATGACAATTGATAGAACAAGAAAGAAAGCTGTGATTCCAAATACATGTTCCAAACTCTTTCAGTTGAGCTTGTGCTTTCAGTGTCTTGTGTACCATGGGTGGCTTAATAAATAGGAGGGAGGAAATAAATGTAGAAAAAATCTGGAAGTAAAAATGAAACTTTATTGATCCCTAGCATGTTTCCTTTTTTTTCCTTTTAAATATATCTTTATTGATCTCAGAGAGGAAGGGAGATGGAGAGATAGAAACATCAATGATGAGAGAAAGTCATTGATTGGCTGCCTCCTGCACGCCCCCTACTGGGGATCGAGCCCACAACCCGTGCATGTACCCTGACTTGGAATCGAACCCTGATCTCCTGGATCCTAGGTCCATTATCAACTGTTGAGCCACACCCAGCCAGGGGCATGTTTCTTTTTATTACAAACTTTTCAGCTCTTCCAAAACTCTGAGCCAACTGAAGTGAATTCAGAAATGACACTTCTGGTGAGTTTGCTTTATTCAGTAAGAATTAAAAGTGAGATCATTTCTCCTAAACTAAGCTATAGAAACATACATTTATTTTTTGTTGATGTTGTATTTTTAGTTAATGTTGGAGATAAGCATTATCTTATATATTATGGGATATAATAGGAAAACTATATGCTGTATGTAAAAGAATATCATTATGCTCATTCAACAAAATTATTGAACATTTATTATGTGTATCACTTTATGATTCAGAAGTCTGTGAGGTTATAAAGCTGTGAAATCTTAATCCTTAGCTTTAAGAATTTACATCAAATTAGAAAAGAGAAGGTATAACAAAAATAAAAAGCTGCTAATAAAATATTTGTGGAATAAGAAAGAGAGAGATTATTTTGTCTGAGAAATCTATCAATTAATTGGTAAAGAAATAGTCATGTGCCATGTAATGACATTTTGGTCAACAATGGACCACATATGTGTCAGTGGTCCCATAAGATTATAATGAAGCTGAAAAATTCTTATCACCTAATGACATCGTAGCCTTCTAACATTGTAGTACAACTCATTACTCAAGTGTTTGTGGTGATGCTGTTGTAAACAAACCTATTGCATGTGAGTCTTATGAAAGTATAGCAAATATTATTATCTATAGTACATATTATTTGATAATGATAATAAATGACTATGTTATTGGTGTATGTATTTACTTCCCATTTATTGTTACTTTAGACTGTAAACTTTCTACTTATAAAAAAGGTTTGCTGTAAAACTGTATGCTGTGTTACTCAGGCAACAGCTTTATACAGCTCCTGTTCACTGACTCTTGATTGCATTACTTTCTTTTGTGCTTCACTTAATCTCATGTGTTTTGTACAGTAACACGCTATACAGTCTTCTAGCCTAGGAGCACTAGTCAATACCACATACAGCCTAGGTGTGTAGTAGGCTATACTATCTACATTTGTGTTAGTGTACTCTGTGATACTCACATGACAAAAATCACCTAATGACACATTTCTCAGAACTTATTTCCATATACAGATATATAGATTGACATAAAATAATAAAATGTACCTTAATAAATATGATTTTAATTTGTATGTGGATATAGGGGTTTACTGCTTCAAAATATTTTCAATATATTATTTAAATAACATAACAACTGTGCCTGCATGATGGTATTATGGTTTGTTTTCTTCCTTTATAGATAAGGAAAATGAAGTACACTGAAGTCAGGTTCACTAATTAAGAAAAAGCATATATGTTTTTCCATTCCAAATTGATATAACAACACTGCTCTCAACTGTAAGTTATTACTTTGATATGCGTATTTAATTACATGTAGGCAGTATGAGAGGCAATATTGCAATGTAGTTAATAGCTTGGGAACTGGAATCAGATACAGCTGATATATAGTATTTTGTTTTAGTTTTTAATCCTCACTGGAGGATATTTTTACCACTGTTTTAAAGAGACTGAAAGGGCTGTTTCCAGATCTTAGCTACTGAAAATTGCACTGCTATGAACATAGGGGTGTATATATTCTTTCTGATTAGTGTTTCAGGATTCTTAGGATATATTCCTAGAAGTGGGGTCACTGGGTCAAAAGACAGTTCCATTTTTAATCTTTTGAGGAACCTTCATACTGTTTTCCAAAGTGGCTGCACCAGTCTGCATTCCCACCAGCAGTGTACTAGGGATCCCCTTTCTCCACACCCTCACCGGCACATGTCTTTTGTTGATTTGTTGATGGCAGCCATTCTGACAGGTGTGAAGTGACATCTCATTGTGGTTTTAATTTGCATCTCTCTGATGATTACCTAAATAGAGCATTTTTTCATATGTCTCTTGGCCATCTGTATGTCCTCTTTGGAGAAGTGTCTATTTAGGTCCTTTGCCCATTTTTTAATTGGATTGTTTGTCTTCCTCTGTTGAGTTGTATGAGTTCTTTATACACTTGGGAATTAGCCCTTTATCAGATACATCCTTGGCAAATATGATCTTCCATTCTGTGGGGTTTCTCTGTTTTTTGAGGCTGATTTCTTTTGCTGGGCAGAAGCTTTTTAGTTTGATGTAGTCCCATTAAGTTAATTTTTTTTCTTTTGTTTCTCTTGCAGTAGGAGATGTATCAGTGAAAAGTCCACTATGTGAGATGTCTGTGACTTTACTGCCTATGTTTTCTTCCAGGATTTTTATGGTTTCATAACTTACTTTTAAGTCTTTTATCCATTTTGAATTTATTCTTGTGTAAGGAGTAAGTTGGTGATCTAGTTTCATTTTTCTTTACATGTGCCTGTCCAGTTTTCCCAGCATCATTTATTGAAGAGACTGTCTTTACTCCATTGTATGCTCTTTCCTCCTTTGTTAAATATTAACTGACCATAATGGAATAAGTCTATTTCTGGGGTCTCTTTTCTGTTCCATTGATCTATATGTCTGTTGTACCAATACCAGGATGTTTTTATCACAATGGCCTTGTAGTATAGTTTGATATCCAATATAGTGATCCCTCCCACTCTGTTCTTCTTTCTCAAGATTGCTATGGCTATTCAGGGTCTTTTTTGGTTTTATATAAATTTTTGGAATATTTGTTCTAGATCTGTGAAATATGTTGTTGGTATTTTAATAGAAATTGCATTGAATCTATAGATTATTTTAATGATATTAAATGGACATTTTATGGACATTTTAATGATATTAATTATTTCAATCCATGAACACGGTATATGCTTTCACTTGTTTATATCTTCTTCTATTTCTTTTTTCAGTGTCTTGTAATTTTCTGAGTACAAGTCTTTTACCTCCTTGGTTAAGTTTATTCTTAGGTATCTTATTTTCTTAGTTGCAATGGTAAATGGTATTGTTATTTTAGTTTCTCTTTCTGAGAGTTCTTTTTTGGTTTATAAAAATGCCATTGATTTCCGGATGTTAATTTTTTATCCAGCTACCTTGCCAAATTCATTTATCAAATCTAGTAGTACTTTGGTGGAGTCTTTAGGATTTTCTATTACAAGATCATGTCATCTGGGACTAATGACAGTTTTACTTCCTCCTTTCCAATTTAGATACCTTTTATGTTTTCTTCCTGTCTGATGGCTGTGGCAAGGACTTCCAGTACTACGTTGAATAAGAGTGGTGAAAGCAGACAACCCTGTCTTGTTCCTGTTTTTAAGGGATATGGTTTTAATTTTTGACTACTGAGTAATATGTTGGCCATAGGTTTGTCTTATATGGCATTTATTATGTTGAGGTATGGTCCCTCTTTGCTGAGAGTTTTTACCGAAAATGGGTGCTGGATTTTGTCCAATGCTTTTTCTGAATCTATTGATATGATCATATGATTTTTGTCCTTCATTTTGTTTATGTGATGTATTACATTTATTGATTTGCCAAACTTGAACCCCCAGAATAAATCCCACTTGGTCGTGGTGTATGATTTTTTAAATGTATGGCTGGATCCAGTTTGCTAGTATTTTGTTGAGGATTTTAACATATATGTTCATCAGGGATATTGGCCTGTCATTTTTTTCCTTTGTAGTGTCTTTATCTGGTTTTGGAATTAGGATGATGCTGGCCTCATAAAAAGAGCTTGGGAGTTTTCCCTCCTCTTGAATTTTCTGGAATAGTTTGAGGAGGATAGGTGTTAATTCTTCTTTGAATGTTTGGTAAAACTCTCCTGTGAATCCATCTGGTCCTGGACTTTTGTTTGCTGGGAGTTTTTTTATTACTGTCCATCAGTAGATGAGTGGATAAAATGTTGTGGGACTTTTACACCATGGAATACTATGCAACTGTAAAGAAGAAGGATCTCGTACCCTTTGGGAGAGTATGGATGGACCTGGAGAAAATTATTCTAAGCAAAATAAGCCAGGTAGAAAAAGACAAGTATCACATGATCTCACTTATATGTGGAATCTAAACACAATAATCTGAAGAACAAAATGAATTCAGTGACATAGAACCATGGAACAGACTGATGAATCTCAAAGAGAAGGTGGGGAGGGGTTAACCAAAGAATTTATATGCATGTATGCATAACCCATGGATACAAACAATAGTGTGGTGGAGGCCTGGGGAGGGGAATGGGTGTGGGGTGGAAATCTCAAGGAGGAAAAAGGGGACATCTATAATATTTTGAACAATAAAAAAAAATAATAAGTAAAATAAAAAGAGTGGAAAGGAGGGAGCAGGGAGAGAGAAAGAGAGAGAGAGAAAGAGAAACATCCATGTGAGAAAGACATAGTAATTGGGTGCCTCTTGCCAGTGCCCCAACAGGGCTGGATATCAAACCTTCAGTGAGGTACATGCCCTTGACCAAGAATCAAGACCTTTCAGTCTTCAGGCAGATGCTGTAAACACTGAGCTAAACAGGCCAGGGCTATAGTTTGTTTTTGATACTTAACCATTTATGTTACCTTAGTCAAGCTGCCAATTCCATTTGGCAATGTTTTTGGTTTTTTTTTAATCTAGATAATGGAAATAAGAACAGTAATTTCCTCACAAGGTAGTGTATCAATTAAGGTATTTTCAATTACAAATAACAGAACAGTTTCTTAAATAACAGACATTTTTATAAATTAATATTATACATTTTTAGAGCAGTTTAAGGTTCAAAGCAAAATTGAGGGATGGTATCATGATTTCCCGTATACCCCCTTCCCACATGCATAGTCTCCCTCATTATCAACATCCCTATCATAGTGGTACATTTGTTAGTATTGATTGACACACATGTAATATCCAAAGTTTATAATTTACATTACAGTTCATTCTTGGTGTTGTACATTTTATGAGTTTAGGCAAATATATAATGACATGTGTCCATCATCTGTTATCACAGTATTTTCACTGCACTAAAAATCCTCTGTGCTCCAGCTATTTGCCCCTCTCTACCTTGTACCAGCAAGCAACCACTGACCTTTTCACTGTCTCCATAGTTTTGCCTTTTCCATAATCTCATATAGTTGGAATCCTATAGTATATAGTCTTTATTGATTGGCTTCTTTCACTTAATAATATGCACTTCCGTTTCCTTTATCTCTTTTCATAACCTGAAAGCTTATTTTTTAAAGGTGAATAATATTTCATTATCTGGATGTACCACAGGTTATTCATCCATTCATCTACTAAAAGGCATCTTGGTTGCTTCCATGTTTTGTAGTTATAAATAAAGCTGCTCTACACGTTTCTGTGTGGACATTATTTCAACACATTTGGGTGAATACCAAGGAGAGTAATTGCTGGTTCTTATGGTAAGAATATGTTTAATTTTGTAAGAAACCACCAAACTGTCTTCCAATGTGACTGTATCATTTTATACTCTCACTAGCAATGAATGAGAGTTTCTTTTGCTGCGGATCCTTGTCAGCATTTGGTGTTGTCAGTGTTCTGGATTTTGGCCTTTCTAAAGTGTGTAGTAGTATCTCATTGTTTTCATTTGCATTTCCCTGATGACATACAATGTGGAGCATCTTTTCCTATGTTTATCTTTTTTGGTAAGGTATCTGTTAATGTCTTTGTCTCATTTATTAATTGGATTGTTTTCTTATAATTAAGTTTGAGTTCTTTGTATATTTTGGGTAACAGTCTTTTATCAGGTAAAATTTTGCAAATATTTTATCCTAATCTGTTGCCTGTCTTCTCTTTCTCTTGACATTGTCATTCACAGAGCATAACTTTTAATTTAACTGAAGTCCAGTTTATCAATAATTTTTTCATTGATTGTGCTTTCGGTTTGTATCTAAAAAGTCATTGTTATATGTAAGGTCATCTAACTTTTCTCATGCTATTTTTTAGAATACATTAATTATTTTTCATACAGATAGTTTGAAGGCACATACATACACTGAAATTCCTATGAAATATTTTGAAAAGAAATTTTTTATATAATAACTTCCTGACCTGTTCCAGGAGAGGAGGGAGACTAAAGAAGATTGAGTCCAATGACCAATGATTTAACCAATCATGACCACATCATGAAACCTCCATTAAAAACTTAACAGGATGGGGTTAGGAGAGCTTCCAGCTTAGTGAATCAGAATGCATCTGCATGCTGGGAGGGTGAGGTGACCCAAATTCCACAGAGACTTGAAATTTTGGACCCTTCTGTACTCACCCTATGCATCTCTATTTGGCTCTTCATTTGTATCCTTTAATCTCATAATAAAGTGGTAATCTGGTAAGTAAACTGGTTTCCTGATTTATGTGAGCCTCTCTAGCAAATTAATTGAACCCAAGGAGAGACTCATGGGAACCCCTGATTTATAGTTAGTTGGTCAGAAGCACAGATACCAATCTGAACTTGTGATTGGCATCTGAAGTTGGGGCAGTATTGTACAACTGAGTCTTTAAACTGTTGGCTTTGAAGCTATCTCCTGGTAGATAGTGTTGTAATCAGTGGGGTGCCCTCTGTGTCCCCACCTCTTACCAGTAGGAGGGGAATTCTTGAGGTGCCATGAGGAAAAGAATTTCCTGAGACCCCCCTGGGAGAATGAGGTATGGTGGAAAACTTTATTGAAGATGTAAATTAAGGGGGTTCCTGTTCAAGTCCCCATTTCCCTCTGGCTTGCCATGGAATAAGTCTAATCTTGTTTTCAGCAAAGTTAGTATTAAGGCCACTGCCCAGATTCTTTGCTACGTATTAAAGCAGTCCAGTCCAGTACCTGGCTATCTTCACTTGTGTTTCCGACTGCAGACCATTGCATGTAGGGTGTGCATAGCCTTAGGTCATGCGGCTGCTTAAGACCACATGGCAGGTGAGCGCATTGAGTGAGTGTGGGTCACAGAGCAAGAGGGGAGCAAGAAAGAAAGAATTCTTTGAAGATTATACCTGAGAATTTAACCAATTAATGCTTTAAGATTTTGTGTGCTTGCAGTGGCTCTACCCCTGTAGCTAATGATCTTTTTTCCAGGTTAGACTGATAGGCAAGTACCTTATACTAACATCTCCCAAAATTTCTTCATCTTACAAACCTGTAAGCTCCTTGATGTTGTGAAGCTTAATTTTACCAGCACAGTGTTTTATAGGTCAGTGATGTTTAGTACATATTTAATTAGATCTCTCTATAGAAAATATCCAGAAGTTCTCAATCATTCTTTAGCTGATTTTAGAATATGAATTACCCTAAAGGGTATAAAAATGCCAGAGTCACTATGCATCTGGTGAACTGGTTAAATTACTCCTGATGTTATATAACTTATAGACAGACTACACAGAACTTTCAATTTTTTGTCCAGTTTTAAATATATATATTTAAAACCACCATTCACACACACACACTTTATTATAAGAGCAGTTTTAGGTTCCCAGCAAAACTGAGCCAAAGGTATGGAAATCTTTTACAGACTGAATTTTTTGCAGAATACCTTTGAGCACTAATCTAGAAAAAGGAAAACATCTGTTCTATCTTGAAGCCAGTCATGCTTATAGTTTTTATATAACATGAATCTCATAGAAAAGATCTTGTTTTACCACTTAGTAAAATGTATTTCCTATGTTAAAATACAGTAGCTAAAGGGTAAAGCCTTCATTTCTCTCAAGAGAGCATGTTAAGAGAAAGTGATTATTATGGTAAAGCTAAAAGTATAGAAAACCTACTTTGAGGTATAAGATATAACATATAATGCTAATCAGAAAATCAAATAAAATAAGTTTTAAAATAAAGCTACTAAACAATTGTTGAGAATTTGGGGCAGTAGATCATGTCTAAAAATAATAAAACATTTTATATTAGTGTCATAAATTTTAAGACCTAGGGATATATATATTTTATATTTTAATATCTCTGAAAATGATAGGTTTCTTATAGTTGATGATTCATTAATAATTAGATGCATTTTTTTATTTCTTGGTGGCACATAAAATAATAGCTTATTTTATCATAGATTGCAACTTAGACCCCATGAAATATGGTAAATATATGAAACATTTTAAGGTTC
This sequence comes from Miniopterus schreibersii, assembly GCF_964146895.1. Taxonomy (NCBI): domain Eukaryota; kingdom Metazoa; phylum Chordata; class Mammalia; order Chiroptera; family Miniopteridae; genus Miniopterus; species Miniopterus schreibersii. Next base: position 95,239,889 of record NC_138101.1, on the reverse strand, counting down.
GTAGCAAAAATGATTTTACAACTGATATCATGATTGCATTCAGGAGTCATTCATTTTCAAAACATTTAACTTGATACTGTATTATGAAATATATATAATTTATATGATAAAATGGAATTGTCAATAATCCATTTATAACACTATTCCTATACACACACACACACACACACTCACACACACACATATATATAACATCCCAGGAAACATTAGCACTAAAGCAATTCTAGAGAAGAAGATTCATTGTGGAAAGTAAAAGGCTATAAATATTCTCCAGTGGTAAGAGGGGTGGAGAAAGAAATGTGCACTGGGTTTTTCCTTACAGTAATTATTAGAAGTTTGTGAACATGAGATTGAAATTAAAAAGGAGATATTTGGCAGACAGAAATGTTTGAGTAGGGAGATTCAGGAGACAGTGGACTTTTACTGTGGTTCAGATCTAAGGTAGTAAGGACCTGGAACAAGAGCTAGAGGTGAGCATGAAAAGAAATTAGTGGAACAGATATTTGAAAAAAAAACATTGTAGGATTTAAAACTAGGAAAATTATATTAAGATATTGTAACGTATTTGACAAGGTGGTCAAAGTATATTTTTAGAATCTTTCCTGTTTTGCCATGTTTTCATCACATTACACAGCAAAATCCTCATTAAGCTTCCTGGGGTGAAAACACACACACACACATATATGTATGTATATGGATTTGTAAAAGATATCTCAACATTCTTTATTTGGAATTATGCTACAATTTTAAAGATACAAGTATTATTCAATGCTGAATTCATAACAAAACAATTTATGACTTGTGAGAAAAATTTAGAGTAAGTAAAGGACAAAATTGTGTCTAATCTGGGAGCTAAAAGTGCTGTATGTGTTACACAAAGTTGAGAAAGCAAACTCAAGACTTGTGTAATGTCCTCAAACTGGGATTAATGGTGAAATAAGATTGAAACAGAAAAAAAGATTTACAAAATATACCTGCTTCAATATTATTTCTATTGTCAAAATGAGATTTATTAAAATGTTTAGTGATGGGTAATTGGTTAAAAATCGCATCCTCTCAATAAAATGGTAAATTCAATGTTCATGAACAAATGGTCAAATCAGAATTAATACTAAAATTCATTTTCATTGTTTTAGTCAAGTTTGACTAGTTTATGCTCTGGTAACAACCCCCAAATCTTTGTAAAACAAAAAGAATGGGTTTTTTGCTTGCACTATATGTTAATCTTGACATATGTGTTCTTTTCTCTGATGAGTTCACTCATGGAGGTAGATTGACTCCTTTTCATGAACAGTGACTGTCATTGCAATTGGAAAGAGCAAGAAGAACCATGAGTTGGCTCCTAAGAACCTGTATGGAAATGACACCTATCAAATCCACACATAGCTCCTGACTCGAATCAGAACAGAGTCAGGGCACAGTTGGCTTTCCAGTCCATTCTCACTAATAGCAAACCTCCTGTATTCATATAAGTCCCACAGAGCAGATGGCTTTCTCTAGGTTTGTTATATAAATGGGCTAAAGATGGCTCATGCATATTGGTCCCTATGTTGTTTATTTCTTCACAGCAGGCTTGGACTGTTAGCTCAAAGCCTACCAGCACCAAACTCAAATTTCTACCCATCCAACTGCTTTAAATATAGCCCAATTAGACTATTTTTGTTGACTTAAAACCTGCCTGCTTTTCATATCCTGTGAAACTGCACCCAACATCTGCTAACCATAGGTTAAATCAATTCTATAGCTACAAAAGATCCCAAACTGTTAGGTAATGAATTAGACATGGGTGGCTGGGGTGGGGCCTGCCCTGGGGTCCTGAAGGGAGCCAGACCAACACTATCTTCAGACAGCTTCTCTATGGGCCGTCCAGCAACCAGAAGACCACCAGAGGGCAGCTTTGGAACTAGCGTGTTCTTGGCACCAGCATATAAGAAGACGACATGACCTCAGTGCGACCCTACTAGGGCACTGAACTAATTACAATAAAAGTTGCATTGCTGTTTGACACCCTCCTCTCAATGGGTTTTTCTGTATGCATTATGGTAAAGACATGGGCAGAAGAAATATATAACCCTTTTCTGTCAATTATCCTTGGATGCAAATGAAAGCCTCCACACAGAAAGTCCCTCATTTAAACTAAATGACCCAGGGAATTAGGGGCCATTGTCTCTCTGGACTGGCCTGCTCCTCACTTGGAGTCTATTTTCAATAAATCCCACTTTGCTTTACTTTTGATTTGTTAGCCTTAAATTCTTTTCTGAGCTGACAAGAAGAACCAAGATCCAAACAGGTAGAGGTTCAAGCTGGTAACCCCAGTTGGTAACATCTTTGGTGCCATGACTCAGATTGTACAAATTGTAAGTCCCTGGACATGAGGCTGGGGAAAAGGGCTGCTTTACTTTTGCTTCTTCTCCAGGATCAGGAGGACAAGTCAGTAATTCTAGTTAAAAGGGGATGACTGCCTGCAAGTGGAAAACCATAGTAACCCTGAGCCCCTGGCTATGAACTGATGCCAAAGACAGGAGGCACACCTGCCCTACAGCTTTCGCAAGCAGACACTCTAAGGTGATTGAGGGTCATCATGGAGGTGTTGGAGGGTCTCCCCTTGTGAAGTGCATGGGCCTCATAGGGACTCCAGAATACAATTGTAATTAAACTTTGACCCATCAGGGGGTGCATATAAGATTTGGTCACCCAGCACTCCAGGTCTTCAAGGTTGTTTTAGACAGCCCTTGAGAGAAACTGAGACATGTAAAAGGAGTGAGGATGACCAGCATGTGTCAGGGTCTCTGGGAGCCTTCTCCACAAGCAACACACCACAGTCATCCTCAAGAGTTCTGCTGGCAGTCATGACCCCCATGCCCACATTCTTGGTGTATGATTTTAGCATATGTGCATTGTTACGATTTAATACACTGCCTCATCTGCCCAACCAGATTGCTTGACCTACACTCTTGTTTGCCTCTTTGCTACTGTTGTATCCAGGAACATTGTTGAATTTGTTGCTGGGTTCAAAACTGTACAGAAACTCAATTAGACAGAAATTACTTTCTAGGAGAGAAAATAGAACTTCCTCTCCTTACCTGTGCCCTAGAATATTGTAGGGAACATTACTGGCTTAACTCTTTAAATTGGCACCTGATACCCTATATCTGGAGATGGTTTATGCCCAACTCTTTGCAGGAAAGAATAGAGGATCTAATACTAAAGCTCTTCATCTGGCTTTTTAGAGCCTCCCAGAGGAGCCCACTAAAGTGCATTCCTTCCATCCAACAGATACAGGCTACCTAGGTAACTGGAACTTTTTACTCCACTCTTACTAGACTACTAATTTCTGACCTCATAACCTTAAAATCCTTTTCTCAATATCTGGAATGAGCCAACTGTAGAAGGGATAAGAGAGATGCCTAATTTGTAACTATTGGGAATATTTTGGAATGACCCCCTGGTCCTTATTACTTACTTTTCTACTCAGCCCTGGAAGTTTTCCACACCTATGTAGGCATTTATGTTGTATGGAACTCCAAAGGATCTGGGCAGATAATATTCATACACCAACTCTAAAATAGGAAATCTTATCTGTCCCCTTCCAGCTAGACCTACTGGGTAAATCTTTTTGTCTATCACCTACAAAATTTCTCAGAGTTTAATGGGGTCAAGCCTTTACAGCACTTGTCAGGAAGTACTGTGGTAGAATTTCTACAGTATCATGGATTATGATAGGCACAGCGTTCCCACAATCTGGGCAGTGTAAGAGCTCTCAGAGCAGGGGTCCACTCTGTCAGAGTAGATCTTAGAGGGGTTCAGCAGAAATGGCATAGACATCATCAAAGGAACAGGAGACACACAGACCACAAGATATTATGCAGAAGTCCAAGATATAAGACACTTAGGAGGTAAAGGGCACCTTAAATTTACCTTAAACCACTAGTCCTTCCATTTACAGGCTAGTACCTTATTTACATTAATAACCTTTTAGCAAAACTCTCCTTTATCTGTTAAACCCCTTTACTGTGTTATCTCCTCTGGACACACTAGCTCAGATTATTTTCCTTTTCTGCTCCTTTGCCCTGGTTGAGCAGACTTGACTGCTCCTGAATTCCTAGGCATATCTCACCCCAACCAGGTCTGCAGAAACACCCATCACTCAGTGAGGTTTCACTTCCCCTCTGCTAAGATTATGGTGAGGATATGTGGTGCACTTTGTCTCTCCTCATCCCTGCTAGATGGCCGAGATGTCAGATGCTAGCCCGCGAGTGCCTGAGACACCAGGCTCTGGAATTGATCCCGGGACACTGTACTCTAATTCCTAACCTCCAGATTGGAAATCAGCAATCTATACCGGATGGGAATCCCCTGGCTTGTATCTTGGCTAACTGGGCACAATTTGACCCCACAGATTACACAAGAAAAGAATAATTTCCTGTTGTAATTCAGTCTGGCCACAGTATAAGCTCCTAATGGGGAGTCATGGCCTCAAAATGGGAGCATTAATCACAACGCCACACTTTAATTGGCTCTTTTCTGTAAGCAACAGGGCAAATGGTCAGAAATCCCTTATGTCCAAACATTTTTCCTGTACGAGAACAGGAGGATCTCCTCCAGAAATGTAAATTTACTACCTTCGCTGTATTACAGCCAAACAAAGACCCTATCTCTCAACCCTGCACTAACTGTCCACAGAATTCGCCCAGCAGCACCCCCATGTCTATGAGAAGAACTGAGGTCCCAGCTGATAACCCCAGTTAGTAACAAAACCACTACTGTTCCTTAGAGCTCTATGATTTAGAGCTTCCTCACCTTGTGACAAGGACATTTCCCAGACAGGCAAATTTGTCTCAGATCCCCCTTCCCTCAGGGAGTTTTCTTCCCTACTTGTCCTTCTATAAATTTATGACACTTGAATATAATTTTTATTACATTTGAAAAAAGAAGTTGTGATTGTTTGGGTTAGTAAACTCTTTTAAAGTTAACATTTACTGAGTATTTACTTACCCAGAAACAGTTATAAAAGCAACTTTACATGGTAGATACCCAATTTTATGGTTAAAGTAACATAGGTCGAAAAATGTTATATAACTTTTCTAATGTCAACATTGCTGTTAATTGATGTAAATTTGATTCCAAACTAGGCCTTTCAAACTCCAAAGCCTTGGCTGTTATTACTATGTTATCCTGTCTCAAATCATAATAAAAATAAAGTTTGAAATTCTAATTAGTTGCAATGTAATAGCTTACTAAGATAAAAACTAAAAATGTCTTTTGAATTACAGAAAGAAACTAGAAAATCAAGTAGAAATTAATGATTGATCAATATTGTCATTCATGTCACATGTATTTCAGTCATGAATATATATATGAACTATATTATTATATGTATTCTTAATTTTAATCTTATTTAAATTTATTTCACAAGTATATAAAGCTCCAAATTAAACACATTTATTTGAAAGAATAGTAGATAAATATGATGTTGCATTACAACATCAGTGATATAGGAGAATCATACATAGAAATAGAACTGTGTTAAACTGCTGGTTTCACCAGACAGCCATCACTATGTACTTGCGTGGCATTGCTACTAAAGGCAATCTCTGTAGAGTGAATAGTGGTTAATGTACCACTAAGAAATAGCAATCTGCCTTACATTCAGGCAATTATTTCTGTTCTGTGCGACCTTGGTAGAAAATTCAGCACTTCCAATCAGTGTGACTATAAAGCCATCCATATTTTTTTTGTTTCACTGAGAAAGTTGAAATTATTGAGCTCATGGAGGAGTAACTAATTTTTTTGGAAGCTTTGACATTGGACAAGAGGATCAAAATTGATCTTAACTCAATTTTAAAAGATCATTATTTTTTAACATTTGAATAATTATAGTTTTAGAGTTCAGATGTGAGAATGTTTTCATATCTGAAAACAGTTGGTGTCTTAGACCTTAATCATATTTTAACATTAAAATTATTAAAATAGTAAAATTCAAAGACCAAAAGCCATTTATAATAATTATTATTTCTGTATTAATTAGTGTACAATAATTATATTTAGATAAATAAAAGAAAAATAGATAAAACAGAACCCATACCTTATTCCTTGTGTTATGTACATAAAAATAAACAAGTAGTCATACGGAAATTTCTGTGTGAAATTCTGAAGCCAGAGGTCCTTGAAATACTCACTTCTTGATTAGCTACTAGAGTCCAAAGTTATTTGTAATGTTACACTGTTTCAAATTAATACACTTAATTTATTTAAAAATGTCTTTTGCAAAATTAACCTATATAAATGTAAGTTGAATGGATTGGTACAAATATGTTCACACCTGGCTTCATAGATGTACTGTACTTTGATATTTCCTAGCCAGTTTTTGTGAGCACATGGGTCATTTCTGCTTTTACATACTGTGTAGCTAAAACTTATACCCAATGTTTTTGAGTTTTCTGGCTGTAATGGGAAGAATATTTTTGGTAACACCCCTTGCTGCATCTTTATTTCTCAACTGGTTTCTTTGCCCATTATTCACAATTTGGGATCTGTAAAAGAAACAGCGATTCTCATGTGGTACTGGGCAGGAGATGTGATATAGGAGAAATTCCTGCAGGAAATTGGGTAGGAAGCCTGATGCTCCAAATAGGATTGTGAAAAAGAGATTAGGGATGTGGAAGATGGGGGGACAAATAATCAGATACTTGTGTGTGGACCTCTACTTCAAAGTCAAGTGTCTTATTAAATAGATTAAAGGGAAAACAAAACCAGAACACTTTCCCAATTCCTGTTTAGAAACTAACAATGTTGCTCTGCTGGGGAAACTGAATAGTAGTAACACAGGGATGTCCAAAACAAGTGAGACTCAGTTAGAACTCTGACTCTCCACAGCCACCTAAACAATCAGAAATAGCCACAGCCAAGGTAGACCAGAAGGTGCTAAGAGAACTAAAGGCTGATTCACTAGGGGCTTGAAGTGGTAACAAAGAGGCTTTTCTTTTGCAAATAGTTAGGAATAGGTACAGCAGCAATGAGTGAGGACACATTGACCCTAAAAGCATTTAAGGATGTTTTCACGGCAGTCCCCAGGCTCCTACAGAAAACAGCATGGACACTGTGTATGTAGATCATAGCTCCCATTCTCTCCCCTAGTCATGAAATCATTTAAGCTACCTGCTCCTACAAATACAATTAGGTGTTATTTTGAAGAGGAGCAATCTGGTAGGAGTGAAAGATATAATTGAAGACTATGTATTTATCTTAAAGAGATGAAGTATCCAGAAGAGCTGACTGTTTAAATTAGAAAATGCTTCACCTGGTGGGGGTGGCTCAGCCATTGAGTATCAACCTAGAATTCAAGAGATCTAGGTTCGATTCCCGGTCAGGGCACATGCCCGGGTTTGTGGGCTGGATCCCCAGTGCGGAGCGTGCAAGAGGCAGCTGATCAGTGACTCTCTCATCATTGATGTTTCTATCTCTCTCTCTCCCTTCCTCTCTCTGAAATCAGTAAAGATATGTTTTTAAAAAAATAAAAATAAACAAACTACAAATGCTTTAATTCCTCAACTATTCAAGTTGAAAGACTTTCTCCTCTAATACCTAGAAAGGTCTGTACTTATTTATAAGATTTAAATTTTTATAAAATACAAAGTGTTACATTTTCTTTGTTCATTTTAGTAGTAGTGAATAAATATTTTCATGTTAGTATAAATATAGACTAATTTATACATCATTATATATATGTGTGTGTATATATACATCATTATTTTGTTTTTTGTGTTAATATGTATATGCATATTTACATTTAATGTATGTTTATATTGCTAAAAAGTGCCAAATAGAAATAATACAAGTAGTGGTAAGCTGGTTGTTGCTTTTCGTTGAAAACTTCTATAACTGAGCAACAAATATATTTATCTCCCTTGGTTTCTAGGTTGTAAACTTCCATTTCCTCTTATATATATTACCTTGATATCAGCCTGTCAAATAAATTTAGTTACTCTCAGCAGTGATCTCATAGGACACTGCACATACACAATATTTAGGCTTAATTTATATTTTGGATTGGAAATTTTAGCCTGTACTATCCACTGGGACAGTGGCTCCCATACAGTAAAACTTTACTTTTTTGTGAATTTCTGCCCATGATGTAATGATTGTCACATGATAGATACTAAATATATATTTGTTAGGTATTGAATAAATATAAATCTAGAAAAAACAAAGCCAGAACTAACTGAATTATTTAAAATATTTTTTTCCAATTTTTGAATAATTTTCAAAGTGCTTTACTTTAGTTATTTTTATTAAAATCTCCTACCAATAACATAATTTCATGTTCATTTACCCAAATATTCCAACTGACTTTAGAAATATGAATCCAATTACTTTATGTGATTAACAAAAGCAACAAATTGGTGTTTTGAGGATATGCACTCGATTGTAAACTGGAAGTGTTGTCTGAAAATAGACATAATTATACCGCATCATTATTACACTGCCATTAAAGATTACTTTAGAATATAATTAACCAGAAAGATGATGCATATAATGCATGAATCATCTTTGTATTTGGTTTGTATCTACAAAGGAAATAGAAATTTAATAAATACTTTAAGTTAATGAGAGCTTCCCTGAATCCCTGTGCTCTTTCTCTGACTGATTTAAAGTTCAGCTGCATCAAGCATCATCTTTTCATTTTGTATGAATCCTCAGTTTGTGGCATTTCTGAATTAAGAAATTAGATGAGAATTTTATATTATTTAAAACAATATTTTAAAACATGTTAAGTTTCAGTTTCAGTTGCTTAAAAGTAAGAATTGTCATTCTCCACTGCTTACTATGATGCATACAATTTATGACACATTCAATAGATTAGGAGATTGAATACACAGAGGATTTTAAATAAAATAAATTCTATTTTAATTAAAATTGAAGTACTGAGTTGAATTTTAGAGCAACTGAATAACTAGTAGAGTGTAATTTGGAGATCACAATGGAAAATTCAGGACTTATTAGAGTTATAAGGTACTATATAAAAAGTTTTGAGAAGAGCACCACTTTAGAGCTGTGAATGAGAGTCCACTTACTTCAGTCCTTCAGTTTCCTGGTCTATTAAGTAGGTACATTAAACAAAGAATACCTGTGAACTACTCTGCAGCTTTTACAATTTTATGCAATTTGTGGAAAAATGATGAAATCTTATAGTGTGCCAAAGCATAGAGTATTAAAAATAAACATACAAAAATCCCCCCCCCCAGACCTGCTTTATCTTTTAAGAAAGAAGGGCCCCATCTTGTTTATTCTTTATAATTTGTAGAAGTTAAGGAAAGTGAATTAGTTAAAAATTTGCATACACTATATTTTTAGAATTAATGAGCTATTTAGCAATTAATTTAGAGGAAAATTCCATTAATAACTGACTTAAACAAATTATTTGTACATATTAGAATTTGAAGGATGACAAATTCTGTTTATAATTTAAGTAGGAAATAAAAATTAGAATTAGAAGTCATGTCTTTAAAGACTCAATATTTTCCTGTGCTCTGTGGTCATAAAGACTTCAGGAAAAATACCCCATTGATTTTTTTCCCCCATTATAAAAGTAATGTATTCTCCTTATAACTAGTCAAAATTTCATGGTACATAAAGAAAAAAAAATCACATAACTTAGTAAATACTGACATGGAATAAATCCCTGACATTCTCTCTCCCATATTCTTCTTTGAAACAATATAATACAGATGAAATTCAAGCCTTAAGACTGTGATTCATTTCTCTTTTAATTACTGGTTACAAGTAGAGAAAAGGGGAGGTTTTTCCTATGTAAAGGAAGAATTCAGGTGACCTAATTTTAGACCTGCTCTAATATCTTCATAAGCAATATGATAACTGATCTCATGGTATACAGACCAACAATATCTGCTAGGCAGCAGTCCTCATACATGGAATGTTTTGAGTAGGATGTCCTTAGTTTAGGATTATTTATGATAACCAACCCTAAGGTCCCTCGATTAAGGGGACATGGGTCTCTGACAAATGTCATGTAAGGTATGTGAACATGTAGATATAAAATGGACAAGTTCCTTTGCTGAATTCTCCCCAGTTTGAGAGATGACCTGCAATTCTGATTTGAGATAGCTCTTACTTTGAGCTATAGATTGTGATATAGGAAGGAAGGAGAATGTGATCTGGGGAACCACATGAGATGTCTTAGACTTTTCTTCACTTCATCTGTGCTTCTTGCCTTCTTATATCCTTGAACTTCTTATAAAGCTTGATACTGTGTAAGTCTGATTTGACAATCTAATGCTTGTGTTCACTTGTATAAGCTAAAACAAACTGAGATAAAGTAACAAAATATTAATTTTATGCAGTTCTCCATGGTATAAAGGGTGAGTAGGATATCATTTTTTCTGCTCCTGTTAGGCCAGTAGAAAGGGAAAGAATGTTTTTCTCTACGACTTGGATGAAAACATGTAATTTCATGACTGTCTAAAGGAGATTGACAACTGGAAATCTATGGGCAATTTTCATAAATGGGGTGATCTTGTTCATGGCTTTGATACTTGGATGAAGGTATAATCATGCTGATATTGATGGAACTGGGAATGTATGGTGTGAGCCAGAGCTGTTGATGTATGATGATTCCTTCCAATGCATATGCTTAGAAATAGGGCCATTTGAAATACTATCCTTAGACCCTGACTTAGATTGTACAATTCCGGTGGCCTCATTCAGGCCCTCTATTTGTTGACTGTCATTTCAAGGACCAAGGGGGTCAATTCATCTGAATTCATATTCTTGTTTCTAAACCACACATTATTAGTACTTCCTGCCTAATGACCCTGAACTTATTCCAGAGACTTATATTGGCTGATTCCTGGATCTGTTCTTCCAAATATGGACTATATAGCTGGTGTGTACACCTTAGGCTTAAGAGTTTATGGGTTGTATATAAGTCATGGCTATGTAGGCAGGGCTGAACCTCAGCAAGCATGTGGTTTCTCAAGACTCAGAGTGGAACTAGATGCAAAAATAGAGAAGATAGGCCAGGGACCAGAGATTGGTGGTAGAACTATATAGAATTACAAAACTCTAAATTTAATATGACTACCTATCTATGTCAAAATTAAGAGAATGGTCCAGCTGACATGGCTCAGTGGTTGATCATTCACTTATGAATCAGGAGGTCTCTGTTCAATTCCAAGTCAGGGCACATCTATGGGTTGCTGGCTTGATCCCCAGTAGAGGGCATGCAGGAGGCAGCAGATCAAAAACTCTCATCATTGATGTTTCTATCTCTCTCCCTCTCCCTTCCTCTCTGAAATCAATAAAAACATATTTTTAAAAATTAAGAGAATAGAACATATATTAATTTTTTTAAAACTACAGAAATATCCCACACACCCTTGTACCCACACATTCATAGCTTTCCACTATCAATAGCCCCCACCAGAATAGTACATTTGCTACTATTGATGAATTTTAATTGATATACATATTATCGTCTAGAGTTTATGGTTTACATTAAGGTTCACTCTTGGTGTTGTATGTTCTATGGGTTTGACAAATTTCTAATGTCATGTATCCCCCATTATAGTATCATATATAGTAGAGTCATTTTATTGGCCTAAAAATTCTCTGTGCTCCACCTATTCTTCTCTTCATTCCCCTGATCTCTGGCATCTATTAATCTTTTTATTGTCTCCAAATTTTTCCCTTTCCAGAATGTGATATAGTTGAAATTATAGAGTATGTAGCATTTCATGATTGGCTTTTTTCACTTAATAATATACATTTTAACTTTTCTGCATGCATTTTTATAGCTTGATAGCTTGTTTCTTTTAAGCACTGAATTATTTTCCATTGTCTGGATATACCACAGTTTATTTATCCATTCACATACTGAAGGATATCTTGGTTGCTTCTAAGTTTTGGCAGTTATGAATCAAGCTGACGTATCAGTGTGCAGATTTTACTGCATACTGATATAGGTTTTCAACTCCTTTGTTTAGATACTAAGAAACAAGATTGCTGGATCATATGATAAGAGTATTTACATTTCTAGGAAACCACCAAACTATCTTCCAAAGTAGATGTATCATTTTGTATTTTCACCAGCAATGAATGAGAGAGTTCTTGTTGTTCCACATCATCACTAGCATCTGATGTGCATGTTCTGAATTTTGACCTTTCTAATTGGTATTTTAATGTTTTAATTTGCATTTCCTTAATGACATATGATATGGAGCATTCCTTCATATACTTATTTGCCATCTGTATATTTTCTCTGGTGAGATGTCTGTTCAGGTCTTTGGTTCATTTCTTTTCTTTTTTTTTTTTATTTGTGTTGTTTTCTTACTGAGTTTTTAAGCTTCTCTATATTTTGGATAACTGTTGTTTATAAGATATGTCTTTTTTCTTCTTCTCTCTCCTATAAGATATGTCTTTTGTAAGTATTTTATTTCAGTCTGCGGTTTGTCTTTTCATTCTTTTGACAATGCTTTTCACAGAGCAGAAGTTTTTAATTTTAAAGAATTACAGCTTATAAATTCTTTCTTTCATAAATTGTGTCATTGTTATTGAATCAAAAAAGTCATTGTTGCCCTGGCCAGTATGTCTTTGTAGAGCATCAGCCGTTGAAAGGTCATGGTTCAAAGGCTCACAGGTTCGATTCCAGGTCAAGGGCATGTACCTGGGTTGCAGGTTTGTTCCCAGGTCCAGGTCAGGGTGTATGGGGTAGGCAACCAATCGATGTGCCTCTCTCACATCTATATTCCTCTCTCTTTCTCTCTCTCTCTCTCTCTCTCTCTCTCCACCCCTCCCTTCAGCTATTTATAAAAATAAATGGAAAAAATATCCTCAGGTGAGGATTAACAACAACAAAAAAGTCATTGCCAAATCCAAAGTCACCTAGATTTTCTCCTGTTATCTTCTAGAAGTTTTATAGTTTTATATTTTACATTTAAGTCTGTGATCCATTTTTAGTTAATTTTGTGAGGAGTGGAAGGTGTCTAGTGAGGTTCATTTTTTTATTTGTTTGTTTTGCATATGGGCGTTCTGCTGTCCCAACATCATTTGTTGAAAAGATTATCTTTTCTCCATTGTTTTGCCTTTGTCAAAGATCAGTTGACTATATTTATGGGGGTCTATTTATGGGCTCTCTATTCTATTCCATTGATTTATTGGTCTATTATTTAGATAATAACCCAATTTTTAATCTTTGGTAAGCATTATCATGACTTTTAAATATTTAGATATGTTTTATGTATATCTTCATTTGCTGTCCTCTTGTCCAAGGCACAACAAATATTGATGCAGGTCTTCCACACTTTAATCCAAAATTATCTCGGATAAGCCCTGGCCATGTAGCTCAGTGAATGAGTGTCCCACCAATAGGCTAAGATTGCGGGTTCCATCTCTGCTCAGGGCACATACAAGAAGCAACCAATGAGTACATAAATAAGTATAATAGCAAATCAATCTCTCTCTCTCTGCCACCTTCCCTTCCTCCCTCTCCTTTCTTTTCTCTCTCTCTAAAAAAAATTTTTTTAAAAAATCAATAAATAATATCTGGGATAAAAATTAAAAGAATATGACAGTTTATTTCTGTACCAAAGTAACATCTTTTTATGTGGTTCCTCACCTACTTGTGTGCCACTGTTATAAACTCTTCTTACCTAAACAATAAAGTGTTGATTTTATATATGACAATTAATAGGCTAATAAATATTAAAAGTGTCCTTATGGAAACTGCAATGACCAAGCATAGTTAGTTAAGGGCATCCCAAATTTGCTCAAAATTGGAATTATTCTGTATACAATTGATTAAATCAAATTAAAGAAAAAAATATGCATGCTTAATTGATGCAAAACAGTTTTATATACAACTTTTAAATAAATCTAAAGAGAAAAAATATGCTAAAAATTTACTAAATATGGTTTGTATCAAAAATAAAGTACAACAATCATACTGAATGCTAAAGTAATATATAAATTTAATATTAGTAACAATTAAGAAAAATATTTCTATTATAAACACTGTTTTAAAACATTTTTTTAGAAGTGTTAGTGCCTTCAATAAAATCTGAAAATAAAATTAGTAAGTCTTTAAAATTGAACTAAATTTATTTTAGTTGCAGCTGATCTGTAAGGTACAAAATACATATGGAAGTTCAACTGATTGAAACTGAAGGTGCCTGGAGTAAAAGTAGAAAAGTAATAGCTTTTTAAAGCAATAACTAATCTCACTTGATTATATAATAGATATATGATTTATTCAATTTGACAAAATTTAAATTCTAATCAATTAGGTTTTGGGCCATGTCACTATTAGTTTAAAAATATCTTTGATTAGTAGTATGATAAGAGTTTTTAAATTGGTAAATGTACATTGAAGTTTATGAAATATTTTTGCTGTAATTCTGTAAATGACATTTTTAAACTACTATTTTTATGATTGAATTATTTTAAGAGATATTCTATTATTGAACTTTATCAGGTTCCTTGGAAAAACTGTTTGTTTATAATATTTTTTATATTTATAATAATTTTATAAATAATGTTAGTTTCTAATTTTTCTTTCTTGTTACTATTCTATTGGATTCATATAATAAGTTAGGAGTGTTTCCATTTTTCCTAGTCATGGAAGAGATTAACAATAAAATCATAAATTTTTTTTTTTCGTGTTTCATAGAACTGTTCTATAGAAAGAAAATGAAAATCTGTTTTCTTTTGTTTTATTTTTATTTGTTTTATAGTTATTGATCCAGTCAGGCTTTCTCTTTCTTCTTGAGCCAGTGTTAGAAGGTTGCATTTTTCAGAAAATTGTTCAGTTCCTCTTCATTTAAAATTTATTGGCATTTTTATATTATGTTTTTTATTATCCTGTTAATGTCTCCTATAGCCCTAATTATAGCTTTCTATTCCTAATATTGTCTATATCTTAATTTTTTCCTTAAAAATTCTGTGAGAGGTTTGTTTTTTTTTTATTTTTATAGTTTTACTTTATAATTAATTTCAGTTTAATATTCACATAAGAAAATGTTCATATAATAATTACATAACAGTTATTTTTCACAAACTGGACACACCTAGATAACACACCCAGATTGTGAAATAGAATATTCCTCAGACTCTAAAGGCCCCTCATGAAATAGTCTTCACAGCCACCCTAAGTATGCCCTATGTAGACTTCTAATAACATAGTTTTTATCATTTTGGTATTTCCTGTGAATTCTCGACTTCTATTGATGAACATTTATATTAGGATTTTGAAATCCATTCACATTATTTTATTTCATTTTAGATCATTTATTTACCTTGTTGGGTAGTATTTCATTGAGCATAATAATTATTCATCCATCCTACACCTGATGAGCTTTGGATGGTTTTCAGTTTGGGGAGATTAACATATGAACATATGAGCCTGTCAATGAAATTTTGTTTGAAGCACATCAGTTGGTTATATTTCTAAGAGTGGCATTTCTGGGGCATAGGGTATGCATATATTCTGTTTTAGTAGATACTGACAAACACTTGTCTAAAATGTTTGCCAAATTAAACATCTCACTACCACCACCATCACCACCACCATCAACAACAGTATATAAAAGTTCCTTTAACCTAAGTTCTTTCCAGCACTTGGTATTCTCCATTATTTTTCACTTTAATCATTCTTGTGAGTGTGTGGTATTATATCCTTGTAGTATTAAGTTACTACATTTGTTTGATGTTCAATATATATTTACTGTTACGTTTCTAAGTTATGAACTTACTTTTTCTCTTTACCCATAAGCCCCTCCTAGTAACTTTTGCCAGTTACTTTCCCTCTTAATTTCCTAGTGTGTAAAATAAGTACATCAAACAGAAAGACTTCTAAGTTACATTCAGTTTTAAACATCTTATTCAATCTATATGAAAAAATTGAATTCTTATGGTGTGCCAAAATGGTGTTACTAATCAAATTGTAAATAATAGATATGTAAAATTAATGAGCTATTTGGCAGTTGATTTAGAAAAAGAGTCTGTTCATTATTGACTTCAGTGGGTTGTTTTTAGCTTTAAGATTTTGAAAGATGAAAATTCCATTTATCATTTAAATAGAGAAGAAAAATATAATAGGAAATCATATTTTTAAAGAGTCAATATCTTCATGTTTACATCAATATTGAAGTTCAGTATTGAGAGACTTAAAATATACATACTTAACTTTTCCCAATTCTATTTATACATACAATGTGAGATATATTCTTATATATCAGTATACAGTAGTAATCTTTTATCCATAGTAGGTTTCAAAACCCTTAGTGGATGTTTGACACTGCAGATATTACCAAACCTATATATAATATGTTTTTCCTGTAAACACATGCCTTTTCCTTTAAAAGAAGTGCTTTACGGATTCTCTTTGGCATATCCAAATTGCCCCCATCATTGCTCTTGAGCCTGCAGGTCATATTATGTTATATAAGGGCTACTTAACACAAGCACTGCGATGCCTCAACAGTCCATCTGATACTTGAGAAAACTATTAAGTAATTAATGGGAAGGTAGAGTATACAACATAGACATGCTGAGTTCACATCTTGTGTAGGATGGAACAAGATGGTACAAGATTGCATCATAATTTAAAATTATGAATTGTTTGGTTTTAGTATTTTCTATTTAACAGTTTTGGACCATGGCTGACCGTAACTGAAACCACAGAGAGCAAATTCCCAGATAAGGGATGACTACTGTACTTGATGAATTTGAAGGGACATTCATTATGTAAAAAGATAAATTAGCTGATTAATGCCAAAAGAGGAAAGAAAATGTGAAATAAAGTTATTGGATACTAAGAGATACAAAACTAAGACTTTAAAATGAAGTGGTGGGAAAATATGATAGAAAGAATTATTTGACAAAAATAATCTGAAGCACGTACAGCTGCTATCAATATGAAATCCAAATTATAGATGTGCAGTAAAGAGTTAACTAAGCAGGCCTGGGTTATGCAGGCCTGGGTTATTCAAACCCTGTATATTTCAATGACTGAAACTCACAGCTCTTAGCCTTGGAATGTTCTGCCTGACAATACTGTTTTGTTGTTTTTTTCCTGTTCTTTTATTTTTTTAATTTTTAAAAAAAATATATCTTTATTGATTTCAGAGAGAGGAAAGGAGAGGGAGAGAAAGAGAGATAGAAACATCAATGATGAGAGAGTCATTGATCAAGCCCACAACCCAGGCATGTGCCCTGACCGGGAATCGAACCCCGATCACCTGGATCCTAGGTCGACGCTCAACTGCTGAGCCATGCCAGGCCCGGCTCTTGTTCTTTTAAAAGAAACTTTAATTTATTGGGATGATATTGGTTAATAAAATTAACCAATGGATTTCAGGTATACAATTCTATAATACATCGTCTGTATATTGTATTCCGCCTAAAGTTAAGTATCCCGTCACTACTTATACCCATTTTACCTTTTTCTGCCTCCCTTACCACATTTTCCCTCTGGTAATCACCATACTGTGGAAAGCAGTATGGAGTTACCTCAGAAAATTAGAAATGGAACTGCTCTATGACCCAGCAATTCTACTTCTGGGAATATCCAAAGAAACCCAAAACAATAATTTGAAAGAATATATGCACCCTTACATTCACTGTAGCATTGTTTACAATAGCCAAGATTTGTAAGCAACCCAAGTGCCCACCAGTAGATAAGTGGATTAGAAAGATGTGGTACATTTACACAATGGAATAGTAAGTACTAGGCTGTAAAAAAGAAGGAAACCTTACTCTTTGCAACAGCATGGGTGGATTGGAGAGCATTATGCTAAGTAAAATAAGCTGGTCAGAGAAAGACAAGTGCCATTTGATGTCACTTATGTATAGAATCTAGTGAAGGGATTTAATAACAGTGTTTTGTATGTTTGAGGACTTGGGCCAAGCAAGATGGTTAATGCTAATAATGTAATTAATGGTGAATACTTATTTTTGTTTGCTCAAGCTTTGTGTCAAGCTGTGTTAGCTTGACCCCTTCCACTCTCAGTCAAACAATGTTAACTTGACTGTCTAGGAGAATGGCTGGTGTTCTGTGGTTGGCAATACTTCATACATTGTCACACATTGCTTCTGGGAGAAAAAAACACCATCTCTCTGAGTCCATAGGTTTGTTCTTGATTACTCCTTCACTTCACCCATACACCTTTACCCTTTTTTAAATTTTAATCTGTATTATTTTTTGCTGTAATAAACCATAATTATGAATATAACAGTTTTTCTGATTCCTGTTAGTTCTAACAAATCATCAAACTTAAAGTGGTCTTAGGAACCCCCAACAAAATATATATCTAACTATTACACTACTTAAATAACCTACCATTATTTCTAGCTAAACAACAAACCCACTAATTGGAATATTTTGGCATATTAAATATGATTTAGATGAATAAATACATGAAAATTTGGCAGTTTCTATTGATAGTAAAATTATGTAGAATGCTGCAACTTAAAAAATATATTGTTCTTTAGAGTTGGTTTGCAAACAATTTAAAATCATATCACTTAATGATCATTACAAATAAAATTTTAAAAAAACACACGTACAGTTGGTATAATACCTGTTGTTTCAATACCTGTAGTATGAGCCTATTTGCTACTAACACCTTTCTGCTATTGCTGAGACACCTCTAGAACTCTGAAAAGCAGATTCTGAAAATGAACCATTTATGTTAAGGTAAGAAAAACAATATCAAATCAATAGCTTCATTTTTCATAGGTGCTATTATGAGAAGCTGATGCTGCATGAAAGTCAATGTGGAACCTGAAATGGATGTTATAGTGTCCAATCTGATTCCAAAGTTTGAGAAGTTCTGCAATGCTCAAGAATTGTTTGCATACATCCCAGTAAGTAATAGCTGTTAGTTAACAATGAAATGAAATATTTTATTTCAATTTGTATTCATTATTTTTTCAAATAGCTTTAAGTTTTTAGGACTTAAGTACTCAAGTTATTTAGACCTAACCAGTCAATAAAAAACTATTATGTATTCCTTTGGGCCTAAGAGTGTTGTGGAATAAAACAAAACACTGAGGGTGTGGAGAATGGAAAAAAATTATGAATGTCTTATTTATGGCATTTTAATAATATATAATCACAGGCTTTTCTTACCTTAGATGTATTAAACCAGAATCTATATTTTATAGAGGTAACGAGAAATTTAGAAAGCACCTTAACTAATTCTGATAATTTACATTTACATTTTCAGAATCATTCTTTGTTACTGTTTGCGATTTTTTTTTATCTCATGACTGATTATAGATCTCATGAAATTCAGCTTAACTATATTGTTGATATTTATTATGGTCAATTGATAAGATGCTTTATATTAATGTTGTTATTTTTGTTGTTGTTGTACGTATATGGGCATTTTTGCAGTAGCCCACAAATTTCAAAGAAATTGTAATCTTAAGACATCCCTTTGGAACCAATTAGCACTTAAAATGTTCATTATGAAAACTCTAATTGTTCCTTAATAAGTGCACTCTCAATTAAATTTTAATGAGGTTATTTATTTAGTTCTTTTGACAATAGGCCTTTATATTCTACATGTACATTTGATGGTGGTTTTAAATGAGTCAATATAAAATAGTTCTGTAAAAAAAACTTCCATGTGAACTTTGATCTGTGGAAGTGATACAACTTTGTCACTCATTAGCTTACAGATGTTGAGAGTAAAGGGCTCCATTAACTTTTGCAGGAAGACTTACTTCTGGTTTAACTGAAGAGAAAGAAAATGGTTGTAGAAGAGTATTGAGTAAAAGTTAGCTATACCAATTATTCATTATGAGATATGTTGTAAGAAAGAAAGGTTATGCAATAGAATTTGTAAAAAGCTGGATACGATGTGTTTCATGATCCATAATTCACATTTTCTTATTAAGTGCTCTGAGTACTTCTGTAGTAAATAATAAGTTGAACATCATTAAATTCAGTACTGACTACCAAACCTTTATTTTTTTCAAGATAATACCTATTATCAATCCAAATCATTAGTGTTCCTAGCAAGATACTTTCAGAAATGCTGTACAAAAAATGTGACATAATATTAAACAATACTCAATGAATGTTTATATAATTTCCATTATGTATATGTTATATATATATATGTTATATATTATATATATGTTATATATATGTTATATAAAGAGACAGAGAGTGAGGGAAAGAGAGAGAGAAAGGAGATGGAATATGGCTTGGGTGAGGTAGAGAGGTATAGAGATATTTCAGCTTTGGAAATATCTTTAGAGACATTATATTTAGTTATTTATTTAATGTCTTTTCTCACAAAAATGAAAGCTTCATGAAAGTAGAAACAGTATTTGGTTTCCCTTCAGATGTTGCACCGGATAATGAGAATGTTTTCTAGAACATTCCAGGCACACACACCCATGCACACACAAATACACACAAAATGCACACACACACAAAAAAAGCATTGAATAAAGGAACATAAAAATATTTAGTCTAGTTAAGCATAGATTGAAAAGTTTAGCATAGATATAAAGTTAGAGTGAATAGCAGAAAACAGTTTTTGATTCATTACCACTTGTTACAGACTAAATATTTAGTCCCCTAAAACTCTGATGTTGAAGATCTAATCTCTAGTGGCCTGTATTTGGTAATGGGGTCTCTAAGGAAGTAAATTAGGTAAAATGAGGCCATGAGTGTGTGCCTTGATCCTATTAGATTGGCTCTTTATAAGAAGAGAGACCAGAGAGCTGACTCTATCTCTCACTGATGGACATGCACTGAGAAAAGTCTCTGTAAGGATACAGTGAGAAGGTGGCCATTACAAATCAGGAAAAGAGCTCACACAAGAAACCAAATTAACCCTTGATCCTGGGCTTCTAGTCTTCAGAATTTTGAGAAAATATTTTTCTGTTATTTAGCCACCCAGTCAGTGGTATTTTGTTAGCAGCCCAAGAAGACTAAAGCACAATGTTTTTAAAGTTAATATATATTCTATGTCTAAAGGGGAATGATTTAAAGCTTTTAAGCAAGGGAATATTAGAAAATTACTCTGGCTGCATGTGGAAGATGGTTATAAGCTATTGTGGAAAAGTGGTCATGAGAAGGTTTAGATGTATTTAAAGACGTAGGTTGGCAGGATTTTATATTCATTCCATAACAGAATGAATAATGTGTCTTAAATTTGTTAAGTAAATAATGACAGCAAAATTCAAATTTGGGTTGTTGGAGAAAGCTGAGGGGCTGTGTTGATCATGTTGAGATTGATGTCAGATATCCAGTAATGACATCCAAGAAACAATCCAGCATATGTCTGGTACTCAAAAGGATTACTCTTCAATGAGATTTACATATGAATTTAAGTCACAAAAAACATTTTGTAAAAGAGTAGGGAAGATAACATAGAAGAGAGGTCTAAGGAAGAAAATAATTTAAAGAATTAGGGGGGGAAAAGCTGTGTAGGTAAACACGGTACACACCTCCTCCACCAACCACATCAAAATTACAACTAAACTACACAATGACTATCATTCAGAACTGCCTGAAATCAAGCTGAATAGAAGTACTAAAACTAGGGAATTACAGGAAACACATTGAGACTGGTAGAAGGTGTAAGGAGGTGGAACAGGCTGGTCCCACACCTTCCTGTGGTAGATATGGAGGTCCCCCTTAAGGAGTGATGGGTCCCAGCCCCACAACAGGCCTCCAAGCCCTGGGATCCAGCGCTGGAAAGAGAAGTCCCCATAACTACTGGCTGTAAAAACCAGTGGAGATTAAGGCTGAGGAAGACAGAAGCTGGTGAGTTCCCAGGCAGTTCCTCTAAAAGGAACCATGCACAGACTTATTTAAACTCACTCCCTCTAAGCTCAAGCCCTGGGGCAGCAGCTTGAAAGGCACTGTGAACACAAGGGGATGAACTGAATTGTGTGGCATAGAGGCAAGAGCTGGAAGGGTAGCTTTTTCCTAGACAGAATTGCTGGCAGAGGTCATGATTCCTTAACTGAGCTCTCCCCCCACAGAGCCAACAGGCTGGCACCATATCTGAGTTTCCATAAATCTGGCTCTCACTGTTTGCCGCCTTCTGGTGATGCTCTCAGGCTCTACCCTACCCAACTTGTGAGCCTACCCAAGCTGCCTCCAGTGGCTTTTCCATACAAATGGTCTGCCTTGGTTCATGTTCCTAATTTTCCTAAAATCTCTAAAACAAACAGCATCTAGCCTTAGTGAGCCCTGTACCCCTCACTAAGTGGCCCCAGGCACAGCACTAGCAGCAACCATCTTCAGGTTGCTTTGTAGCTCATGCCAAGTGACCTCAGGCAGAACACAGGTGATAGGTGTCTTGGTCGTTTTTTTTTTTAATCTTTATTTTGAAAGTATTACAGATATCCCCCTTATTTTCCCAACTGATCTCCTACACTTCACATCTGCCCCACCCCAGGCCTTCACAACAATATTGTCTGTGTCCAGGGGTTACATACATGCATGTAAGTTCTTTGATTAATCTCTCCCCACCCTCTCCACCCTCCCCACCTTCCCACTGAGGTTCATCAGTTTGTTCCACTTTTCTATGTCTCTGAATCTATTTTGTTCTTCAGTCTATTTTGTTTATTAGATTCCACACATGAGTGAGATCATTTAAAACTGAATCAGGAAGAATCAGAAAACCTGAATAGGCTAATAACAACTGATTAATTTGAAGAAGTAACAAGAAAAACTCCCAGCAAACAAAAACCCTGGTCCAGATGGCTTTAGAGGGCAGCTTTTGAATTCTTTAAGTTGTAGGGTTAGATAGTTCACTTAAAATTTTTCTTGCTTTTGGAGGTAAGTCTATAGTGCTATGAACTTCCCTCTTAGGACTGCTTACTCTGTGTCCCATAGATTTTGGGTTGTTATGTGTTCATTTTCATTCGTTTCTAGGAAGTTTTTAATTTCTTTCTTGATCTTATTGGTAACCCATTTGTTGTTTAATAATATGCTATTTAGCCTCCATGTGTTTGAATGTTTTTGAGTGTTTTTACTGTATTTGATTTCCAATTTCATACCATTGTGATCTGAGATGTTTGATATGATTTCAATCTTCTTGAAGTTGTAGAGACTAGTTTTGTGTCCTAACATGAGGTCTATCTTTGAGAATGACCCATGTGCACTTGAGAGGAATATACATTCTGCAACTTTTGGGTAAAATGTTCTGTAAATATCAATTAAATCCATCTGATCTAGTGTGCCATTTAGAGTCATTCTTTGTGTGTTGACTTTTTGTCTGGAAGATCTGTCCAGTGAAGTCAGTGGGGTGTTAAAGTCCATGACTGACTATATTGCTGTTGACCTCTCTCTTAAATTTCTTAAAGTTATTATTAATAGGTTCTTATTTATTGCCATTTTAATTCTTTATGCCTATGTTTCTCTCTTTATTTCTTCTTATTATTACAGAGGTCTCTTTAACATTTCTTGCAATGCGTCTATTTCTACTTCTAATTACAACAGTCCTTTTAACATTTCAGCAATGCTAGTTTGCTGGTGATAAACTCTTTGAGCCTTTTTTTGTCTTTGCAGCTCTTTATTTAAACATCTATTTTGAATTATAGCCTTGCTGGATAGAGTAGACTTTGTTTCAGATCCTTGTTTTGCATTACCTTGACTTCTACATGCCATTCCCTTCTAGCCTGTAGAGTTTCTGATGAGAAGTCAGCTGACAGCCTAATGGGAGCTCCTTTGTAGGTAACAGATTGCTTTTCTTTTGCTTCCTTTAAGATTCTCTCTTTGTCTTGAACTTTTGGCATTTTAATTATGATGGGTCTGTGTGTGGGCCTCTTTGGATTCTTCTTGCTTGGGGCTCTCTATGCCTCCTGAACTTGTGTGACATTTTCCTTGACCAGGTTAGGGAAGTTTTCTGCCATTATTTCTTCAAACTAGTTCTATGACCTTTCTTACTTTTTATCTCCTCTAGCATTCTTATGATGCAAATATTATTATGTTTCATGTTGTCCCACAGCTCCCTTAGACTGTCCTCTTGTTTTTTTAATTGTTTTTTCTTTTTGGATCTCTGATCGAATGATTTTTTCTACCCTGTCTTCTAATTTACTGATCTGATCCTCAGCTTCTTTTAATCTGCTGTTTATTCTTTTCAATATATTCTTTATTTTTGCTATGTCATTCTAAATTTTCTTCATAGTTTCCATATCATTTTTTGTGCTGTTGAGCATCCTTACAATCAGTATTCTGAACTCTATATTTGAAAGATTACTTATCTACTCAGAGGTCCCCTTTGTTGTGGCTGGGTGCATTTGGACAGGTCCAAGATGCACACAAAAGTCTGCTTTTCTAAGGCCCAGGTTCAGAAGCAGATCAGACAAAGACTCAAAGCACTCTGAACTCTGCCTCTGCCTACAGGCTGATTAATCTGATTCTCTTAATGAGCCTCAGGCTGTAGAAACTTCACAAGATAGGGCAAGATGTTTTCCAGTAGTGTGGGGAAATTGTTTCCTTCTCAAGCAAAAGCTGCTTGGAAGGTGAATGTCTGCCTGTGAAAGATATCCTCTGCAGTACGGGGAAATGATTAGGCACAGGAATCTAGAGGGGTGCCCTCTGAAC
This sequence comes from Miniopterus schreibersii, assembly GCF_964146895.1. NCBI lineage: Eukaryota > Metazoa > Chordata > Mammalia > Chiroptera > Miniopteridae > Miniopterus > Miniopterus schreibersii. The sequence goes on along the minus strand of NC_138101.1, from coordinate 95,215,294 downwards.
TCTATCTCCAGAGCTCACAACCCTAGATTTTCCTCACACACTTCCAGTCCACGCTGTCCTCCCTCTGCTGGGACCCGGGGTGAATGGCTGCATGCAAAATTTTGTGCATTGGCTCTTTAAGATGGTGCCTGCATTCCCAGCTGTTTCTCCCTGGCATACAGAAACACAGCTGCTTTTCACAGCCAGATGTTATGTGGGCATCTTTCTCAGTTTTGGTATTCTTGGCTGAGAAGCCCAGCCTGAAGTTTAGGCACCAGAGTCCTCAGTAAGATCCATCCTTCAGTTGTAGCCTGTGGGAGCGCAGCCAACCCTGTGGCACCTTCATACTTATTACAAGTCTCTATGTAATCTCCACTTTTCCTCCTTGGTTATGAGGGTGTTCTCCAACCCATCTTCAGTTGCAGTTGATTATTCGGGATGGTTTTTCTATATTTTAGTTGTAATTCCAGTTTGGTCCTAGGAGAGTGTCAGTGTAGTTCCACTCAGTACACCATCATCTTTAATCTCCAGGAACTTGTATTTTCTTTGATGACTTGGCCTTCACATCCTGGGAGGCCTGAGGGCCAGCTCACTCAGTGGACAGCTTCAGATCATGTAAAAGCATCATCACCCAACCACCTCCACAAGCAACACAGTCAAGACATGGACTCAGCAGACCCACTGAAGTAAGCCCTGCTCTGTGGAGTGGGTCTTGGGACAGTTGATCTTCCGTGGTGGTTAGAGGTCATTGGTTAGTGGTTAGAGACAATCTTCGTAGCTGATTGGCTTGGGAGTAAATCTTTCCCTTGACAAACTAACAGCTATCAAGGCTCAACTATAACAGAAGGGTGTACACAGTCTACCAATAAGGGCAAGGTGCAACCTTAAGTGCCAGCTTTGGTGACTGGGGAGGTATGTTATTGGACCCTACAGAACACCTACTACATTAGGCTGCACTACCAAACCTGGGAGACATAGCAGCTCTACCTGATACATAGAAACAAACACATGAAAGCTGCCAAAAGAAACATCCCCAATGAAAGAACAGAACAAAACTCCAGAAATAGAACTTAACAAATTGAAGATGAGCAATCTATTAAATGCAGAATTCAAAACACTGGTCATACAGATGCTCAATGAACTTACTGAGAACTTCAACAGCATAAAATAATGACATGAAAACTATAAAAGAGAACCACTCAGAAATGAAGGATACACTAACTGAAATGAAGAATAATTTACAAGGAGTCAACAGTAGAGTGGATAAAGCTGAGAATCAAATCAACGATTAGGAATATAAGGAAGTAAAATACACCTAATCAGAACAGCAAAAAGGAACAAATCCAAAAATAGTGAGGATAGTGTAAAGAGTCTCTGGGATAACTTTAAGCATACCAACTTTTGCATCATGGGGTTGCAGGAAGGAAGAGAGAGAGCAATAAATGAAAAACCTATTTGAAAAAATAATGACAGAAAGCTTTCTTAACTTGGTGAAGGAAAAAGACATACAAGTCCAGGAGGCACAGAAATAAAAAAGATAAACCCAAGAATTCCACACCAAGAAACGTCATAATTAAAATGCAAAAAAGTGAAGACAAGGAGAGAATCTTAAAAGCAGAAAAAGAAAAGCAGATGGTTACCTATAAGGGAGCTCCAATATGACTGTCAGCTGATTTTGCAACAGAAACTTTGCAAGCCAGAAGAGATTGGCAAGAAATATTCAAGGGATGAAAAACAAGGACCTACAACCAAGATTACTCTACTGAGTAAAGCTCTCATTTAGAATTAAAGGACAGATAAAGAGCTTCCCAAGGCAAGAAAGAGCTAAAGGACATCATCATCACCAAACCAGTATTCTATGATATCTTTATTTTTTATTCTTATTATTTTTTAATTTTTTTAATTAATCTTTATTGTTGAAAGTATTACAGGTGTCCCATTTTTCCTCCTAATTAACCCCCTCTGCCTCACTCCCATGCCCCCCAGGCCTTCACCCCGTTATTGGCTGTGTCCATGGATTATGCATATATGCATATAACTTCTTTGGTTAATCTCTTCCCACCCTCCACTCCCCTTCCCTCTTCCCTCTGAAATATGTTCATCTGTTGCATGCATCAATGTCTCCGGATCTGTTTAGTTCATCAGATTCTTTTGTTCATTAGCTTATTCTTAAAGAAGGCCCTTCAACATTTCCTGCAGTGCTGGTCTGGTGGTGATGAACTCCTTTAGCTTTTTCTTATCTGTGAAGCTCTTTATCTGACCTTCAATTCTAAATGATAGCTTTGCTGGGTAGATTAATCTTGGTTGTAGTTCCATGTTTTTCATCACTTTGAATATTTCTTGCCACTCCCTTCTGGCCTGCAAAGTTTCTGTTGAGAAATCAACTGACAGTCTTATGGGAGCTCCCTTGTAGGTAACTAACTGCTTTCATATTTTAAAAGATGTGTTTTAAAAAGAAGAAACAAAACAAAACAAAAATATGAACAATAAAATGACAATAAATACATATCTATCAGCTATTGAATCTATAAAATAAAATAAACAACCAGAACAGAAACAGACTCATAGATACAGAAAATGTCTTGACAGCTCCCAGATGGGAGTGAGGGTTGTAGGGATGGGTATACAAAGGTGAAGGGATTAAGAAATACAAATTGGTTGTTACAGAATAGTCATGGGACTGTAAAGTATAGCATAGGTAATATAGTAATAATATTCTAATAACTATGTATGGGTGTGAGATTTATGTATGGGTGTGTAGATGGGTATGAGATTTATTGGAATGACCACTTAGTAAGTTATATAATATCTAATCACTGTAGTGTACACCTGAAACTAATATAATAATATATGTCAACTGTAATTGAAAATTAAAAATTACTTAAGAAAAAAATTAGAAGAGAGCAAAGAGATTGCAATAAAACATGTCAAATCATGGAGGAAAGATAAATCAAGGAGATTTTGAGGAAAAAATAGTGGAAGAAAATTTCTGAAACTAAGAATAGAAGTGATTTCAAATTGGACATAGCATATTTCTTCAAGAGAAAGCTATTTCCTTTTTCTGAACTTATTACAAAGAGCAAGATATGGATAATGTGATTGTGGTAAAAATTACAAACTTCCGATTATAAAATAACTTCTGGGGTTGTAATGTACAACATGAAAACTATCGTTAACAGTACTGGTTTATATATTTGAAAGCTGAGATAATAGATTTTAAAAGTTCTTATCAGAAGGAAAAAAATAAATTTTGTAACTGTGTGAAGTGGTGGATGTTAACTAAACTTGTGCTGATCATCATGCAATATATACACATATATTAAATCATCAGGATGTACACCTTAAATTTACACAATGTTACATGTCAATTATATCTTAATAAAACTGGAAACAGTGAATTGATTTAAATATTCATGGAGTTATTCCACTTATCAAAATTTAATTAAAAAAAAAACACACAAAAAACTATGAGTACCCAGCTTAGGTCTCCATATGTAGAAATCCTTCTAGTATGAAATATCATTTTAGTTTTCAGGGTGCATTCATTATTTAAAATCTGATTAGCTTACATTGACCCCCTTGCTTAGCGTGGTGTTATGGTCATGGATACTTATTTGCAAGGAATATCTAATTTGTATTATATAAAACATTGTCAATTATTTGACAATAAATTTTTCCCTATTGCAAAGATGTAAGAAATAGTTTTCATTAAAATGAATGGTGAGTAAAATCTTGACCCTAAGACACCTGAACACATAATTAAATTGGTTAAGATAGAAAAATGACAAGTTTTATAATAACAGTGTCGTGGTTTGAATACTAAAATTTAAATTTCTGATTATTTGAATGCATTTTGTCTTTATTTTTAGTTAAATAATTTATATGAGCTCATTTTAAAATACTCTCCTCTGAAATTCAAATGTATCTTAAGAGCCATCACCAAGATGATGGCAGCAAAATATGGACAAAAATTATTTTCCTCCTATTTCAGCTTATAGATGAGATTCTTCATTGTCACCTGTTTCTGGAGATAAAAAGCAAAATATTAATGTAGGCAATAAACAGCATTTTCCCACATAAGCTGTATAGTAAACAAAAGAAAAGGAGTTTCAATGGAACAAAAGAATGTTGAGTAAAAGAGAGGAAAACTTACAGAGGTGTTTTTAAAACAAGTACTCATTTTCTGTAGTAGTTTACAGTGTATTTAAAGATGTTTTGTTTTTGGATTAGACAAAACGTGTTTACAGGTATTTGGGAACCTAAAGTTTTACAATTTTTATAGCCTCTTTTAGGAACAGGATATAAAAGTATAAATAATAAATTAGGTAATTTTTCCCCCATATATTTACATTGAGAAATGAAATGGCAAATTATAAGTTGTAAAATGCTTATCAATACCACAAATATCATAAAATCAACAAAACATTAAATGAATATCCTGATACATCTCTAATTATTCTATTTTTGGCTTACATTTTCATATTTTCATATTTCCTTTGTATATGAACATGATTTCATAAAAAGTTTCTATAGAAATAGAAAGGTAATTCAGTGTTTCCTCTACTGTAATTGATCAAAATTTTATTGTTATTGATATTTGACTCAACACATAAACTTGCTCATCATAGCGTCACTGCGGATATGTGATACACAAACTAGAAATTCTGGTAATTTCTCTTTTGCCACCAGACAAGATAAAATAAAAAAATATTGTGTGTGCATAATTATACTTAAATATATGCACTGTATTATTGGAAATCGTCCTGATAGGAGAATTTGACTAGGGATTGATTAGAATTGAATCCTTCACTTTTAATTTTGATCATGGAATGTATGGAAAAATTTTCATGACATAACTTCTTACTTTGATAATTTCAAACTTTGTTTCTCTTCCATTGTGTACATACATCCAATGTGAAGGACCATGGGACATGTTCTATCATGATAAACTCCCAGGCCCTGCACATCGGTGTTTTGATGCTAGGTAAGATGGCATGGTGAAAGTCATCTCTACCAGATAGCTACCATCAACCTAGTCACTGCAATTCATATAAAGACATTCTTCTACACCTTAACCAAATGTAACACAAATTCATTTCTCCTTTCCTGAATACCCCAAATGCTCACAACTACTCCATCAACACTACTATTTATAATGCACAGGGCTTTTAGATGATTGTAGTAAAAGTATTACTCTTATAAAATTTTTAAAATATATGATTAGATGAACACATTGCCAGAATTTCTCCCAAGACCCAGGAAGAGGCCCCTGAAAGTGAGTAGCCCTGAAAGTTAAGCCTCATCAGCTTCACATTACTCTACTTCTGGGATTCTATTCTTAGTCACACATTTTTATGACTACAAAAACAACTTCTCAGTAATAAAAATAATACATGATATATTTCAGTGACTGGCAAGGTGATTAATTATAGGCTGAAATCTGGGTTATTCTTCATGAGGAAATAATTGCTATGATTATATTTAGACCTGATATGCATTTGAATACAGTATTTTTTTTTAAATGCTCTAATTGTCTTGATTTTGTAAAATTTTCAAATCTCATTCTTCGTATGGAAATCAGTTCTTATAATACATGAGTTCTTAAGATAAATTATTTTAGTGATGGTTAATTAATAGAATGCCAAAGATTAAATTTGCATTTTATATTTTTCTTTTAATAATGTTGCCTTTCCTTAAGAAACAAAACTATTGTGAAATATTAAAACTATCATAAAATTTAAATTAAAAGCCTATTAATTTTATTATAAAATGGAAAATATTAGCTTTCGTTTTCATAAAGATGGGCTTACTTTACGTAAATCAATCAAGTGTAGGCTGATTATAACAGATAAGTTATGTTTAGAAAGAGAAGCTTGGTTAATAAAATAATGTAGGTTTCAGGTGTACAATTCTATAATACATCATCTGTATATTATATTGTGTATTTACTACCCTAAGTCTCCATCCATCACCATTTATCCCCTCTTTACCTTTTTCTACCTTCTCCCATCCCCACTTCCTTCTGGCAATCGCCATATTCTTGTCTGTATCTATGAGTCTTTCTTTTCTTTTTCCTTTGCTTACTCTCTTCATTCTTCTGACCCAGCCCCCAAGCCCCTCCACTCTGACAGCTGTTAGTCTGTTCTCTAAATCCATGAGTCTGTCTCCACTGTGTTTGTTAGTTTATTTTATTCATTAGCATCCACATATAAATGAAATCACATGGTACTTGGCTTTCTCTGGCTGGCTTATTTCACCTAGCATAATGTTATCCAGGTCCATCCATGCTGTAGCAAAAGGTAAGATTTCCTTCTTTTTATGGCTGAGTAGTATTCCGTTGGGTAAATGTACCACAACTCTTCTATCCACTTGTCTACTGATGGGCACATGGGCTGCTGCTAAACTTGGCTATTGTAAATAATGCTGCAATGAACATAATTACTTTGCTTGAAAATACAATCTCTGAGCATTTTAATGCAACAAAGCCTATTTATCTATTACCACTTTCATGCACTTACTTTTATAAGTAAGTAGGGGGAAATGAATCCATAGAAGTTACAAAAGGACTTTTGATAGCACTGTCATGTAAGTGACTTTTTACAATTAGCACCTTTGGCTGTAGCAAACCAAAATAAATCCCTAGTGACTTGGCAAACATTTTCCCTTCAGCATTGAATTTAGTGAAGTTTTCTCTTCTGAAAAGCTTTCAGTATGGGCTTAGTTATTCATTTATTCCTATTCCATAGGGAATATTAAGAGCCATTTTCAGAAATCAGATCTACATTCTCCAAGGAGAAGTGTTCTAAACAAATACAAGAAGACTTCCAAGGAAATCTTATGGGCTATTAATAACTAGTCATGTCAAAGTAAACACTATTAAAACAATCTTCTGTTAAAGAATTTTTTTTTAAATCTCTAATGGCTTTCTCATTGTGATTTATACTTTCAAACTATCTATGAAAAAGACAAAAATATCTGCACAGGATAATTATTTATAAAAATTCTACAGCAGTGTCCAGACTCCAAGGCAGACTGTGGCATTTGCACATGATTTCTCTAACATGAGGAATTCCTAAAAATCTATTGAGTTGTATGTAAACAGTATGTGAATCTAAAGTAGTCCATATTCTAAGAAACATACAACAGGTACTAAAATTGATTTATATTACAAGTACTTAAAAAGTATAGAAAAGCTCTTGCTTGGCCAGTGTGGCTCAGTGCTTGAGGGTCAACCTATGGACCTGGAGGTCAGAGCTCAATTCCTGGCCAGGGTACATAACTGGGTTGCAGACTCGATTTCCAGTGGAGGGGAGTGCAAGAGGCAGCAGAGAGATATTTCTATCTCTCTCCCTTTTCCTTCCTCTCTCTGAAATAAAAGATATATATATATATATATATATATATATATATATATATACACATATATATATGTATATATATGTATATATATGTATAGCAAAGCTCATAATAAGATATGTATAGAATCCAAGGGTTATCATTAATAATTTATTAACTTTTGAAGCTAAAATGAGTGTTATGTTGGAAAACTCTTCCACTAAAATAAGTTGACCCCAAAGTCTTTATAATTTATTTTTGTATCAAATGAGAACATTACTATGTTTGGCCAAAGTCATCATAAACAATCCTAATTGTGTAGGTAAATTTTTATCTTTAGAACAATGTATACAAAACAGAAGTTTGTTAGAGTGATATAGGAAAAATTATTTCTCTATAAAGTTATAAGATCATATAAATGCTATATACTGAGTAATATCTAGACTACAAAAGTATATTATTATGTAAATAAACCTCAAATTATTGTGCATAAAGTAGGTGAAAAATAGGAAAACTTTTAATATAAGGATACTATAAGAAAAATAAGCGAGTCAGTAATATATTTCTTAGAATTGTTGAATGAAGTGTGTAAACCTGTCAGGAACCAGCCTGAAAGATAAACAAACCTGAGTTCGAGCAGTGGGAACTAAAGAGACAAACACAGTTATGGGTTCAGGAGGGCTGCCCTCCAATGAGGTGCACCCCAAATGGCTTCAAGCCTTTATTATATAGTGAGTAACAAACAACTGGTAATGAGGTGAGGGTGATACAAAGTAGTTCTTTCAAGGCTGCATGAATGCTCTTTCAGAGTAAACACCCTGCCTCCTGCTTGAGCCCAGATCTTGGTAAATATGGTTCCTCATGGGAACTTGTGGGAGGGTTGAGTCCTTGACTCCATACCCTCAGGTGGTGTGGACCATGTCCAGACACATCACCAGCTCCCCACATAAACCTATTGCCCAAAAATGTGTTTATAAAATGAATACAAAGGACAATCTAAGGTTAAGTGAAAATATCCAGAGTGTGCAGCACTATAAAAGTAGGTTGTTCCAACTTCTGGAATTTAGTGGAATCTATCTTTGATTAAGGTAGTGGGCATAATATGGGAATATTTTGCCAACATTCAGAAACTGTATATTCCAATGTTTTCAAAATCTAGGAAAGTATCGTGTATATGTGAAGCCAGAAATCTTTAAAAATAAGAAATTGTGGGCAGTGAGTTGAAGTAGAGAGAACCTATTCCAACTAAAAACACTTGAATACATTCTTTTGTTTTTTTAATTTATCTTTATTGTAGAAAGGATTACAAATATCCCCATTTTCTCCACCAATGATCACCTCCACCCCAAATCTGCCCCCTCAAGCCTTCACCACACTATTGTCTTTGTCCATGGGTTATGCACATATGCATATAAATTTTTTGATTAATCTCACCCTACCCACTCTCCCCACTCACCTTCCCACTGAGATTCATCAACCTGTTTCACACTTCTATGTCTCTGGATCTATTTTGTTCCTCAGCCTATTTTGTTTATTAGATTCCACACATGAGTGAGATCATGTAAAACTGGATCAAGAAGAATCAGAAAATCTGAATAGGCTAATAACAACTGATGAATTTGAAGCAGTAATAAAAAAAAAACTCCCAACAAACAAAAGCCCTGGTCCAGACAGATTCAGAGGGGAGCTTTTGAATTCTTTAAGTTGTAGGGTTAGTTTACTAAAAATTTTCTTGCTTTTGGAGCCTGTAGTGCTATGAACTTCCCTCTTAGGACTGCTTTCTCTGTGTCCCATAGATTTTGGGTTGTTGTGTGTTCACTTTCATTTGTTTCTAGGAAATTTTTTATTTCTTTCTTGATCTTATTGGTTACCTATTCATTGTTTAATAACATGCTATTTAGCCTCCATGTGTTTGAGTGCTGTGTGGCTATTTGGGTTATTTGCCTTTGGATATAAACCTTAGATTCAGTTTGTTGAGATCCAGATAACAACTTGCTGGGAGTTTAAGATTGCATATAAATGAAATTAAGAATTGACATCTTAAAAATATTGAGTCTTCCCATCTATTAATATGTATTTATATCTCGTTACATTTTTTACCATAATTTATAGTTTTCTTAGTATAGATCCTGTATATATTTTGTTATATTTATACCTAAATATTTCACTTTCTTGACACTAATATAAATGCTATTGTGTTTTAAATTTTAAATTCAAATAGATAACTATGGGTATATTAGAAAACAATTGATTTTTATAAATTAACCTCATATCATGCAACCTTATAATTGCTTATAAGTTCAAGGAGGTGTTTTCCTCAATTGTTTGGGATTTTCTTCATGATAATCCTCTAATCTATGAATAAACACAGTTTTATTTATTTTCAATCTGTATGCCTTTTTTTTTTCTTGTCTTATGCATTAGCTAAGTTTCTAGTACAATACTGAATAAGAGAGGTTAAATGAGATATCCGTGCTTCATTCCCTGTATTAGAGGAAAGGATACAGTTTCTCACAATGAAGTATAATGTTCATTGTAGGCCTTTCCTAGATTTTTAAAAAATCAATTGAGAATGTTTTCCTGTATTCCTAAGTTGCCAAGAGCTTTTATCATGAAAGTGTGTTGCATTTTGTTAAATGCTTTTTCTAAATTTATTTATATAATTTTATGGTTTTTCTTTTTTAGTCTTTTTTATAGGGATGGATTACATTAATTCATAATTGAATGTTTAACCAGGTTTACATATCTGTAATAAATCCCCTTGGGTTGCGGTGTATAATTCTTTTCATATATGGTTAGATTCAATTTGTTAATATTTTGTTGAGAAGTTTTTATTCTATGTTAATGAGATAATTATTAGTAGCTTTCTTTTCTTCTAAGGTCTTTAGTTGGTTTTCAATTAACTCAAGAAAAAATAGAAAGCCCTCCAGATAGAAATGTTTTTAATATGTTTTCAAGGAATTAGTGTCTTTAATCTCATTTTTTTCTCTGGATGATAGAAACAGAACACTTTCTCTTAATTAATTGTGTGAAGCTATTCAAAGTATAAATTTAAAATATTATCCAAAAAGATAGTGAGGAAGGTAGAAAAGTGTATAGATAGGATAACTAGTGGCAGAAAGTGACTTGATTTGGGGTGGTGAACACACAATACAGTGTACAGATGATGTATTATCGAGCTGTACACCTGAAACCTACATTATTTTATTTACCAATAAATTCAATAAAAAGGAAAAAACTCAAAGTATTCAGGCAATGAAATTATAGTACACATATTTAATTATAGACCACAATTCATCATCATATAAACTATATCATATCCAAATTAAATTTACCTTAAATATACAGGGGTAGTACCTTAGAAAATTAATCTCTTCTTACAGGTGTGAGGTGATATCTCGTTATGATTTTTTGTTCGTTTGTTCTTTTGTTAATCCTCAAAAGAGGATATTTTTTACATTGATTTTTAGAGAAAGGAAAGGAGCGGGGGGAGAGAGAAAATGAGAAACATCTATGTAAGGGAGACACATCAATTGGTTGCCTCCCACAGGTACCCCAACCAGGGCTGGGAATCAAACCTGAGATCCTTCAGTGGGTGGCCGACACTCTAATCACTGAGCAACACCGGCCAGGGATCATTGTGGTTTTTATTTGCACTTCTCTGATGAAAAGTGAGTTTAAGCATTTTTTCATATGTCTATTGGCCCTCTGTATGTCCTCTTTGGAGAAGTGATTATTCAGGTCCTTTGCACATTTCTTTTTTTTTTTTTTAACATATCTTTATTGATTTCAGAGAGAGGAAAGGAGAGGGAGAGAGAGAGAGATAGAAACATCAATGATGAGAGAGTCATTGATTGAGCCCACAACCTGGGCATGTGCCCTGACCTGGAATCGAACCCCAATCGCCTAGATCCTAGGTAGACGCTCAACCGCTGAGCTATGCTCGGTTGGGAGCACATTTCTTAATTGGATTATTTTTTAGGTGTTGAGTTTTATAAGTGTTATAAATTTTGGATATTAACCATTATCAGGTGTATCAGCAGATATATTCTCTCATTTAATAGTTTTTTTCATTTTGTTCATGGTTTTCTTTGCTGTACAATTTTTTTAGTTTGACATAGTGCTATTTGTTTATTTTTCCTTTTGTTTCCCTTACCTAAGGCTATATATCAGAAAAAACATTGCTGTGAGAAATATCCAAGATTTTACTGCCTGTGACTTCTAAGATTTTTATGGTTTTATATTAACATTTAAGTCTTTAATCAATTTTAAGTTTATTTTTGTCTATGGTGTAAGAAGGTGGTTTCATTTTTTTTTTTTACATATCTGTTTAATGTACCGAACATCATTTATTGAATAGATTATCTTTACCACATTGTATGTTTTTGACTCTTTTACTCACACCTGTCAGAATGGCTACCATCAACAAATCAACAAACAGCAAGTGTTGGTGAGGATGTGGGGGAAAAGGTAACCCTAGGGCACTGTTGGCGGGAATGCAAATTAGTGCAGCCACTGAGGAAAGCAGTGCGGAGTTACCTCAAAAAATTAAAAATGGAACTGCCTATGAACCAGTGATTCCACTTCTGGAAATATATCTGAAGAAACATAAAACACTAAATTCTAAAGAATATATGCACCCTTATGTTCATTGCAGCATTATTTATAATAGCCAAGATTTGGAAGCAACTCAAGTGCCCATCAGTAGGCGAGTGGATAAAAAAGCTGTGGAACATTTACACAATGGAATACTACTTGTAAAAAAGAAGGAAATCTTACCTTTTGCAACAGCATGGATGGACCTGGAGAGTATTATGCTGAGGGGAATAAGTCAGAGAAAGACAAGTATCATATGATTTCACTTATATTTGGATTCTAATGAACAGAATAAACTAACAAATGAAGTAGAGATAGACTCGCAGAAACAGAATACAGACTTGACAGCTGTCAGAGGGGATTGGGTTGGAGCTGGAGAAAAGGGTGAAGGGATTAAGCAAAGAAAAAAAAAAGAAAGACTCATTGGCACATGAGAGTATGGTGATTGTCAGAAGGAAGAGGGGTGGAGGGGGTAGAAGAAGATAATGAAGGTATAAGCGGTGATGGAAGGAGACTTGACTTAGGGTGTTAAACACACAACACAATATACAGATGATGTGCTGTAGAATTGTATACCTGAAGCCTGTATAGTTTTATTAACCAATGTCACCCCAATAAGGTCAATAAAAAAAGGAAAAAAGAGAAAATTAATCTAATACAACATCAGATTAAAAGTGAAAAGTCATAATGTAATTTCAATAGATGCAGAAAGATTGAAAAATATCACCAATGTATTTATTTATTTTTTTATTCAGAAAACATAGAAGGGCATATCCTTAATTGGAAAAATATAAAAATTAAAAACAACTTTCAACATCACCCTCTGTGCTGATCCTTTTAATGCCTAAAATCAGGAAATAAACATGCCAGCAATCACCTCTTATCAACACTGTATTCCAGGTCATAGTCAGTTAAGGTAGGTAAGCATAAAGGATATAAAAAGTAAAAATAAATGTTTTGTCATTTACAAATATGATTGTCTACATAGTAACAGTTCTGAAAAAGACTATTTTTTAAATTGGTAGCAAATTGTCTGGATACATAAGACAAACAGCATTTTTATACATCAGCAATAAGAATTATATTTATACTTAAGTTGCATATGTGTTTATTGCTGTTATATTTTTCAAATCAATATTTTTAAAGAAAACATATCTAATACCTCTACTGAAAAAATTTTAAAAGTTGATGGAAATCATTGAAGATAACATACTTAAATAGGAGTCAATATTTTAAAACTCTCAATTTTATTCAAATAGATCATTATATAAAGTTATTTACAATAAAATAAAAACAAGTGATTTTTTTCTTTTTTTAAATTTATTTTTAAATCCCCAAATTTATTGCTTCTGATCATGTAAGCTATAAATGTTCACTGCAAAAATATGGAAAAAAGAAATACAAAGAAGATATTACACTTGGCAATGACAACAATTTGCATTTTGATGTATATTCTTCATCTGTTTCCCTCCTATGCATTTATATGAATACTTGTGCATACAAACATATGTATTTCAAAAAAAGTGTTATATAACCTACTTTTTATTTAATATATCATGTGATTATTCATTTCTGCAACATGTTTTTATTATTTTTTTAATGTTTTAATTTATCTTTATTTATTGAAATTATTACAGATGTCCCTCCTCCCCCATTGATCCCCTCCATCCTGCACCACCCCCCCTCTTCCATCCCTTCTCCACACTATTGTCTGTGTCCACAGGTTGTGCATCTGTGCATATAAGTTCTTAGGTTAATCTCTTCCCCCACCCCCAGCCCCGTGTGTTTTTATAGATATAAAATATATGTAGATCTGAGACCTAAGACCTGCCTGATAAAGGACAAGAAAGGTGAATTTTCCTACATATCTAGTCATTACCAAAGTATGGTGGTTCATTGAGTTGTTTGTGCTATAAATATATAAATTTATATGTATTTATAAAAATAAATCAGGATATATATATTTATATGTAAAATCAGGATATGTATATCATATATGTATTTATATGAGAATATATAAATTGGCAAACAGATTGTAGGGGGAAACTCAAACCAAGTGTGTGTGTGTGTGTTTAAAAATTGATATATGACAGATTTATACACTGGGAAAAATGAATGCATTCTGTGACAGTTGTCTATGCAGAAGAGACAAAAATGAATTCTTAATTTATAACACCCATTTTTAATCACAAATGAATTTATGTTTCTATGTAAGATATAAGTTTTTTAAAGTTGGGAATTTGATAATTTTAAAATTAATACATTTTTAGAATATATAATAATGAAATATAAAATCATAATTTTACTAGCAACAGATTTGATATCTGAATGTCCAAGAAAACCATTGTTTCTATTATTTGAATATAGGTCTACCCTGCATTTATGTGTTGCACATAACTTAGAAAACTTGCATTTTTTTATTATACAAGACAAAAGTCATTCTATTCAATCAATACCCAGGTCCAAGACTAGTTTTGTTTGTTTGTTTGTTTGTTTGTTTTCCAAATATAATTTTTGGAACTAACTAAATAAAAAAATATTGGTCAATTGTATAAAAAAGCAAGTTAACATTGATTAATATCAATGTTGTAATTAGACTATAAAATATTTTTGAAAAGCATATCAATTTATTTTGTTAAATAATTATTGTGAAATTAGTAGAAATTTAAATTTTTCTTGGTTTTATGATATTATTAATAGGAAAGTAGAATCATTTAAGTAGATATGTTTAAGATCTTGTGTCTTTTTTAAAGATATTTTAAAGTAGATAAATGATATGTTTACATACATTCCAGTTATATGTAATGCTATCAGTTTGTGTGTTTATTTATTCATTTGCTAACTAGTATCTTCAGGTATGAGACACAGGAATTTAGATTTTTACAAAACTCACCATATGAATATTGAAGTGTAATCAGAACAGGGAAGAGTGGGGAAGATATTTGGAGCACAAGTCCTGACAATATATTTATTTTTACCAAATGGCTTGATCTCACTAGTTTAGAAAATTAAAACTCTTTTTGAAAGTTTAGTAGAGTCTATAGGAGTTTGGGCAAAGAAGTGTAGATTTGCAAATCCTTTTAATGAACCAACACAGTTTTCTTAGTTCTTCACTGGAAAGTGAATATGGAAGGGGAAGCATGATGATTAGAGGAAAACCACGCCCTTTACCATCTGAAATTTAGTATGGCATGAGGATGATTTAGTAGCATGGACCTTGAAGTACTAGGAGCTGATTAATTCTTCTCACTGTATTCTTCACATTTGTTGAAGACTATTATTTCTTCTTTTCATCTTTCATACTGATGAGGAGAAAGACTGTCATGTAAGGACAGTGAAAGGAAAAAGGGGTAAAAGCCTTTCATTTTCTCCAGTGGAGACTGGCCCCATTCTGGCTGTAGGTTAACAGCATTGCTAAACTAGTTTCTCCTGAGTAGCTTAGGGTTCACTTCTGAGCTCAGACACACAGATATTAATTTTCTTTCTTTCTCAGTCTATACTCACAAGACATTAAAAATGTCTGAATGATAAGTTTCATAAAATTTGGGATTCCCAAAACATTGATGTGTGACAGAAAGCTCGAAGCTGTAGAGTTAATCAAATATTGGCACCAATAGGCAAGAAAGATTGAAATAGGTGCATGATAGTATTACCTGGTACTGAGGTCCTTAAAGAAGAATCCCAAAGCTCCAGAGCAAAGAATCAAGCTCTCCTTTATTAGAGCTAAAATTAAATTAAACCTGGTTGGGTGGATGATGCAATGCCCAGTAACAGGACAGCAGACACACATGGTTTAGTCCTTAGAATTCCATACTGAAAGTCTTAATTATGCCATTTTCACCATTTGGGGAAGGGGAAAAAAATGTAGAACAAATGAAGTGTGTTGTTTTGTTTTCCCTAAAGTAACCAACAGTCTCAAGCACAAACATTAATTTTCCTACCAGATTTCAATGGCCAAATGATGTCTATGCCAGCAGATAATGACAGGCTGATCGAGAAAACCTATCTTCCATAAGGAATCTGGTCCTTTGACTAAGTGATGTCCATCACAGATCCTGAGGTCGCCAATTCTAGACATCTATTATTCCCTGGGTGCTGGTATAAAGAGAGTTAGTTTATTTGATTTTTAAAAGGTTTTTATATTAAAATTATATTTCTGAAACATCAAAGAAAATTATAGAACAGCTTCATTTCTCATCTCTTTTTATGACAAGATCATGGCAATATTTTATTCTATCAAACATAACCACTTACCTTCATTTCTAAGTCAGAATTGAATTTTATAATACAAAATGGCCAAAGTATTGGTTTGTGCTGTACTTTGGTTCTATCCAACTTTTCAGACCTTCCCATACTTTTCTCATGAGCCTCTGATAGTTGCCATCTGTCTAACATGCTCATTATAAAAGAGCAATAGGATTTCAGCAGGCAGCATGGCAGGACATGGCCTATTGCCACACTGTGGCCACAGCGAGTATAGCAGGGAGTTATGGACTGAATATTTGTGAACTCACAAATTCATGTGTTGAAACCCTAACCCCCAATGTGGTAATATTAGAAGGTGGGGCCTTTGGCAAGTAATTAGGTCATGAGGGCTGACCCCTCTGGAGTGGGATTAATATCTTTATAAAAGATGCCTCAGATAATTCTCTAGCCCTTTCTTCTGTGTGAGGATACATGAAGAAGGTGGAAATCTGCAACCTAGAAGACTGTTCTCACCAGAACCTGACCATGGCAGCACCCTGATCCTGGATATTTAGCCTGAAGAACTTTGAGATATAAATTTCTATTGTTTATAAGCTATGATAATTTTTATAGCAGCCCAAACTGACTAAGATACTGAGTGACATGAATCATTTAGTGTTGCTGCACCTTTATGACTAGAGGGAAGAATTCTATTTAAAAGTACAGTTGTGTAACATGGATCATTTAGTGTTTCCACATGCTTATAGCTGCAGTCAAAATTCTGTTTCTTCAGCATTCATAGAAAAATATAATCAGCGTCAGGCACATGGTCTAGAAAGATATATGACCCAGGAAGAGCAAAAGATGCTTAATTTATGCTACTCATTGACTTAGCCGAACAGTTATATTTACTTGGTATTAAGGTTATTATGAAATAAACTGCTGATTAAATGTTCTATATCTCATCCTTATTTGGACATATGGACAATCAGGGTTATGGTCAGAGTGGCTACACATTATAGATAGCTCCTTCCTAAAAAAGAAAAAGCATAGATTCTTAGTGTTTGTGTTATTCTCAGAAAATTCTATTTCTTGGTATCAATAAGTATAGAACCATTAATTATACTTCATTGAAGTATTATCTATGTTAAGAAACAGTTAATTACTTTGCTAATCAACTGGATTTTTTCCCTAAGATTTCTAATTTCTAATTGCCAATCTACTATCTTATTCAGCACTCATTGCTTAAGGAATCATAATGAGGAAAAATACAAAAATAATGAAATCTGAAGATGACTCGACATAGTGAGGTAATTTCTCACACCATCACCTACAAAACTTTTTTTCCTCAATCAATCAAGACTCACCATTAGAGCAGTTAATTTTCAAGGCACTCAGTAAATTCTCATCCAGATAACTCTCCTTATTAATTTTCTAAAAAAAACCAAGATGTCTGTGTTGATCAGTATTTTACCTTGCCTAGGCTGTTCATTAATGTCAATAGAAAAGTTCATGAGCTGTAAAATCCTGAGGTTAAGATTAAGCAGCTATTACAGGTGCACCTTCTGGCCCAAAGTAAAAGGCTCATAGAGTAAATTACTCTCCTGCATATAACTGCTTGGTAATTAAAGAATGATTATTTTTTACTGTTTTATAAGATCATATGAAAGCTTCTTCACGTTTTTATTACTTTTCTTGCAGTAAACTCTGGGAAAGAAAAAAAAATTACTTTGAATAGAATCTGTTATTTTTCATCCTCTGAAGATTTATACTTCAATTGAATTTTTTTCTTTCAGTGCAGGAGAAAAGATGCACTTTCTATCTCACAACATCCTCTTAACTGTTTTTCTAGGCACAATTTTTTTTTTGGTGTAGAAATAAAAATAAGATAAAGGGTACTTTATCTCTTTGTAATTTTGCTTGATGTAGTCAGTTTGCAATATGCAGGACAAAGAATTCCGGCGTAAAATGTGCCCCCTTGATAAAGGTCATAGAGGTTTCCTAATAAATAATCAAGACCCTTTTCTAAGTCTTTCCATCAATTTAATGTTATTATTCTAAGTGAATGTTTAGATATTATTTCTTTAACCTTTCCAAGACTTGTGAGTGTAAATCTGCTATTGCTTGTTGTCTTGAAGAAATTACATAGCCTCAATTTCTCTCTGTCCTTGAATAAACCAGCTGTAGATGAGCCAGCTGCTTCCCACAGTTAGTTATGAGAGAATCCCTTGTATTATGGAATGGGAATGGGGTTGGTTATAAAATAACCTCATTTTCCACATGTACTCAAACTCTGAATTGCCTTGATTTAACATGATATATGTTCCCTATAGATGATGAAATTACACTTGGTTACAAAAGACTTACACTAACTTTTACCTGAGTATCATATTGTCTGCCATAGAAATGAAATACTATACAGCTTACCTGATGCCAATCTAGGCTTTACTCGAAATGTACTGTCTTTTTGGGTAACTGGACCCTCGTTTTCTGTGAATATATCCTACTGATTATACTCGTTAGGGTAATTAGTAGCTGTAACAATATAAACCACAAACTATAGAATGCTTCAAATACACTGCAAGTTTCATTTTCACTCACGTAATAGTCACAAGTAGATGGTACTGGCTCTTGTGTGGTTTTCCTTGTGGTGACTCAAGGACTCAGCCTATTTCTGTACTTTTGCTTCACCATTGTCTAGGACAGCCCTGCACTATAGAACTTTCTGTAATGATAGATGCATATTATAATGCTAGTAGCCAAGAGTTATGTGGCTTTTGAATGCCTGCAATGTGGCTAATATGGCCGAAGAACTGAATTATAATTGTGCTTAATTTTAATTACTTAAAATATAAATAGCCATGTGTAGCTAGTGGCTATTGTATTAGAGAGTGTAAATTTACAGTCTTATTGTTGCTATCTGCATCTTGCTGGAAGAGGGAGTAAGAGGATATAGAAGAAACATAACCATTTATAAAAGCCTTGATCTGGAAAAGACACACATAAATTCTACTCACAATTGCTTGTCTAGGATTCAGTAACCTGGACATATCAAATCGAAAGAAAGCTAAGCTATGTGATCTTGCTAGGTGCCCAGGAAAAAGAGAAGGGCCATATAGACTCAATGAGCAGCAGGCATACCCTCTGCTGCACTGAGTAAAGAAATATATCTATTAAGTATAGGAACACATAAAAATGTAATCTATTTTTGAAATTTTGGTTAAGTAATTAAAATATTAAAGACCCAAAATTACTCTTGGTTATATTGACCACCTCAGTATCAAAGAGAATTAACTTTGTTTAATAAATAGATATTTTAATGCATGAGTCAAGCATTCAGCCGAGGCAGGTGAAACTTAAATATGCCTTTCAAACTTCTCCTGGTCTTTTTCATCTGGATTATATTGCCACTGGTCATATACTAACAGCACTTATGACCATAAACTGGGGGCAGGAAGCAGAAAACTGCCCCATGGAATCATATCTCCTTGACATTAACATGCTCATATGTCTTTTATATGTTTCTTCAACTCCTTTAGACATTCCAGTCCCATTATGCAATGGCATGGACAACCCTGGGGCTTAACTCCTTTATGCTGCAGCATCTTCTTATTTTTATATTCCTGATTACATCTGTGCTTGCCTTGCTTTTCCCTGACCAGTCTTACAGCTAACTGTTATCTGCCAAGAATGCTGACAATCATGCTTATCCAGATATTTGCTTTTCTGACTGGTTGCTATTTAATGGCCTATACTTATCTGAGTTGACCTTACTAACCCCACATATGATTGACTTCTAAACACCAACCTAGAAAGCGAAAGAGCCTTCTGGGGCATTTCACCTTTTAATCTAACATGACTTGGACTCCTGATTCTTATTCTGTTTTTTCTAAGATTTCCAAATACCTTTAATGAACATCTGCCACGGGTTACAGTGCCCAGCAAACTACATCTAAAATATGCATGACAGGACTACTATATATACACATAGCTTTATTTTTCCTAAATTTGGATCAATGCATTTGTCTACTTTGTATTTTCTCAGCCTAGCATTATCTGCAAGTAATATTTTACTAGACACCTTGAGGAGGAGAGCTACAAATAATATGTAAGCTGAACAAAATGGGTCACAGAAAGGGATCAAAGAGAACAGTCCAAACCATTGCTTTCGGGCTGCTTACTATGGGGAAGTGAAAACACTTTGGCTTTCTCTCCACCTTCTCCCAGTGAAGGCCCCCGTTATGGAAACATGATACAGCAGAGTCATGACAGATGCCCTGTTAGCTGACTAAGATCTGAACCATGCTGGCTGAGAGCCACTATTGTCCTGGCTCTTATAAGAAAGGCCTGGGACTTTCTGAGGTGCGGTTTGACCCTGGGGGTGCAGTTTGTCCCTCCGTGTATGCCCAGCTGGCCCCCACTGGGAGAAAAGATGGTGCCTCCACCCCACCCTGTGTATGTTCAGCCTGGCCTTCAGCTGAATAAAGTCATGTCTCATCCTCCTTCGGCTCCACGTTTCTTTTTTTCTTTAAACTGACCAGATCTAGTGTGAACCTGCCTGGTTTTGGTCGTTGGCATTACATTTCAGACCGCCAGTTTTTTATTTTGGCATTTTTAAGTCCTGTTTCTTAAATGTACGTATGTTACTTTGTACAAATATAGAGTGAAAAAAACTAAACAACTATAATGGGACAAGTAGATTTCTTGAAAGATTCATGAATAAAAAGATGCGTCAACTTTCTGACTTTTATACTTTCTTAAATTTTGTAGCTGCTCATTTAATTTCTTTTAAGGAATCTTTGTTTCTTTCAAACTATTACCAATAAATTTTTTGTTCATAAGTCTTACCTAGATGACAGAAACTTTAATATGTCCTATGTTAGAATGATCATATATATTGTTGTCTCAGAGAAAACAGACTGATACAGAACTTTTTTGTGGAGAGAAATAGAGTTAATAGGATTGTTATTATGTAAAGTTATGCACATGCCAAATAGTAGTTTTTAATAATTCACTTATGAAATATTTTGATATTTATTTTTAGCATCAGGTATAAAAGTTATTTTTATCTGTATGTGCTGGTTTGACATTATAAAGGCTATTCATTAACTTGTCTAGCCTCGTGATAAAGTTTAAAACATCGCAATGAATTAAATAATGACCTGGAAAATAAGTAAGACTAAAAATCAAGTTGTAAAGTACTTCGATAACCCAATTTTCATCACAATAAAAATGGTTGAGAGATCATAATAGAAATAACTAGTGTAAAATAGAAATTAATTCAAATTAATTATCCATAAAATAATTAAGAGAATTAATTTTCCCAAATACTTATTTTGCTGGATGTGGACCAGGACAAAGGCAGGTCTGCCAGACCAGTCTGGAAATGGGTTCTTGCAAAATCACAGAAGAATTTTGAGGATGTAATGACAGAAAAAGGCCTTTCTTTTTATTTGCTGTGGCCTTCCACAATTTATGAGAAGCACCTGGTAAGTAAGCCCCAAGATTGTTGGCTCCTCTGATTCAAACAGCCCCTGGGTTCAAACTGCAAGATAAAATAAGCTACTCTCAAGACTACATTTGCATCCCTCGCCTCCCTGCTGTTATCACGACTCAGGGATAATTGGCACCAAGGCGTCTCTAGTTAGTAGAAAGTTCCCTTCCCCCTCCCCTTCAAACAAGACACTTTCCTAGGACATCTGCTGGACTGTCCCCTGGAAAGCAAACAAAGTGTAATTTTTCAAGACAACCTCCCTGGTATCTGCTCAACTTCAAGCCAACCCAAACCCCTCCCTTCCTTGTCGCCTAGCAACAGTGCCTGCTTAAAAGAGCAGCCAGTCCTTTGTTTCTTGCCCTCCTGTTGATTAGCATGCATCAGCCACTTCCCTTGGGGTGAGGGAGGGGGTGCACAATAAACTCCCTCTCTGCATCTCTTCCTTTAGCTGTGAAATCTTTCTCAGTCCGAGTCAAAGGCCAAAAACCCTAACAGAGGACGCAGGCGCAGGAGGAGTTGGGGTCAGTGACACGATTTATTGGAGGTGCACACAGGACATAAATGTCCCTGCAGAGGCTGTGGCACTGTCTCACCCACAGCAAGGTGGATCAGCTTCATCTCACTGTGGAAGAAGTCCAGCCTCTGGGGCCAAAGGCCTGCACTTGCCCCCACCAAGCTCAGAGCAGGAGCCAACGCCCAGAGATGCTGTGACAGTGCCCTGGCACTGGCATACGAAGCTTCAGGAGTTTATGTTGGTCTCTATTCCCCTCCAGCCCACTTTCGGCTGCACTTTGGCCCATGTGGCTGCCACACTCAGTCCCGTGCCACTGTTATGGTACAGAGAGAGCACCGGGGGCCTTCCTTGTGCTTTGATTGTATCTCCTTGGGTTAGGGAAAGGGTAAGCTTTCTTTCAACTAATCAATCTTCTTCCTAATTCTTTATGGTCTTCTGTTGGGTTCTCCCCATCCAATCTCTTTCCTGGATCATCTGGCGTTCCGTGCCCTTATCCTACTCTATTCTTTTCCCAGATTTTTCCCAGGCTACACTCCTCCCCATAATTCTGCTTCTTCATCTGGCTTCTAGGGCACATGCCTTAGCAGAGGAATTTCCCCCTCACTGTTTATCCCTCTTCCCCCATTAATCTGAGGGAACTGGCCAGTTGTTCTCTGAGGAGATCAGAAAGCCAGTCTTTCCTGCCTCCTCAGGCATTAATATCCCTTTGGTGGAGGAAGTGGCTGTCCCCTGGGGTATCTGTGAAGCTGTAACATCCAGACATAATCAGGCTTAGCCAGTTTAGCTCCCTTCCCTTTTGTTAAGACCTAACTAGCTACCTATGCTGACACTTATGCAAAATACTTTTACAACTTATCCTAGATTTGAGAGACATAACACATTCCTTGAATATGTTATATTCAACATGTAAAACCTAGTTTGTTATACACACACACACACACACACACATATATATGGCTTGTATATCTTTATAGAAGTTATATTGTGCTTCAAATATGCAATTAATTATTGGTGGGAGAAAAGAGGTGGTGGAATGAGTAACATTTGTAGCCTAGGAAATAAATTATAATACTCTTAATAAGGTGTACTGAAGAAAAATTTTATTGTGGTAACAATTCAATTCACAAAGCTCACTGCTCTAGGTACATCATGGAAAAGTGAATGACAGCCGTTTCTAATAAATAAAATATAACCACCTGGTTTCTTCATTAAATCTGGGTAAAGGACAAGCCTATGAAATAGCAAAAAATCAACTAACTAGTTTGATATTGTTTTAGTTCACCCCATAATTATGACAAAAATACCATGAAATCAAAAGAGTATATTCTGCCCCGCCGGGAGTGGCTCAGTGGTTGAGAGTCCACCTAGGATCCAGGCGATCCAGGTTCGATTGCAGGTCAGGGCACATGCCCGGGTTGCGCGGGCTCAGTCTCCAGCAGGGTGCGTACAGGAGGCAGCCGATCAATGACTTATCATTGATGTTTCTATCACTCTATCTCTCTCTCTTCCTCTCTCTGAAATCAATAAAGAAATATATTTTTTAAAAAGAGTATATTCTGATGTATACTTTAATTTGTCTAATTTTATTCTGAAAGGAAAAAAGTAAGAATAACAATTGCTTCATTGATGCAAAAGCATTGAAAAACATAAATTTCCCTTAGATGAATCGCCAAACCCCTATTGTTTGCTTTCAAACTCTCCTTAACACATTCATGTGGGAGAATATACAATTTTCATGGCTTAGTTCATATTATTTTTTAGAGGAAGGATATCATCTATAATAAACTTTATTGATTATAAAGCAGAGTCTATAATACGCACAAGACTATGGGACCCTCTCATCTTCCCATATATATTGTCACTCAGAAACATCTTGATGAAACAATAGATTTTTCCTTATGAAGTTTCAGCTAAGGTGCCAGCTCAGGGACTACTACTGAGGGTTAGAGTTCTATCTTCCAAGATGAGGCATAGATGTTGAACCAATGACTGACATGTTGAGTTATATCTTAAAATAACACTCAGCTGGCAACCAAGAAGTGGAAGTAAGTTGGGCCCCACTCATCCTAACTTCTATTGACCTACACTTGCAGCCTCTGTGGCCCCAAAAAGGCAAGGCCATTGAAGGAATTCTCAGTAACATCACCAGACACAAAACACTTGACCAGTTGATATGCAAAATGAGGGATCAAAAAATCTAGAATGAGTGGGAGAGAGGGAGGGGAGGAAAATGGTGAATATCATTTAAGGACTCAAGGTGAGCTGGAGGAGCAGAAACTATAATTAGTCACAGTAATTGTCTTTTATGAAACTTCAAACAGTTTGGATCTGGCTCAAGGGAATTATAGGATGGATTATACATGTATACATGTAACTGAAATTGTATAAAATACCTCTTTAAAGCACTTGCAGTCCTCTTGGCTTCATCTAATACACCAGTAGACCTGGGGCACTAATTTCGAGTGGGTAATATCTTAGAGTTTCTTATTCAGGCACATATTCTGCACCTCTTTGCTTCGTGCCCTAGTTTGTCTCTGATGTGCTGGCATGAGGATGTGTAGAAACCTTATGTCTGTCACACATTTACAATGTCTAAGTATTAAAGAGTTGAAGTCCTGTGAAGCAGTCTTTTATTCTATGAAGGGAGAA
This sequence comes from Miniopterus schreibersii, assembly GCF_964146895.1. Lineage (NCBI taxonomy): Eukaryota > Metazoa > Chordata > Mammalia > Chiroptera > Miniopteridae > Miniopterus > Miniopterus schreibersii. Next base: position 95,190,542 of record NC_138101.1, on the reverse strand, counting down.
AGTGCCAAATAAATGTTTCCCTTTCTCATCCTTGGAGGGCATGGTTCTGAGATACTTTTCCTAATGTTCCTCAACAGGCCCCAGCAGTATTGAGAATTAATCATATACACAGTGATGGCTAAGTCAATAATGAATCAATAGATTAGCTTCCCCTCTTTCCCTGTGTCATTCCTCCAGTCCCACATTTCTTCTTCTACAAACATGCTTTTGTCTTACATTGCAAAATGGGTATCTAGCCTAAGAAAAAACATTAGCAAAGAAAGCATGATTATAATCTCTTCTGATGTTAGAGGGGAAAAGGCACAGCTAGATCCAGACAAATTTTAAAGTAGAAGAATTTGCCTTTTATGTTTTCTCATTTTCCTCTTAGGAATCCTTCTGTACTTATTACTCTGCAGGTCTCTCATGTTCTCTATATTTCATTTTCTCTTTAAAATAATTTATTTTCAACGACATGCTGAGTTAAAAGTGAAAAATTTCAACTAAGTTGTCCAAATATATAAATCGATAATAGCAGTCTATTACTTCACCAGTGTATATTTTTCCTTTTAGAAACAAATAGTTGCTTAACTTAAAACATGAATTTAATGTTTGATTGTAAAAGGACTCTGATTGTTTGTGAGGAAATAGTTTTGGATAAAATGTGTATATGAGTCTTTTAAATTACTTTTACTGTAAAAAATATGAGAACAAACAAGATAAAATTGCAGTAATATGTCTTTCTTGAATATTTTTATTTATATCTATTGTTAATAAATTTCTACAATGATTATGTAGATTCCAAAGATAAGTTAAATTTTGGTTAAATTTTCAAAGCTGACATAGGGATAGAATTTGAGTTTGTAGAGTTTAAATTATCAATCTAATATTCTTGATTTAAATTTGATGTGAAGACTGTGCATTTTGGAATGTACTTTTGGAAGCACTTAAAAATTTATGTTATTACTAAAAATCCTGTAGCTAAAATAAATAAATGGAAAATATTGCAGTGATCTCTTTTCGGCTGATTTTGTCAAAGGTGTTTTATCAAACTTTGTAGCAGCATTGTTACTGAGAAGTAAATGACTTAGCTATTAACATTATATTTTGTAGAAAATAATATATTGGTCACTTTGAAAAATGACAATTTTTATGATATTTCACAATCTGTGTTCTAAAATCTACCTATGAGTTAACATTGATTTAAAAATTTAATTCCTGCGTTTGCCTGACACTACAATATTTAATTGGTAATTGAAGTAGAAAAATCACATTTGTTTTCTGATTTTATATTGGTAATTTAGTAAAATTGTAAAAATATAGTTAATCATTCTGAGTGGTTTATGTTTAACTGTATCTACCACAACACTATTTTGTTCTAATTTCAGTCATTAAAAGTATAAGTATAGTGCTGCACAGATATATTTGTGCAGTCTTCCATTTGCCTGCACTCTTTACATTGTTAATTTTTTATAACATGGAAAAAATTTAAGTTAAAAGAACTAAGAATGTGAAAATAAATACCTATGGTTGTTCAGCATAATGCGAGTAACTGGTAGGGAACATTCTCTGCCATTTACTTCATTTTTATGATTACTCATGGCCAAATAATTGCTCTAAAAGTTGGAGATGCAAGAGTGCTGGCTCTAAACATGTAGAAATGACATTAGTTAAATGGTTTGTAACAGAGAAGCGAATAACTTTCACGAAACATAAATAAAGAAGCATAAAGAAGAGAAATAAACTATAATTGGTTTACACTTGAGGCTATAAGATGTGCCATCTATCTTTTTTTCAGTGATCTAAATCTTTTTTCCATTTTTTAGGTTTGTGTTTCTTGAAGCTGTGGAAATTATAAGCTAACATTAGGTTAGCACTTAATATTTTTCAGGAATCTCCAGATATTTTGTATCATTAATTATTTTTTTTTTCCAAACAGCCCAACAAATACATGGTATAATTGTGAAAGCTGGTGGTCAACTAGACTATGTGACTCTACAAATAGCACTCAGCTCTTCACTGATTGGGTAAGGACTAGCTTAACTGCAACGTCATTGCTTCTTCCTTTATTCAGTTACCTTCTAGTTTATGACTAGAGTCACTTTTTAAAAATTCTCTTGTTTCCAAAGCTCACTACTGTTCTTTAATGGATGCAAAAAATATATAAAAAGTTGAAAAATTGAATACACTGTTTGTAACTTATGAAAGAGCTATCTGTATCATTTGATGCATCTTTTTACCTAGAAAGTTAAAGAAACTTAAAATCGGCCACTTAATATTTCAGTGGTCTAAAAATTGCTAAATCAATGGATAAAACAAAGAAAAGAGTTATGGTCAAAGGGGCTGATTCCCTGGTGAGACTAAGACTATCAGAACCTTTTCAAACTGCATAAGCAAACAGAAGTTAAGATATCATTATTCATTTATTATATGATCATGCTAAAGAAATGTGAACAGAATGGGGATATTTATTATTAATAAAGATAATGTATGAGATGGTTTGATATAATCTGGAATTAAACCAGCAATAAGAAAACCAAATGTCAAGCCGCTTAACCACCTCATCTGTTATAGCTGTGTCCTAATTCTTCAGGACAGAAAACACAGAGTAACTTTTGACTCATGTTTCTCTCAGAACCTGCATGCAACCCCTTATCCACTCCTGAAACTTCACCTTCACAGCGGATGCAGAATCCGGCTGCTCTTCATCTCCACCTTCACTACTCTAATTCCAGACTCCAGCAGGACTTGCTCAGATTCTGCAGCCATCTTTAGCTATTTCTCTGTTTCTTTTCTTGTCCCCTTTAGTCTTTTCTAAACAATGGAAGCCATTTGTAATGTGTTAGATAAAATAAATAAAGGAAAAGTGGCTTTATACCTGTCAGAAAATAATAATAATAATAATATTGGAGTCATTCTTAGCTTCAGAAGATTATTCATCACAGGATGAATGTTTCTACTATATTTAAAATATGTTGTAATTAATAAAAGTGTGTCTACATTAAAAAACAAACAAACAAACAAACAAAAAACCACCTTCAGAGGACTTCTTATCTCACTCAGAGAAAAAGCAAAATTCATTAAAATGGGCCTAGGCCATTAAGCAGGTGCCCCCCCCCCCCAGCTCTCTATCTTGTCTCCTATTACTCTCTCCATTCTCCGCATTGCTCTTTTCTGAGACATATCAACCACAGTCCCCTCCTCAGAACCTTAGTGTTTGCTGTTGCTCTGCCTAGAATTTTCTTCACTCTGGTGTGGTAGGACTTGTGACTCTTAATCCTTTATACCTTTATGTAAATGCCACACCCTCATTAAAGTTTTTTATTTAACATTGCAACACCCCTGCCTACTCTGTGTATTCTCCTTCCTTTGTTATCCTTTATTATCACCAACTAACATATAATATATATTTTACTTATTCATCTTGTTTATTTTCTGTATCCTTCCTTTGTGAAAATTCATGTAAGGGAAACTTGTTTCTTCAAAGTTGTGTTTCCTACCTGACACATGGTAAGTGCTCAATAAAGATTTGTTGAATAAAATAATGAACAGTGTAAGAAAAAGGGATTCTAAGTATTTTGAGAGTAGAACTTTTTCTCATGACTGAGCAGTTAGAGATTATATATTCTTCAATAAAACTATACCCACTTTTTGTGAATGAAGCATCTATAGACTACTCAGCTATGAGATCTTTTTGTAGTTAAATCTATTAGTTATTTTCTTTTTCTTTTTTTTAAATATATCTTTATTGATTTCAGAGAGAGGAAAGGAGAGGGAGAGAGAGAGATAGAAACATCAATGATGAGAGAGTCATTGATCAGCTGCCTCCTGCACGCCCCCGACTGGGGATCGAGCCCCCAACCCAGGCATGTGCCTTGACCAGGAATCGAACCCTGATCACCTGGATCCTAGGTTGACACTCAACGGCTGAGCCACACCCAGCTGGGCTATTAGTTATTTTCTTAATCATCATCTTCCTGTTAGTGTAGTGGTGAATCATACAACAAACGCTTTAACTTTTTGATTTTCATGCTATGCAATGGGAATGTTACTGGCTCTATTGCACAGGCTCTTTGGCAGAATTAAAGGGAGGGAGGGAGGGAAGGAAAGGAAGAGCAAAGAAGAGAAAGGGAAAGAAAAGAAAGTTGTAAAGCTATGACTATTTAAAACAACTGGGTTTGGGGCACCATTTTGGGGTTTGGGAAAATATGCCAGGGTGATACACTCTTTGCAAATTAATGTAAAATGTGCTCTCTGCTGCACTACATTATACTTTCACAGCTCTAGTAACTCAATTACCTTTAGCAATGATAATTTTTGTTATTAAGAGGCTCTGTAGTCATAAGTACACTATCTTATATATAATAGTCTCTTCTTATCCTTGTTTTCTTCTGTGGTAAACTATCGTCCAAAAATATTAAATGGAAGATTTCAGAAATAAATAATTCATAAGTTTTAAATTTGCACTATTCAGAGTAACCTGATGAAATCACATTGTCCTGCTCGGTGCTGCCTGGAATGCTATTGTTTGTAAGTGTCTCCACCCTGTATTCGCTACCTGCCCATTAGTTACTCAGTAACCATTGGCATTATCAGGTTGACTGTCTTGGTATCTCAGTGCTTAATAATCACCTCAGCAGGCAAGAGTGGTGATGATGGCAATCAGATATGCCAAAGAGAAGTCATAAAGTGTGTGTGTGTGTAGGAAAAAACAGCATATACAAGGTTCAATACTATCTGTGGTTTCAGACATCTGCTGCAGGCCTTGGGATATATTCCCTGTGAATAAGGGGGGACTACAGTAGTTATAAAGTCTATTATAATCTGTTCTCACTTGCTTTCCTGCATGCATTCAGTTAATTCCTTTAATGCTTCCTCTAGTCAGTGTTTTCATTTTGATTATCATGCTGAAAATATTCTTTACCTTTCAACTGCTTATTGATCCCAATGATTTTAAAGCCAATTTATTAGTAGAGAAGCATCTCAAAGTTGTATAAGAAATCATGCTCAAATGGAGTTTTGATGATCTTTACATGTCTTAAGGAACTTGAATATGTATTTATTTATTTATTTATTTAAAATATATCTTTATTGATTTCAGAGAGAGGAAGGGAGAGGGAGAGAGAGAGAGAGATAGAAACATCAGTGATGAGAGTCATTGATCAGCTGCCTCTTGCCTGCCCCCCACTGGGGATCAAGGCCACAACCGGGCATGTGCCCTGACTGGGAATTGAACCAAGATCTCCTGGATGCTCACCAGATGAGCCAGGCAGAACTTAAATTTTTAATGAGAAAAATTGAACCATGAAACTTGAGCACTCTTCTCTATTATTTATGACAAATTTTCTTTCTAAATCTGCTTTGTTTTTTATCAGAATAAATTGGATTTTATGGTGTTCTCCAAGTTTTGGTCTTATTTTAAAGAACTTTTTGACTTAAGTTTTTTATAGAGTAGCTCCCAAGAGGCAAAATAGTGAAATCATTTTAGTTCATATCAGTGAGCAAATATTACTTTAGCTTTGATTCTTTCCATACATTTTTTCAGTCCATGATAAGTTTGTTCTTTTTTCAAATGGAAGACATTTATTCCCTCAAGCAATTCCTTGACTATCTCCCCAGTGCTGAGTACAATGTCTAAAACAACTCTTATTTTCTTTGGAAGTCATCTCCATATGCTTTTTCTACTCTTTAATATTCAAGATCTGGTTACACATTGAAAACATTGATATTAAATATTCTTTCTTTAAATCTTGTCATAGCTTTAGCTTACTTCAAGTCTCATGTGGATGTTTTATTCAAGCCATATTTTCTAGCTACTTCCTAACTATTTTGACTCCATGTATTATACCTATAGTGATAGCTTAAACCTTGTTACCATCTAGTACTATTACAAATCAGAAATCTTAAGTTTCAGCTCCTCACTTTCTGAAAACTTTTCCCATCCAGACTTCTCATACTGCTTTAGCAGAATTGTGCAGGTGGAATTTCTCCATTGCTAGTGGAAGAGAGGTTCTCGGTGTGCTGCTGGAATAAGAATTTCCAGAGATCCCCCAGGGGAGGATGAGATGCAGTAGAAAGCTTTATTTGCATAGAATTATATCCCTTGGTTTCCAAAGTCCCATTTCCCTTAAACCAGTCCTGGAAAAGGTACAGCTGGGGATTCAGCAGAACTAGAAGCAAAGCCAGTGTCCAGAGTTTCCATTCAGTGGTAGGGTTGGGTCCAGCACAGCATCAGACTAGTTCCCAGGGCATCAGTCTGAGTGGGGTTCACATGGCTGTGGCTACGTGAGCGAATGCATGAGTGCCAGAGCACACCCCCTGCAACAAGCGGCCCAAGAGAGTGAACCTCCTTTGTTTCGGTGTTTAAATATCAAATCTTCCCATATTTGCAGTGGCCACGCTTATTCTGGCCAATCACCTGCTCCTAGGTGTGACACATTCCTACGTCATTCAGACCTTACTGGCACGCGTTTGTTCGTTTGTTCTTTCTTTGTCCAGTCCCTTCCCAGGATCTGTAGGGAACAGACCTGGAGAGTGTTAAGCTGCAGCTTCCTGGTGCAAATGGCATGCCCATATTATCTGGCCTTCCTTTTGTTCCTTTCCTGTTAATTCATTAATAACTGGGTTAATTACAATGGTATCAATACCACAACATACAGTACATCCACTCTATGAAATTCTATAAACTTTCATTAATTCCAATATCTTTCCAAGGTCTAAGAGATGCTTTCTTGTTTTGCTTTTCTACACTGCTTATAACCCTTGGTTTAACCCCTGAAGCACGTTCTCACCATCACTCTCAAATCCCTTCTATATCTGACCGGTCTACTCCACCCAGCTAACTAAAAAAGAAAAAAAAAGAAAAGAGAAGAAGAAAAAAAAGCTACCTTACCTGAAATGAATCTTTAAAGATTTTTTTCCATTACAGTTAACATAACTATTATATTAATTTAAAGTGTACAACATGGTGCTTACACATTTATATAACTTACAAAGTGATCACCCTGATAAATTTAGTACCCCTTACATACTTACTACAATATTATTGGATATATTTCCTATGGTGTACTTTATACATTCCCATGACTATTTTTATATCTGGTAATCTGTATTTTTGAATCAATCTTAATATTTGTCTTTACTACTTCTAAACTTTCTAATCTCATATCAGGTAAAATGCCTGTTATATGCACTTGCCAATTGAAACTGAGAGAATCCAAGATCTTTTAAAAAATTTTCCTCTTCTGTTTTTCTTATCTCAATTAGTGGTGAACTTAACTACCCAGTCATCTATAGCTAGAATCTGGAGAAACAATCTAAATCCTTCCTGTCACACAACTTTACATCATTCATGAAATTCTAATAATATTTGCCTTCAAGTATTTCTCATTTGTTTCCACTCTTCCTCCCCTTCCCCCAGGCTTCTACTACTGGTCTATTTCAGCCCTTAACATATCTTGTCTAGGTTATTGTAAAAGGCTTTGAAGTGGTTTCCTTGCCTCCAGTCTTAATGCTTTATTGCCAACATTTTCATAACTATACCACTCTTCTGCTTAAAAACCATTAGGTGCCTCCTGTATAGCCTTTGAGACTGAGCTAAGAGTCTTTTTTACACCTCCACAATATTTTCATTTGTATCATAGAACCAAGTGGATTATATTATTTTATTTTATAGGATAACGTACTCCCACTAAATATAACTTCCTTGAGAGCTACAATTATGCTTATTCAGTTGTATGCCATAAGAATTTCTGGGGGGAAAATTGTTGCTTAATAAATATTTGGTAAGTAGAATAAATCATTCAGATTGCGAATAGCAAAAACCAACCAACTTTTATAGCATGGTATAAAACAAAGTGCTAACTCACAAAATTTTATTAATATCTGTATAAATATAAAAATGTAATGTATATTCAAAATATTAGGCTTTAGTGCTAAGTATTTAAGCTTATGTACTTCCATATGAGTTGATGGTTTATATAGGTCAGGGGTAAATTGTGCTTTCCTCAACATATAAATAAATCTAGTCATAAAGATGTTCACTTGACCCTGAAAGTATTTGTGTGTCAGTTAATATCACTATAAAAAATGTTTGTTATGAAAAGAATGCAGTGGCGATGTTTACAAATTCTGAGTTTCTGTTTTCTCATTTTCCAGGTAAATACATACTGGCAATATGATGGACTCACACATTATTTACATGACTCCTGCATGATACCGTGGTCAAGGAGTAATTATTGCCTATCTAAGTTAAAAGTAATTATACCATTACAGTTTCATCTTTTTAGTCAATGGCTCCAAACAGTTTTAACACCCCCACTCCCAACCAGAGGACATTTAACAATGTCTGGAGACATATCTGGTTGTCACAGCTTGAGGAGGGAACTAGGAGCTACTGGTTTTTAGTGAATAGAGGCCAGAGATGTAGATGTTAAGACTTACAAAGCAATCTAACTCTTAATAGTCATTTTGTAAGCTTCCCACCAAAGGAGAACAAAGACCAGGAAGGCTTGTTGGACAGGAAATGCTAGACACCAGAAATCAAGCCATCTAAGGAACTAAAACTGCCAAGAAACACCAGACTGCACATCGGCATTCCTGCTGACCTAATCCCACTGTGCAAGGCCACCAACCAAGCCCCCAAAACCCATGGTCACAAAAGCTTCCCACCAGTGGCTGCATATAGAGATGAGACTCCAACTCTTAGGGGCTGCCCTCATTGACCCAATACCCTTTGGCTCAGTGCTGTATAGCTCTTCCCTTTGGATATCTCCATCTCCCACCCCCTTTACTTTAAATAAATTCAACCTTTCTTTATTCATCATCTGAGATCCTTATTTAGCCTGCCTGCGCACCATCAACCTTAACCTTTCACTAAACACCCTACAATGCACAGGACAGCCCACAGCAATATCCAAATGTTCAATGAGATAACTTAAAAAGCCCAAAATGTCAATAGTGTTTGGGCTGCAGAATCCTGGTTTAGACATCATCTCATGTTGGAAAATACTCCAGTAGAGAAAATTATTTCATTAATGCATTTACCAAACATTCAATACTGATTTGTATCATAGTACATTGTACTAGGTGCTGTTGAGAACAAAAGAGTCAATTCCATAAGAAACCTGCTTTCAAGATGCTTATCATTTAATCTAACAAGAGAAAAGATTTATTTTATATATATGATTATTATATTATGCATATTTTCTTCCTTTATATATATCTTATATATAATTTACTTATCTAATATATCCTATATATATGCATACACATATATAGAAATATAAATAAATAATAATAAAGATAAAACTATAGTTATTGAGGAGGAGAATTTTGGAATTTTATAGACTTCAAAGAATTATTTCAATCTAAATAAGAATCTAGAAGAACTTTTTAAAATTTATTTTATTTTATTTATTTTTTTAAATATATCTTTATTGATTTCAGAGAGAGGAAGGGAGAGGGAGAGAGGGAGAGAGAGAAACATCAATGAGAGTCATTGATCAGCTGCCTCCTGCAGGCCCCCGACTGGGGATCCAGCAGCACCTGGGGCATGTGCCCTGACTGGGAATCAGACCTTTATCTCCTGGATCTTAGGTCGATGCTCAACCACTGAGCCACGCCTGGTCGACAACTTTGTGTTTTTTTTAAATCCTCACCCAAGGATATGGTTAGAGAGTGGAAAAGAGAGAGAGAGAGAGATATCAATTGGTTACTTGCCCTGGCTGGGGATCAAACTTGCAACCCAGGTATGTGCCCTGACTGGGAATCAAACCTGGCAAACTTGTGGTGCACGGGACAATGATCAGCCAACAAACCCACGCTGGCCAGGCTAGGAAAACTTTTGAAAGAAGCTTTACTTTCATTTCATTTTAAGGTGTTAGTAGGATTTAGACATCCTAAGTCAGAGATAAGAAATTTCCAAACTCTATAATAAGAAATATGAAATCTTCCTCTATTCATATAATTTTCTTTTTTCTCCTCTATCTCTACATGTTTCATTCAAACTTTTTTGTACTACTTAAAATGACCAAGTGACAGTCTCCAATAAAACCAGTTTAATTGAAATTATTCAGTAAGTATTATTTTTAAACATATTACTAGATTCAAGAAATACAACAGTGAATCTTTTGAAAATTTTAAATTATATATCTATATGCATACATTCATATCCATACCCATATGTGTAAATGTCCATGGAGGCAGAGATGAATGAGAAATTGACTCATTTCATGGGGGAACATGAGAGACAAACACCCCAAAAACCTGATATTTGGGCTGCACATTGTTGAATGGGTAGAAATTAGATAGAAGGCAGAGGGGAAGGCACCACGGTATATGAATAAAGGAAGAGGTGCGAATGTGTTTGTTTTTTAGAGAATAATGCTGGATAAACATCCTGGGATTAGGGAGTAAATGACCTATGATCATATTTAATTCAGCTGTGTACTTTATGTATAAAGTTTAATTAAACATTTAGTTTAATTAACAATAATATAATCTAATACTAATTATGGCATTTTATTTTCTTTCCACATTAGAAGCAGGGAATATCACATTTAGCACTCCATTTTATGTGAGTGTATGTGAGTTAGGAGATTTCTGTTTTTTCTTTTGTTTTTTGTTATTTTTAATAACTCTCTGCATTTACTTTTTCTGACCACCTGTCTCAAGCTTCCCTCTGAGATCGAGATCCTGGGACTCCTCCCATGCTCCAAATCATGTTTAATACTTGATATTTCTTTGCTTGACACTTGATATCGGTCTGAGACACAGTGCTGTGAAATCACAGCAAGAACTAGATCATACAGAGATGATCAAGGAACTGGCTGTGGTAATTGGACAACTTTACATTTTTACTGGTAGAAGTTTGCAGTGAGCCTCATTTTATTAGTTCCTTTAAAACTTATCTCAGAGCGCATGGAAATTGTATGTCATAGAAACTTAAGAAGTGGCCCCGACTCTTTGCTCTTACCTGTTCCTCAAGTCTAATCAGTCACCACATCCTGAAGAGCCTGCCTTCTTAGAGTCTGTCTAATTTACCCCGCTCCTCATTGTTGTGTGGAGCTCTCTGTTCACACTTCCATGGAGGCTTCTCTACAGCTCGTTACCAACGCCTTGCATTCAGGTTTCATTTTTCATGCTGCAGAGATTTAGAAAGCAAATTTTCTCCCTTTGCTTCCTTACTTAAAACTTGCCATGGCCTCCACTGCTTATGGGATAAAATCCAAACCTTCCAGAGAGATGTGCAAGGGCCTTCAAGTCCTAGCTCTTGCCTTGTCACAGCCACAAGCCTTGTTCTTGCCCTGACACCCTGTATATGTATGGAATAGAGACAGCTGCTGCACACGTCATGCTTGTAGAGGATAGGCAATACCTTCAAGGGAAGACTCACTGCCCAGCTGTTAGGAGTGTGGACAACTTATGGTGGCCAGAGACACCTTCTTCATGTCTGCCTCAGCTTTTGAGCTGAGTCATACTCTTCTCAGAGTGGCCCCAGTCAATGCCTGAGTAAGACTGTGGTACTAAGGCCTGGCAACTTCTGCCCAATGCAAAGTCCTCTAACTAGGAATCTTTGCTCCAGGGCTCCGCTTTGGGCTGCCAGAGACTTTGTCAGGCTTGTGTGGCAGTTTCAGTTTCCCCTGTTGGATCCTGCATCCCTCCCTTTCCTTTCACAGGTCTAACTCTCCAATAGACCTTTTGTACTCTTAGCTCCATCTCAGTTTCCATTTCCCAAAGGAACTTAGTGATGCAAAGTCCATGTGTTCTATCTCGCGCAAGCTATCCCTTGGTTAAGAATAACTGCTCTGTCGTTTTCATGAAGTTTCATCTTATCCACTCAGACTTTCCCTCTATTTATTTATTTATGTATTTATTTACTTTTTATTTATTTAATTTTTTTTAATCCTCACCTGAGGATATTTTTTTCGTTGCTTTTCAGAGAGAGTAGAAGGGAGATAGAGAGACATTGATGTGAGAAAGACACATTGATTGGTTGCCTCTTGCAAGGGCCCCAAGGCTGGGGATCAAGCCAGCAACCAAGGTACTGCCCCTTGGACAGAATCAAATGTGGGACCCTTTAGTCCAAAGGCCAACACTCTAACCACTGAGCCAAACCAGCTAGGGCCAGACTTTCCCTTTAAACTGAAGTCCAGAAGTTCCCTTCTCCACCTTCAGTGAACTATAATAGTTCATTTACTTGTACTCTCCCAACATCTAGTCTTTCCGAGGACATTCCCATGCCTGATTATATTCTATAATTTAGCGCCTACAATTATAGTGACAGATTTATGCAATTACTGATTAAAGTTTTAATTTATTATTTATTAAGTGAAAAGCCCCAGGCTAGGTGCTAAAGATATTGATGTAAGTAAGGAAAATAGCTTTTGCCCTCATTCAGTGTACATATACATAAAAAAACTAATTACACAATTATTCATCTTTACTAGTGTACAAAGAAAAGAAGTTAGAGGATTATAGGGATATAAAGTAGGAGGGACCTGACATAGTCTGAAGGTTTGGAAAATTGCTTTGAGGAAATGTTATATAAAGTGAATTCTGAAGACTGAGTAGGAAGTAATTAACTGAAGTAGGAGGGAACATAATAAATGTTTATTGAATGAATAAAATACTGTGGTTTATGTCTATAAAACTACACTCCAAAGACAAATACAACAACTTTTATTAACCACATCAAATCTTTCTTTCTTTATGGTAACCAATAACATTTAATATATTTTCTTCTGAGAAACATCTTTTATTTACATCTTAACTACCATCTCTACAAAACTATTTAAATGTACTTTTCTAGTTGTAAATATGTCTGATTTCAAATCTTAAGGTATCATGTGCTGATGGCTTGAGAGCCTGTATGAGCCAAATGGAGTATTAGAGCTGCTATATTCCATGATTTTTAGATATCATTTATTTTTAACATCTTCAATAAATCATCAAAACAAGTATTTACCAAGAGAATTGATTCTTACAAATGTTGTTTATAACAGAAAGCCAAGAATGTATTTTTATATTCTGGCAACAGAATCTTCAATTGTAATGACATTTCTATAAAATATATGAAATAAAATGTTTCTTCTAAACCTCTCTGGTGAGTTCTAGGTTCATAGGATTTACTAAGTAGTTATTTGTTTAATTGAAGAAAATAGAACTACTTAAATGTAAAAATAATAATAATAATAATAATTTGGTGGGGGGGAAACTTCTGAAAATTTGAGAGCGTAGCTTAAAAGTTTATAGCAAATAGCTGGCTGGATCAATTATTTATTTCATCACCATGTTGTTGGCTGGCCCCATACAGGTACAATCTATTTTTATTGTTTCCTTTTTCACTTCACCCCTTATGCCTCATTAGGCTTGGAATAGAGAAAAGGTTACCACAAATAAAGCTTAGATCAATCATTCCCCTATAGGCTAGAGTAAGCAAAATCAATCACTGTCCATTCCAGTGGTTCTCGGCTATTGACTTTAAACTTTCCAGATCTAGAGGTTACTGTACTGTTAATTGCATTGAAGTTGAATGTTTGTGCTTCAGCACATTACTTAGCTATCTTTAGAGAATACACACTTCTATATCTCTATTAATTTCTTATGTCTATTGATGAAAGTTGGGGATCTTTAACCTGTGATTGGAAGTCTGATAATATCACCCTAAAGTATTTATGAATATCTCTTATATAGAAACTCTTCATTTCCTCAAGAATTTATAGCTTTTAGTTTCAAATCTCATTGTATATTGATGTTTTAAAGCTCTATATATTAACTCAATATATCTACACCAAGGAAAATTGACAATAAGCTAGGAGGATATATTTTTTAAAACATATGAAAATATATGATTTGTGTTGTTGATGTTTATTATTAAAACTTCATTTTTCCTTTACAATCACAATTATTAAATCTAGTAGTAGATTATTGTTCCAAAGATAATCATCATATTAAGAATTGTAAATAATTTCTTACTATGCACATAGTAGTTAGTAGGCATACAACTCCAAATAGGTTTCTTTTAAAGATGAAAACTAGTATTTCAAATATACCCTATCCTTAGAAACAGAAGCAACTGACAGATGTGCACATATAGACATGTGTATCTTTACATGGTCTTAAAGGGTGTAAGACCACGACTTTCCAACTAAACTCACAGATTTTAAATAGGGTAAATTTAGGAATGACTATGAACATGTCTTCCTAAAAACAAAGTTTCTAGGAGAAAAGTATAGATGATTCAACTAATCAGTTAAACATTTGATAAATTAAAAGCTAAATGTGCAGTGATTAGTCAAAGTTGAGTCCATTTCGTTGGCATGTCATTGTCCCTGGGTACCCATGTTATGGTGAGTTCTGGGAAAATTTGTGAAGTCAGTAATGCTGTCCTTTTTGGGTTTCTTAGCTCCCTTTGGGGTGATTATATTTTATCTGTCTTTTACTCAATCTGTCACTATCTGACACAAAAGTACTGAATACATTATATTTTAATAAATAAATTATCACATAACTAATATTATAGTTATTGCTTATAAACTACTCACATTGAACCCTTTGCTATGTACTTTACATACATTATCTTATTTATCCCCTGTAACCACCCTGTGAAGCATGTATGTTCTATAATTATACATTTAACCCATTAAGAACAAAACAAAGCAAAACACAAAAACAAGCTAGGAGAAATTGAGTGAATTTACCAGTGTTGCAAAGCTAGCATGTAGCATAATAGCCAAGTTGTTTTCATAGATGTGAATGCCACAGATCTTTAGTCTGGAAAAACAAATAAATATACAAACAATCACAGCAGCAACTAAAAGAGAGAAAGCAGGTAGCTGCTGTTACTCCATTAGCAAAAACAATTGTTGGAAGACAAAATTGAGCATATTAAATTCAGAAAAATGATAAAAACTTCTTTATAAAGAATAACATCTTATAAGGATAAAATTTTATTTTGACACTGGATATTTACTAAATCATTGAATTAGAAACTGTTTCTTCAGATTGAGTTTTATAGCTCAAATCACTTTACCTCTAATATATTTATTCCCCTGTTTGAATAATGGAACGACTAAAGACTTAAAAATATTGAAAAAAATCAAAGAAAAAAATGAATGTTCCTACGGCCTACAAGCTATAGATATCATGTTCCAAAGCGAAATTAGAGGTGTGGTCTTAGATTGGAAATCAAGAGGCAAGAGTCAATAACAAAACCAAAAGTAAATAAAAATTGTAGAGTTGAATTTCCAGCTTCTCATAAGAATCTTCAGTTATATTATAAAATTTAAAACAATACCTATTTAATTGACCTGAAGCCAATAAAAAATATTCAAAATAATCAAGAAAAAGGTAACTTTATAATGTTTTGACCCTGTAATGTAATTTTCTTTGAGAACACAAGGCAAGAACAATAATATAAAGTCTGTACGTAGTATGTTGTTATTGAATATTCTGACGTTTATCTTACAAATCTTTTAAATATTAAGAAAGAGTAATAGATCCCCCCAAAAAAATCATTTATATCTTTATTGATTTCAGTGAGAGGAAGGGAGAGGGAGAGAGAGAGACAGAAACATAAATGATGAAAGTCATTGATCAGCTGCTTCTTGTACGCCCCTCACTGGGGATAGAACCCTCAACACGGGCATGTGCCCTGACCGGGAATCAAACCTTGATTTTCTGGATCATAGGTTGATGCTCAATCACTTAGCTATGCCAGCTGGGTTCCTCTAAAAGTCATTTAAAAACAATTTTAAAATGTTCTCCAAATGCACCCAAGTCTAAATACTCAGCCCACAAATCCACTAAAATGACCCCTCAGCAGCCCATGCTGGACTAAAAACAGTACACTAAGTAGGGAGAGCTCCTCCTGTCCCTTTACCACTTTGTAAAACTGTTTCTGCTCCAAAGTGTGTAACCAATGAATGCATAAATAAATGAAACAACACATTGTCTCTCTCTCTCTCCCCCCTTCCTCTCTTTCCAAAATTAATAAATAAAATTTAAAAAAATAGAAAAATGACAATATAGAATTGTATAAATATTAATAATTTTTAAAATATAAAATAAGTAAAAATAAAAAACAATAATTGTGCCATTATATTACATATATATTCAGTTATATTTCTATATTTAGCCAAATTTTCCCAAGAATGTTTTCAGCACTTTCTTTCATTTACCCATGCCACTTATGCTTTACATTTTTTCCAGTTATTTTGTATTTACAAGGAAACTGATATATCTTTTATATTATTTCTGGATAGTAAGGGATATATATTTTTTAAACAAACAAAATCAAATTTTAAACATGTTATCAGAATATCCAAGTTTCCTTAAATATAAGTTGAATTTTGTTGAAAAGGCATAAAGAAACATTTTATACCTATTAGCTTCTTACAAACAGCATTAATAATTTTAAATTTTTAACCCACTGTTTGCATTTAAATGAATGAATTGCATTAAGCTTTTGCAAATTTTTACATATTTGTGGACCTATTACTATCTTTGTTCAATCCTATAGATAAGGGTCTCCTAGTTAAAAACCATTGCTTTGTCATTGCTTTATCATTTAAATATATTTAGAACTTAAACTTGCATTAATTACACTTAGAGAGAACATTAGATTTTCCTTCATGAAAAAAACACAATTGCACACACACACACAACATGAAAAAACAGAATGAACCATATTTTAATGTGTCTCTAAATCAAATGTTCTATTTGATTTCTTGACACATTTTATATTATTATGATTATCAGATGCTTTTCTTAAACACATTCTAATATTCCAAAGTAGATTTTCACTATAGTTCTCCCTTCCTGACACCTCAAATTAGATGGCTTTTAGATATTATACACATATGATAAACAATCTTCTAGTGATCACCTATTATGTTACTATAAAAATTATTTATAATATTTGAGCAAATGTATAATTAGGAAAATACTTAACTTCAAGATATTTTATTTTCTGTGTTCTGCAGTGCCAAAGAAAGAATCTCTTAGTTTTGTGTAATGAACATTTAAGCAATGGATTTTTATAACTCTGGTGATAGCCTTAATTACTTTTTGATTTTCTCTCAACATGTGTCTCTAAATATAGAAAACTAAAATTGTTCTTACTTTGCTTGGTGTGCAAATTCAACAACAGATTTTCAGTTTTTTTGTAACTTTATATTTTATATGGTCCTTTTATAGTTCATAAATTTTCTAGAAATCAGCTGATACATAATTATCATCTTACTCAGGTAAGTTTGTTCTAAAATAAGCTTGCATAATTATAAGCAGTAATTAGTATAGTAAAAACTTCCAGTTTTCTGTAATCAAAATGTATAATTTTTTTATAGAGTGAAATTTTTCCTGAATGGAATAGAAATCAAGGCCAAACTAATGAGTTACAAAACATAAGACATTTTCTCTTGTAAGTTAATTGTAATCCATCATTTGCATAAATTTACTGTAGGTAAAATATACATAAACTTATGAATGTTAAAAACAATTCTTCATTAAATAACTATCTCTTTAAAAATGAGTTACGTGTCCTGGTCAGGTGGTTCAGTTAGTTGGAGTGTCGTCCATGCACCAAATGGTTGTGGGTTGGATTCTCTGTTGGGAAGCAGCACATTGATCTTTCTCTCTTTCTCTCTCTCCCTTCTTTTCTCACTAGATTGCCGGAGCCCGCCGGCAGAGTTGAACGGTCCTGAGGAAGGGGTGAGGATGGAGAAAAGATAGACACAAAAAAGATGGGATCGGGAGGGCTGCAGCTCATTCCTGTTGCCAGCTGCCAGCCCCGAGTTTATTTTTCCAGCTCAATATATACAGGCACTGTTGATTGTGCTGAATAGCACCCCTCCCCACATTCCTACAAGGCCGTTTGAATGCCCTTTCAGAGTAAACACTCTGCCACCTGCAGGAGCTCAGACCTTGGTAACTATCTTTATCTCAGCTTCTAATGGGAACTTTTGGGGAGGATTGAGTCCTTGGCTTGGTATGTGGCTTAACTATCCTTTAACCCTTCAGGCCGGGGCCAGCTTCCTAATTAGCCTTTCTAGAATTTAGTATTGCTTTGGTGCCTCAAGGACTGGGTCAGGGAGCAGGAGAGCACCTCTGCAGCTCACCCAGGCAGCTCCTCTGTGCCTGGGGCCACAGCAGCTCACCCACATCTCCCCGGGAGCAGGGGAGCACATCTGCAGCTCACCCAGGCACTGTGTCTGGGGCCACAGCAGCTCACCCACATCTCCCCGGGAGCAGGGGAGCACATCTGCAGCTCACCCAGGCACTGTGTCTGGGGCCACAGCAGCTCACCCACATCTCCCTGGGAGCAGGGGAGCACATCTGCAGCTCACCCAGGCACTGTGTCTGGGGCCACAGCAGCTCACCCACATCTCCCAGGGAGCAGGGGAGCACATCTGCAGCTCACCCAGGCAGCTCCTCCATGCCTAGGGCCACAACGGCTCCCCACACTAGGTCAATTAAAAAACAAAACTAAACATATCCTTGGGTGAAGATTTTAAAAAAAAAAGAATCACACTAAATATTGACCTTTATATTACTTTTTTCCCCTTCTCTTTTCTTTTCTTTTCTTTTCTTTTCTTTTCTTTTCTTTTCTTTTCTTTTCTTTTCTTTTCTTTTCTTTTCTCTTCTCTTCTCTTCTCTTCTCTTCTCTTCTCTTCTCTTCTCTTCTCTTCTCTTCTCTTCTCTTCTCTTCTCTTCTTCTCTCTTCTCTTCTCTCTTCTCTTCTCTTCTCTTCTCTTCTCTTCTCTTCTCTTCTCTTCTCTTCTCTTCTCCTCTTCTCTTTTTTCTTTTCTTTTCTTTTCTTTTCTTTTCTTTTCTTTTCTTTTCTTTTCTTTTCTTTTCTTTCCTTTTCTTTTCTTTTCGTTTTTTTTCTTAGAGAGAGAGGCTCTTTAATGTCCTCCCAGTGTACTAGCAGAAGTCTGTGCAGTCTGTACCTCTGGCATTCTTGAGTTGAACTGAACACACATGTATAAATTTACCTTAAATATACTAATGAGAGCAAATACATGTATTAAAAGTTTAGTGCCTTATCAATTGCTTTTTTTTCTTTTTTTTTCTGGGTGTGTTTTTTGTGTGTATGTGTGTGTCTGTCGGCTTTTTTACTTAGAGGAATCAGGATTTGTGACATTAAACAAAGCTCCTAACCTCACCTTCTAGATCTTTAAAATAGTGGTAATAATCCATAGGCTAGCTGCTAGAATTAAATAAGACTTGTTATATACAGCACCAAGTAGAAGAAAGTCTCAATGTAGCTCACACTGGATAATATTTACTTAATTTATAATTGTGATAAAAAATGCATGCAAACATATAGTTAATAGGATTAAAAAGCCCAAGACAATCTAAATTGACATGATTTTTCTTTTTCAGGAAAATTTTGCCTAGAAAAGTAATATGGTAATAAAATTATTGTTTGTTTCAGAAACTTACTGAAAATCTACTTAATGTGACTAAGAGACTGCTCCATTAGCCCGCCTTCTCAGGGCAGTGGATTATGCATGAAGTGAAATCATTCTCTCATCAAATGAATGGTCACTCATCAAGACACCTTCAAAACCCGCACTACTCTCTAACAATTCTCAACTATTATATTATGAATTATTGATTGCTGTATTGAAAAACCCACCCTAAATCAAAGTTTAATCATTGTAACTATCCACCCCACCTGCCTTGCAGAGACACTTTTAAGACTGTCAGTGCCCATTACTGCAGCAAGGAACAAACTCACCTTTGCTTGAGCAGCTGGTTATTTTGGTGTACTGTTTAGAAAGTCAGCAGTTGAACAAGATGATGATGATGATAACAATAGTAACATTTATGCTTTTGTGTAGTAATTTATTTTCACTAGCCATTTGCAGATTTAATAGTTGAACTTTTTACCTTGAATTTCTACCTCATAAGAGGTAGAGTTTTCTATATATATATTACAGATAAGGAAAGATGTTTCGTGGAGTTAATGTCATGTAAATCAGTGACTGAGTTGGGCTAGAATTTCTATGTTTTAATTTTCTACCTAGTGCTGTAACATTATGTTTTTCTTATTATAAGTGTCCTCTGTCATAGGTTATTTTTGTAGTCATTTTCCCATTTTAAAATAATTTTAAAGAATGAGGTCAAAATAACTGAAGACCACATAGAGCCATACTAATCTTGGCAACATTATTTGAACCCAACGATTATGTGAAGTTATCACCTATTTCTAAGCCAACACAGTCACAGATATAAATTTACTCTATTCCCTTTATTCCTACAACATAAAGATATTTCAAAATTTTGGCAAGGAGAAGGGTTACAGGGACCTCAAATGTTACCACTCAAAGCTTGACTGATGATTTATCTTCACAAAATATTTCCCTTTCCCCCTGACAATTTTTGTTAAAAGAATATAGTTGTCTTTGTACTTGAAAGAAATTTCTTTCATAATAAGTGTACCTAAGAAGGTCACTTACTTATTTTGTAAAGATTTTATTTACAAAGAGTCAAAAACTTCTTATTTAAGACACTTAGCACACGTAAGTATAAGAAGGTAATAAAATGTGTGGAATTCCTGTTCTGAAATGCATGGACATGCAGTCTTTACTAAAATGTCTGCTTTGTTACAATCTTAATTATCAGCTACTTATTAACCTTCTAGGAAAGCATTCCAAATTTTATCACATAGAGTTTCTGTCACAAAGCAACTAATGCATTTTTACAATGTTAATTTAAAAAATTAATTGGGCTCTATTTGTGGTGTTTTGGGTGGTTCTTACCATAATTAATTCCCTTGTATATGTAACCATCATAATCTTGGTCATGAATTAACTAAATGAAGCCCCGAGACATTCTACAATGCTTATAGGAGAATATTTAATGGTTTAATGATTGAAGAAAACCTTTTGCAGTAATCATCAAATATGAGTCCATTTTCAGTTCCTATTCTGAAACATGAGGAGGGCTTTTAATACTCTCCTTTAACCCTGCAGAGGGAGAGAACTCAGCCATCGAAGAAGAAAATTGCTGATTTGGGTTAAAAAAAAAAATGAGCAGAAACGATGCAGATTTGGGTAGTCATCTTTGGGCTGTAGTTAACAAAGAAAGTGTTAGAATTCCACAGAACACATTGAGCAGGCACATAATCAAAGGCAGTTTTCTTAATAAAAGCTAATAAAGATCTTGTAGCAAGCACCAGCCTAATCAGTCATCTCAACCCAAACCAGTTCTTGGAAAATGAGGAAGTGCTTCAGGTTGAATTTGCAAACAGCCT
The DNA here is from genome assembly GCF_964146895.1 of Miniopterus schreibersii. Lineage (NCBI taxonomy): Eukaryota > Metazoa > Chordata > Mammalia > Chiroptera > Miniopteridae > Miniopterus > Miniopterus schreibersii. Next base: position 95,169,301 of record NC_138101.1, on the reverse strand, counting down.
AATCCTTACCTCACCTCTACCGCCTCTCTGCTTCAGGATTAGTATAAACCCTTTGCTGAGGCAGAATTGAAGTCTGACATCAGACTCACTAGTTGTGTATACATATATGTAAATTATTTGCTCTCATTATGGAAACAAATCATTTAATCAAATTATAGTTGTACCATGATAAATCTCTCACTGTAATTTTTCTCCATACAAAACCACCATGAGCTGATGTCTATTTCCTGTCCATTAAAGTTCTAGTGCCCAGCAAAACCCAAGAAAAATCTGCCAGGATTCCTGCATGAAGAGATTTATGTTTTGCCTGCACATGGTATGAATTATAATGTGATCCTCAGATAAATATTCACCTTTTAAAAATAGTTTGGTATCTATTGCTGAACGATTCCATCATAAGCATTTTCACATCTCAAGCTGTTTGTCCTCCAAAGTAACATTTGCCCTTTTATTTCTGTGTAAGAAATTCAACTGTGCCATTTTAATTCTGACCAATTTGAAGGGCTTTCAACAAACTCATGTCCTGCTGTGAATACAACACGTGTCAGTGCGTGATTAATGGTTTTTACTCAGTCTGCTTTTACTCCCTTTAGCCATCATAGTGCTTTACGGCCCATATTGTGCCAATCTGACTTTTTTCACATATTTTAAGTTCATTCTTATCCAGAATCTTGTGTGGATTGCCAAGAAGAGCAGATTACCTTGATTGTCATGGCTGTGCATTACAATCTCTCCACAGACACAGAATCCAGCCTGTTTGGAAAACAAAAGCTAACCTTTTAAATGTTTGGGTTGAGGCAAAAATTAGCTGGCTAATCTCAGTTACCTTTCTCCAAAACAGCCACGGTTAATTGAAAGAGCTAAAATACCTGCAGAAACATATATATCTAATGTTATACATATTGTAGGTGTCTTTCTCCTCCACACTTGAAAAGGGACATTAAGCTGTACTTAACATGTGAGGGGTTCCTTTGGCTTCTTTGCACTGCTTTCTGTGAGATTAGTAAGTGAAGTATATAACTGATCAATCACTACCTTCAACAGACTAAAAGAAGTAAAAAAGTAAAAAAGAAGGCTCTCTTACTCTTTGGGGCAGCATGGAGGGACCTGGAGAGCATTATGATAGGCGAAATAAGCTAGTCAGAGAAAGACTAGTATCACATGATCTCACTCATATGTGAAATTTAATGAACAAAATAAATTGACAAACAAAATAAGTCCAGAGGCATGGAAGCATGACACAGACTGATAGATCTCAGAGGAAAGGGTGGCAGGAAGAAATTAAAAAAATAACTTATGTGTATATATGCATAGTCCATGGACATAGACAATAGGGTGGTGAAAACCTGGGGTGGGGCAGGAACTAGGTGGAGGGAGGCAATGGGGGAAAATGGGGGACATCTGTAATACTCTCAACAATAAAGATAAATAAAAATAATAATAAAATGAAAGCAAGGGGAGAAAAAATAATAAGTTGAATGCCATTTAATGCACTTAAGATGTTAAAAACCTAGTACAGGAAGTAGAACACCCACTGATTTAAAGTTAGAAGAATTCGCTTTAAAGATGGAGAAACTGAAGCCCAAGAATGTAAGTGACTTGACAAAAATACCATCCTTAGTTAATGAGTCAGAGATCATAAAATTCCATGTTTCTCCTCAATGTCTACATCCAATGCCACAAACCTAAATCTGGAAGTCTCCTTTTGCTTTTTTCAATAAATCACTCTGTAAACTCAGATTCCCTAACTCCAGAGCCTAAGCTGGAGATTTTCATGCAAATGATAACTTTAAGGCTATTCTATCAAGAGATACTTGTGAAAGAAAAAGTAGAGAAGGGGATGTATTAGTCTGCCTAGGCTGCTGTAGTAAAATATAGCAGGCTGGGTGACTTAAACAACAGAAATTTATTTTCTCACAGTTGTGTAAGCTAAAAATAAAAGATCAGGGTGCTGGCAAATTCAGTTTCTGGTGACACCTGTTTTCCTGGCTTGCAGACAGCTGCCTTCTTCTGCGTGCTCACATGGCCTTTCCTTTCTCTGTGTTCAGAGAGGGAATCATCTCTGGTATCCATCTTTTATAAGGACACCAGTTGTATCAGATTAGGGCACCACTCTTATGACCTCATTTAACCTTAATTATCTCTTTAAAGGCCCTATCTTCAAAGACAATCACCTTGGGAGTTAAAACGTCAACATAGGAATTTCAAGGACAAACAGTTCATTCCATAACTGCAGGGAAATGATTCCATTTTAAGTGAAGTCTAGGCTTATCTTGATTCAGAAGGAAGTATAAATTGGCCACAGAATTAGTCTTGTTGAGGCTAGAGAACTAGGCTTTTGCACCAGTTCTCTCCTCAGTCCCATCCCCAGTACTATCAAATTGGTCATTCATATCAGTAGATCATGGAGTGATAAAAACTGCAAGATGGCTGCATTTATGCAAGAACAATTCTTTGGCAGAGTCTGCAAGTGGGAGCCATTGGGTTACCAGATGGGCATACCAAAGCAGTAAGAGGTCTCTGGGAATGTGGGCAGGGATCTACCAAGGCACTAAATTATGCATGGGTTTCACTTATTTGATTGTCACTTCCTTAGTCCAGACCCCCGTTGTTTCTCCTCTGCACACTGTAATAGTCTCTCCTCTTTCTAGTGTTTTCCTTCTCTATTTAATCCTTCTTGTTGTTGTCAGAATGTATTTAAAACAGCATGGTGATTAACAGAGGAGAAGGGAGATGGGTAGAGGTAGAAGAGGGTAAGAGCGGGGGTGATAAATGGTGACAGATGGAAGCTTGACTTTGGGTGGTGAACATGGAATACGATATACAGACGATATATTATAGAATTTTCCATCTGAAGCCTATATAATTATTTTGCCTGTGAATAACTGATTTAATAATTAAAAATTTTTAATGTTGACATTATTACAGACTTCGGCCATCACACCCCTTTGCCCACTTCCACCTACCCCCGCCTCCCCTCTTTTGGCCTTCACCACACTATTTTCTGTGCCCATGGTATATGCGTATATGTTCTTTAGCTAATCCCTTCAACTTTTTTATATTCAATCACCCTCACTTTCCTTCCCTCTGGCCCCCTCCAGTCTGTTTCATGTATCCATGCCTCTGGTTCCATTTTGCTCATTCGATTCCACATATTAGTCCTATGTAATTTTATTAACCAATATCATCCCAATAAATTCAATAAAAATAAAAAACAATAATACAAATCTGGCAGTGTCATATCTCTCTAAAATTTGCCAGTAATATACTTACTGGAAACATCAAATTCCTGATGCTACACCTAAGATTCTTCTTATCTGAGTCTTCTCTACTTTTCCATCTTCACCCATTGCAATTTCTGGACCCATATGCCATGCTTGAGTTATACTGAAAAAATATCACTTTTCTTTAAATCCTCAGCTCACCTAACCTTTTGTGCACTTGGATTGTGCATTAGCCCTTTTGTTCAATTGGCTTTCTTGTACTTACTCTATAAATATAGGTAAAATGTCACCTGCTCCAGGATATCATCCACCCATCAAAAACTAAGACAGTTCTAGCTGTTTGATGGCTATTTGGGCAGCATACATTTATTAGTCTTTCATATTACATTATAATTAGTTGGTTTACATACCTAACTGGTAGTATAAACTACATGCATTAAAACAGAAAAAAAAAAATTGTGTCAAATAAAAACAAAATAAAGGGAGTATAGCTATTAGTTGATGCAGTTCTTTCTCCCCCAGATTTATTGAGATATAAACAGTACTGTATAAGATTAAGGTGTAGAGCACATTGACTGGACTTAGATATACCTGAAATGATTACCACAATGAGTTTAGTTAACATCCATCATCTCATACAGGTACAAAAAAATAGAAGAAAGTTTTTCTTGTCATGAGAACGTTTAAGATTTAGCTCTTAGCACTTTCAAGTATATCATTTAGGCTCACTTTGGCAGAGGTGGTTTTTCACCGGTCTGCTTGGTTTGATGTTATGGATGTGTAGCAGGTAATGTCCTTGTAGAGGTGAAACTATCAGAGTCTATATTAGGGAAAGGCCATTGCCGATGCTCTGAGATTGAGTGGGAAAGTACTCCTGGCTGAGAACTGTTGGATAGAACTGCTTGGTTGGCTCCCTGCACAAGCAAGGCTATAGTATGTTTCTGTGGTTTCCTGCATTCTCTAGTCAGACTCTTAGACTGAGTACTATGCTTAGCAGGGAGCTATAAGTTAGCTTCCCTGCCCTGGCAGGGCAGCAGAATGGGCTCAAAGACAGCAATACTCATTGTTTGGGGACCTAAATCAGGCTAGATCCTGCACTGAAATTTCCTGGTCAGATAGGGCCACTGGTTTTGCTCTAGAGTTTAGGTCCACACCGGTCAGGTGAGCTGAAGGTCACATTCAATAGTGGATGAGGCTATAAATTAGCTTCTCTGATTAAGTAGCAAGGCTCTGGTTTGAAATTCAAATTAGGCAGAACTATGTACAAGCTTCCCTGGCCTGAGAGGCCACAGCCCTTGCTCTGCAGATGAATAAGGCTGGCTGCTATGTTCTCCACTCAAGTTCTGCTTACAGGATGGTCTACATAGATTCCTGGGAGCTCTGGTTAGGTTTCCTGGTTGGATTGGACTGGAAGCTGTATTTAGCTTTAGGTGGGTTTATAAATTAGCTTCTCTGCCCAGCTGGAGCTGCAGAATAGGCCCCAGGGGTAACAAAGCTCTTGATTTGGGGATCAAATCTGACAGACCTGCTAATTAAGCCCCTTGAAGAGTTAGAGCCACTGTGTTGGCTCTCTGCAGGCATCACACCACTGGTAGGGTTCTTTAATTAAGTGCTGCTGTAATTGGGGATGCTGGTGGGCTAGCAAGATTCCTGGGAGCTCTGTTTAAGTTTCTTGGTTAGAGGGTTGGAGACTGTATTCAGCAATGGGCAGAGCTATCGAATAGCTCCCCTGTCCGGGGAACGGTCTCAGAGCAAGCCCCAAGGCAGGCAAGACTCTTGTTTGGGGACTAACTGATCTGTGCAACACTCTCAAGGCAGATAGAGTAGCTGACTCGTCTCTTCAGATGGGCAGTCATTGACTCAGTTCTCTGCTTGAGTGCTGCTGGGCCAAACCACTTCCCAGGTGCTTAGACCAGGTTTCCTGGACAGACAGATCCAGAAGCTACCCTCAGCATTAAGCGAGGCTATGAACTAGCTAGCTTTGGCACTCGTGGTGGCAAGACTGGCTCTAAGGCAAGTAAGGCCAGTAAAACAGAACCACACACCAAGTTTTCTGACCAAAATAGGCCACCTATTTTGCTCTGCTGAGAGGCAGCACTGTTGGCTGGCTCTCCATTAGAGTGTTGCTGGGCTATACAGGTTTCCATGTGCTCAGACTAGGCTTCCTGGTTGGGTGGGGCTGGGAGCTATTCTCAGCAGTGAGAAAGGCTATGAATTAGCTCCTCTGCCCAGGTGGAGTGGTAGAGCTGGCTCCAATCAACTTCCCAGGTGTTTCAGTCAGACTTTCTGGTCAGGCAGGGTTGAGAGCTACATACTCAGCAGTGGGTAAGGCTGTGAATTAGCTCCCATGCCTAGGCAAGGTGGCTGAACCAGCTCCAAGTTCAGCTAAACTGTTTATGGACTTGACTCAAACCACCCTGTATCCCAAATTCTCTGCCTAAAATGTGCAACTGGCTTTGCTTTGTGGTTAATCAGTTCTGCCTTATTGAGCTACAAAACTTCCAGGTGTTCTGGCTGGCTTTTTGGTTGGGCAGGAATTACATTCAGCAGTGGGAAGGGTTATGAGTCAGCTTCCTTGCCTATGGACCTGTTGGAGGAGGAGACTGGCAAGCTCCAGGGTTGACAATGCTCTTTATTTGAGATTCCAAATCAAGCAGACCTGGGCCACAATCTTGACTCCACAGATGAGCAAAGTTGCTGGTTGGGGTCAGTACTTGGGTGCAGCAGATAGGAACTCTGTCTACCAAAATCTGAATGCTGGTTGTTGCAAGGCCTTCTCCACTTCTCTGCCTCAATCAGATTCCCAATGGTCAAGTCCCATAGATTCCCTCATAGTCCTCATTGGGTGAAACTGGAGTTGGTAATCCCAAGAAGCAATCCACTATCCTGGGGGAGCTGGATTCCCATCCTGGCCTTTCTCTTCCCCCTGAAGCAACTATAGGCTTAAGTTAGGAGACCTCTGGGTGTGGTGCTGTCCTGGTCTGAGAAAGGGGCAATGCAGTCAACAGACAGCTGCCCCTCTTACCTTCCTAATGCAGTCTGTCTCAGTGGTGCAGAGAGGTGCTGCAGCATCACTCCCTTGTTTTAGGATTTTCTCAGTGGTATCCTGTCCATGAATAATTGTTAGTTGTTCTTGTGTGGGGGAGTAAAGTCAGGAATGACTTATGTTGCTATCTTCGTGATGTCACTCCTTAATGGAGTCCTTGAAAGCTAAGTTAAATTTGGATTTAATCTAGTAGGTAATAGAAAGCCAACATTGGTTATTAAGTATTTTTTAAAGAAAAACAGTAAAGTTTAGGCATAGTTTACTTTAGGGAATTACAAAGTAAAATAATAATGAAATACCACTGCACACTTATTAAGACCATAATCCAAAACACTGATAATATCAATGCTGGCGAGGATGAAGTGAAACAAGCTCTCATTCACACTTGGTAGGAAGCAAAATGGTAAACCACTTTGGAAGACAGTTTAGAAGTTTCTTACAAAACTGTACACAGATGTTTATAGAAGCTTTATTCATAATTGCCAGAACTTGGAAGCAACCAAGATGTCCTTCAATAGATATATGGAAAAATAAACTGGTACATTGAGAAAATTGAATGTTATTTAGTACTGAAAAGGAATAAGCAATCAAGCCCTGGAAAACATGGAAGAAAGTTAGATGCAAATTACTAGTTGAAGAAACCAATCTGAAAAGGCTACACACTGTATGATATTCTGGAAGAGTATGGAGACATTAAAAATATCAGCAGTTGCTTGGGGTT